>NC_060288.1:1672307-1972307 GCF_021613505.1 Equus quagga | reverse complement strand
TATAGCAGTTGGTTGTAATCCATCAGAAAGAGCTTCCCTAAGCAAAAACCACTTCTAACATCTACCCCTCTTATACTTCACACAAACAACAATTTCACCTTTTTGGCTCTAGTTTTCCTCCAACATAATGTCTAAGTTCAAATGGTCAAAATATATAAGTAAAAACACTTCTTGAAAACCCTACCTATGAAATATAAAAATTATGTAAATACAAAATGTAAAAAACTATCAAATGTAAGTAAAGCTATTGAAAACAGAATACGTGAAAACGCTTTGTAACTTGCAAAGGACTATACAAACATAAGATTACTACCTTTTGCATCTTATTTCTTTATTAACCAAATTATTTTGTAGTGAAATGGCATTTCCCTTCCAAAAACTGAAAGAAAATAAACAATAGGGCTTTAAAGAAAAATATAGTATTTGCTGTGATAATTTTCACTAGTAAGATACAAGAATTAATTTAACTGCAGATACTGTCACTTTTTTTCCCCCAAAGCTAATGTAAGGTACCAGAACTTCACCAGAAATTACTTAAAGATTTAGTTGAACTAACTGAGTCACTAGATAAAAATTACATTGTTTTTGTTATAGAATCACATCTCTCTTCTGCAGAAATATACAAAAAGCCTAAGCTAGTTCCCATTCGTCACAAGGTCGCATGTCACGGTTCTCTAGCTCAGTCTATTTCATTTACTACAAGATTTGAAAAGATAACTGTATGGAAAGATTTTAAAATTAATGTCTGGGATTTCTGCTTGAATACAATAAAGAGTAGTCTTTATTTTGACATATTTGCAGCTTTTTAGATTTTTTGGCATACGCTTAACCGTGCATGTTGTTGATTGCCAGTCACTTGATTTCGACATGATAGCCTGGGACCACAGTCACAGCGCTGGAAGATTTCTGGAGCTTGCGCAGCATCCTTATGCCCTCTCTTAGAGCAGACCTCTCCCTCCAAAAGGACTGGCTTACAAATTTTAGTCCAAAAGTGACGAGCACAGCAAAGTCCAGTTCCGCAGTCAAAAGTTCTGAGACAGCTTTCTCCCTCTTGTCCTGTAACAACATTAACACGGGCTTTACCAAGAAACGGGGAAAGTGGCACCTGGGGGATTGCTCTTGGGCTGACGGCATGAGATGTAAGACCGAAGGCCACAAAGTAAAAATAAAGACAGCATGCACGTCTCCTAGAGTTAGATCTTATGCTGAAAGCGATAATGAAATGGGAATTTCAGTCCTGGCTAACAGAATCCGTAGTTTTGTAAAGTTAAAGCATTTAAGGGATTTCCTGTCTTGAGAAATGAAATAAGTATCACTCATCAGTGTTTTATTAAATGGGATTTATACTGATACAAAAACTACTTATAAAGGGGCCACTTAACCTGAAGACACAAACAAGAATGGCCAGTTCACCACCTTCAAACATTCTAGCTATTTTATGTCAAAGAACGGAATTTGAGACTACAATTTTGTAAAAAGCATCTTAGTGAAGTTTGTATTTTGTCCGAGAATGAAAAGTTAATGCGTCTATGTTTCTCTCTCTTTTATTTTGTATCCTGAGCATCTAGAAAGGGAAACTGCCATTTGCTGAATTGTAGAGTGTAAAAAGATGTGTGTGTAAAATTCAATTAAACAAAAGTGTTTTTGCTAGCCAGTCTGTTATTACGGCTATTCCCCTGTGCTCTTGGCCTGATGACTACCTTACATACTCTCCCAAGCTGCTCACAGAAAGATTAGGAACAGGACATGCCCCCTGTGTGTTCCTGGGGCGGAGAGGAAAAAAGCCAGTTTCAGCCTATCCTTAACAGCCTAGAAGGAGAAAATATTTTTCTTAAAAAAGATTTACTCAGAATATTGCTCTTACCCTTACTACCCTGTGATTTCTTAATATTGGGCTTCCTTTTGGGTTTGTTTTCCTGAATTGGATGCTCAGTTGTTCCTTTGGTATCTGTGTCATCAATCTGCCTTTCCAATATTGGGGTTGCATCTTCTGTTGCAGTACAAACATCTGAGAGACAAGCAGGGGTAGAGTTACTAACTTCAAGGATTAGAACCACAGACATGATGATTATCATACTGTGACAGCCTGGCAGTACCTCTGCCTTCTGTTTATATGTAAATTTCTAGATTTCTGGCACATATGCACTGAATACGTGATCACATATGGCAAAGAAGGTAGTTAAGTAACTAGTGGAATTCAAGTGAAGATGGGAGACTTTGAAAGATTACAACTTGAACCCTTCCTTTAAAATTATTAATCTCCAAATTGCTGGCAAGAGTTTTTGCCAGGAAATAAACTATTTCGTTGCTTCTAGAAAGGGCAGCTGCATAAATTTACTTCAAGAATGAATCCAGGAAATCTTAGAGAGCGCCTGTCTGGAAATAGTCTATGAGATGCAGATGCTTTCTTCACTGTGTAAAAGCCACTGTCGGCTGGAGGCAAGCAGCCCTGCCAGTGGGTATAAGAGCTCACCGTTCAAGCAGAGCGCTCCTGGGCAGCACATGGCATCGCGCTGGCACCTCCTGCGTAGCCTGCGGCATGTCGCACAGAATGCCTTCTCATGTCGGGGCTTGAGGCAGAATTTCCTGGTACTGCAGTCCTTGTCAGACAAGCACTGTGAACCCTGTGAAGAGAACCTGTTGTCACAGGGCTGGGGAACCCAACAAGATGTGAGCTGACTCTCCACTTCAGGGCGGGAGGCCAAATCACAGTGGCACTTTGATGGCCGTGACAAACTTTAGGCGACATCTTAATTTTTTAATACAATTGGTTTTCTCCCAGTGAGGGGAGATCAACCCACCAGCCAAGAGACCTATGTGCTGCGAAGGTTATCGTGTTTGAAAAATCATCCTACTTTTAAAACTCAGAATTTAATATTCCTCTGCTCTTTGTGAAAACGGAAGAAAACATTTTCCGTGTGTGTCTTACGGACGGTTGTGAGATGTTTCCGTGTGTCTATTAACTCCAGAAGCTGTGCTACAGGGTGATCCAGTGCGCTGCTGCTGCTGCGTGTGGCATTCCTGCATGATGCTTCACTCCAGCGCAGCCCATCTCAGCGCCCCGGTGAGCCTTTCTCGGGAGCTGCCCTTTGACTGGGGGCGATGCCTCGTTGCAGAGAAACAGATACCAAAGGCCAATTTTTCTCATCTACAGTTGATGCTTTTTTGTACATATACATATGAAAGAATCCGTAAAACAATTCTGTGAAGTGAGCAGGTGACAATACAATGCACCTTTGCCCTCGGCGTTTAAAATCCAACTCCCACATTTCTTGGCTGTGTGGCCCTGGTTAAATTCCTCAGTGTCTCTGAGCCTCATTTTTGTCATCTGTAACGAGGAGGTGTCTTGCCTATCTCCAGTTGTGAGGAAGATTAAATAAGATATTATGTATAAAAGGTCTGGCACAGGGTAGAGCTTTCTAAATGTTAGCTTACTCCCCGATTTATAGGCAAATTTATAGGTGATGCCTTGAAAAGTCAGTTTGCTTACTTAAAATGTTAATGCTAAGGCCACTGGATTCTACCAGGTGCCTTCCCAGTTCCTAAATCAAACCAGTTTCCCTTCTGGTTAAGACATTTCAGACCTTAATCTGAATAACTCCCTTAAACCCCAGTCCAGCACCCCCTGAGAATGAGCGCACAGAGTCCCCCCCCCAGCTGTGCTGTACCTTCTGAGCCCCTGGTACTTTGGCAGGGCTCTTGATGCCATTGAAGTCCAGAACCAGAGCTCCCAGGGGAGCGCAGAACCAGCTGAGCCCCAGCAAGACCACCACCTCCATCCTTCCGCACGGTCTCCTCAGCCCTCTCAGCACTCCACGTCCTCCGAAGCGAGGTGGCTCTGAACCCTCACAGCCAAATGGAAGCTTTAGCTAGTGTCTGTAACTGCTGTTTCTGAAAGAGAAGCAAATCTTCGTCGAAGCAAGGTGTGTGAAATAGGATAAGGGAGGTCTGACCAGCAGGTTCCTCCTGAAACTATTTATAGCCAGATGTGCCCCCTCATCTCTCTCCTCCACCCTCCTCCATTTCCTTCCTTCTTACCCCACACAGGCTTCAACAAATCCCTTCAAATCTGTTTGATCAATAGTTCAAAACAAGGACTCCACAGAGGGAGGGAAAAGGCAGGGCCACAGCGGCTTCTCCTCCAGGGGTTGGATCCCTCTTAATTATTGCATATCAAAGTTAGTTCAAAGGGCTAGCCGGAGCGCAGGATGTCTGTATCAAAGGCAGACTCTGATAATCACCTGCATTTCCTACCTCCAATAATCCTTTGGGGGTGGAGGGGGTCTGCTCTAAGATCTCCTTTCACAGCTAATTGTGCTCAAAGAAAGAACGAATCACACTGGCCAATATGCCGTAGAGGATGCCAAAAGCTAATGAGTTACAAACTATACTGAGACACTTTAAACTGTGCTTCAGATAGCGAAGACAGATAGAAAAGGGGAAAAACGCCTTCTGATCAGCTCTGGCATCCAGATGTAAAAATCCAATAGCTCAAAAAGTGTGAACATAATAGCGTCTGTTCCGACTAAATGTCAATTGGAAAAGAATTCTCCTTAAAATGAAAGTTGAACTGTTTGAAGTTAGGGTTATTTAATTAGGAAAAATAATGAGATTTATAAAAATCCCTTTTTTTTTTGATGATGGCGACAACCACGGAAAGCCCATTTTATACAGATTTAGACAATTCAACAGGAAGCTTTGGATCCCTTTTACGGGCGATGTACTCATCCTCATTGCTCTGTGCTAAGCTCCTTAGTGGACCAAGCCCCCAAGCTGCTAGCTGATTTCAGATGGGTTTTCAATTTCCCTAATTTGAACTTTCAAAAACTTCTGCCTCCTCCTTTTTTGTCTGATTATTTTTTCAGCCAGACTGTGAGAGAAGTCAAGTAATTTAGACATATGCTCACCATGCCTACATACTTTAGGGTAGAACAATCTAGACCTGGGTCAAAAAAATTCCTTTTTTTCTCTCTTCATTGTTTTCATTGTTCTCAGTGCAGATTCATCTTAGTACCTCAAGTGTGAGGTGCCCTTTAAAATCTAAAACTGCGTCTTCTCCGCCGTCAGCTGCAATGTGAGTATTCCTGGCTCTCCATCCAGAACAACCTAACTTCGGTGCATTGACAGTCCATACCATGGGCACCTTCTCAACCTCAGAGCCCAGGGCCATTCACCTGCGGATACAGCCGCCCTGAGGCGCCCCTGTGCAGCACTCTTCCTCGCTCTGTGCTGCTTGTCTGCCACTCACACGATGGGATGGGAGCGACTTCTGCTGCAAGTACTACTTTTTCTCACTTAAACTGACAACGTCAAACACCGTAGGATGATATGATACGCCTGGTGACTGGTGTGTCACAGAATTTATTTTGAAGTTGGACAATGAGGACCAAGGACAAAGGAGAGCAGGACCTGTGGTTAGATGTGAGAACAAAAGATAAAACACAGTCCTTGCCCCTGCGGAGCTGGTATCAGGCAGAAGACAGAGAGAGAGAGATGATTGCAATGTATTACGGCAAGCACTAAGATAAAGGTATAAATTCAGAGCTGGAGGATCACAGAGGAGGGCACGAGTAGACCTTCTGGAGAAATAAAGGAATGCATCTGCAGAGGAGGGAATATTCGAGCTGGGTGTCGCAGGATGAGTAGGAGTTTCCTAGGTGGAGAAGCAGAGGGTGGTCTTACCCCAGGCTCAGAGGGGAAGCTGTGCACGTGCAGGGAGGAGCATTTCGGTTCCAGGGACAGATGCTGTGTGACTCTAGCAGATGGTGGAGGGATGACATGAGGCTAGACTGTGAAGAACCCAATGTACCAAACAAAGACAATCGGGTTTTATTTTAGATGCAGTGGAAATGTGAGATCTGATTTATACACAGAGATATTTGAGATAGAAAATGGCACAATCTCATTTGCTTTTTAGGAAAGCGGTGCTGGTGGCAGTATGGAGCTAGGGTTGTGGCAGGTGAAAGGGGATGCTGGGCAATCGCCCCCATTATGAGGAGGAGGTCAGCATAAGGCAGTGACACAGTGACAATGAGAACCAAGCAAAGGATGGGATTCTGAAGTTGAAGCCTGTCATTTGATGTGGGGGGTGGGGAGTGAGTGAGAGGGAGGAGCTAACTCTCCACATCTCATTTTGTACACTGGGTGGATGGTGATGGCACTGCAGACAGGGGATTCAGGCCAGAAAGCAGGTGAGAAGAGGCAAGGCGACAGTTGGCCTTGAGAAAATTGTCCAAATCATCAAGGCTTTGCTGGACATCTAATATCAAGATGGAAGACGAACCATCACGTCTTCCAGGACTGATGCTGTCCATTTGGCCTCCTACAGACAGAGGAGAGGAGCTGGGCAGGGCCAGACACTGGAGACTTACACGCAGGGCATGGGGGCATGGCACAAGACAGAAAGCAGACTTCCCGGTCCCGGTCCCGGTCTCTGTCTGTGTTGTATAGGATTTGGAGTCAGGCCAATCTGATTTGATCACAAGGCGGGCCCCTCCTCTACCCACAACGCACCCACTCCCCGTGCATCCACCTGCCTCTCTTGGCACTTAGAAAACTCTCTTCTAATTGTCTACGCATTTGCCTTTACAGCTAGAAGACAAGACTTGGGAGGGCCGGGCCACGGCTAATTCATCTTTGTAACCTGCGGGACACATAATGGAAGCTCCATGAATTTGTTTATGTGATGGAGGTGTGAATGCACAAATAAATGGATTTATAGTAACTTTGTGACCTTGGGCAAGTTACGTCGCCTTTCTAGGCTTCAGTATCTTCAACTGTAAAGCTGGCACCACTCCCCCACGGCTGTATTTTGGGGGTTCATTGTGTGAATGCACGTGTAGGGCCCGGTATAGTAACTGACACTCATAAAACTCTAAACAAATGTGTCTCACCCATTTTCCATGCCAGAGCTTTCCATCATCACGTGAACTTCAGTGCCCAGCGTAACACATGGCCCTTCCATCTCAACGGCTGTTTGCTCAATCCAATTCATCAAAGAAAAATCGCCCCTAACCTGAGGCCTCATTTTGCAATAAGGCTACTATTTCTATGTGTCCTCAAAAGCCAGAGCAATTCTGAGGAAAGTAAGTATGTGAAATCTCCCCGCAAAACGACTTCTGGACTATTTTCCAATCCGCCGGGGCCGCTTGCCCGTCCACCCCCGCAGCTCTCCTCGGCCGCGGTGCCAGCACCCTGGACGAGACGCCCCCGTGGCGGCCTCCCCTCGGCGCGGCCGCGTCTCCTGTGTGGGGACTGGAGGCGACGGGGCGGTGGGAGCAGGAGGACAGACAGCCGAAAGCGGGGAGAGCAAGGCTTTGAAAACGGGTCGGCTCGACAGGCCCTTTCTGTGCGCGCAGGTCGGGCCGCCAAGTTCCCCAGCGGACGCGGCAGAGAGCGCCGCAGCGCCCCCCGCAGCCCGGGCCCCTGCGCAGCGACTGGCTCGAACAGAGACGCCGGGAGCCGCGTCAGGCGCACAGCCAAGGAAGCCCTAAGATGCTGCCGTTTGGATGCCCCCTGGCCAGGAATACGAGTTAACTGCAAATCTCCAGCTGATCTTCTTAGTTCCGCAGTGAGCACCTGGACCAAAGGGGCGCTCAAATCGAGCAATTCTGCCTGAGCTTGGAGGCAATGCAAGGTCCCAGAAAGCAGCTGCCTGGGGCCCGGTTCGCGCTGGAGGTCTCTGGGGCGCCCCGGAGATGCGGGCCCGGGACCACTGCGGGCGGGGCCGGCACCTGCGGCCTCGGGACGGCAGCTGCCGCGGTTCAGTCAAAGGCCGCCGTCAGGGCCCTGATTTATAGTCGCTTCGGAAGGGAGATTTTTATGTGTTATGGCTCCTGTGTCAAACCCAGTTTGATTCCCATAAATTTTGCTTTTCTTAAAAAAAGATCAAAGGAACTGAAACAAGCAGGTCCTTGGCAGAATCTCACAGGAAACGTTCAACAAGATAAAAGATGAGAAGGGACGTGTGGATGGAGCAGACGGGGACGGCAGGGTAGGATCAGGTCGATGTGAGCGCTGCCGTTTAGTCACCTGGGGTCAGAAGGTAAAGCAAACTGCGATCGCTGAGGAGTCATTTGTCAGGTGTCTTGCAACTCAGCTTGGGGGCGCATCTGGAGACAGGATGGGGGGGCCAGGGAACTGAGCTAGACTCCTGCCTGACTGTGTGGCCTTGGCTAGGTCGCGCCACCTCTCACCCTCATGATCTTGAGGGCCTCTTACAGACCAGTTTTCTGGGAGTTTACTGTGGGGTCCCCCTGGCCACCATGTTGCACAGCTCCGGGAGGCGCCATTCATAGCATTCACCGTTCTATGTGAATGGCCCCCTTTGGAGGCGTGGGCTGTGCTGGCGCTGGGGACCTCCCTTTTCCAGAAGCAATAGCGTCCGAGTTCTCCTGACTCCACACCAGGCTTCTGGCTAGGAACAGCGCCAGGAATCCCTGAGCCTTCCTACTTCAAGGACGTGCTCTGCCTTCTTTGTGCTTAAAAAAATTACGTGATGTGTGTGATGTCATAGATCCTAAATGCCTTGTCCACCTACCCTATTCCTGGCCACTCTCCACACTTGTCTTAGTCCATTCGAGCTGCTATAACAAAAATACCTGAGTGACCGGCTTGTCAACAACAGAAATTTATTTCTCACAGTCTTGGAGGCTGGAAATCCGAGATGAGGGTGCCCGCATGGCCAGGGTCTGTGTCTGTAAGGGCCTGCATCCTGGTTCAGAAACAGCTTTCTGTCTCCTGGCATGGAGGCAGGGGCAAGGACACTCTGTGGAGTCTCCCCCATGAGGGTGCTGGTCTCATTCGTAAGGGCTCCCCCGAAAGGCTCCACCTCCTCCTCCCGTCATGCTGGACACTAGGATTTCAACGTGTGAATTTGGGGGGACGCAAACATTCAGACCATAGCAACACCCTTCTTCCTCTGTGCCACGCAATCGCTGACATGCTTACGTTACAAAAAACATGGGCCAAGGGTGAGGGGGAGTGTGGCAATACAGGCTGCCATGAGAGGCAAGGAAAGATGAAAAAGAAGGCAGCCATGTCTCAGTATGTACTGGTTGGAAAACATGACAATGCTGCTCACTGGTCAGTGCAGGAGGCAGTGAATTGAGAAGAGGACCTGCACGCATCTGAGTGGACTGTCAGCATTGCTCTGGCCTGTGACTGTGACGTCCTTCGTCGATGCCACTGTGTGCCCCGGCAGCATTCTACTGATCACATATGTCAAATTGTGGTGTTTTTTAAGAAACTGAATTCTATGTATGTTTCTAGAGTAGTTTATGACTGCCTTCTTGAGCTCCTTCAGCCTTTTGGTTCTGTGAATCTCTCTCATGTGAAGCAAAACTTTGGAAAGCAAGGTTTTTCCAGAGAGTTCACTTTGTTCTGTTCTCTTTACCGACCGTGATGTCACAGTACGCACACCTTGGGGAGGTGAAGGGCGGGAGGAGGACAGAAACCTAGGAGACTGAGCGGAGCACAGTTTTCATTCTTCTTTTCCGTTAAATTCATTGTCTTCCGTTCTTCTTTTCCATCGTTTGTGTCTTTCTCTTTTGCCTCATTTCTCTTCATTATTTTCTCTTCCCTTTGCATCCTCATAACTAACCCCACTTATTCTCTTTTCTCTTAATCCAAATGTCCTGTCACATTGCACGGCATTCTGGTGGCACTCGGAGCCTCTGGGTACAGTGAGCTGCTGCTCGGGCCTGCCTCTGTTGCCCTGTGGCAGTTGTCTAGGTGGGGCCAGTGGCCTCTACATGTAGGTGTGTGATCCCAAAAGTACCCTGGATCCAGTCCAGGGCCTTTTTTGGCGTCTGTTAAGTGGGAGGCTGGAAGGGTTGCGGAAGGAGGGTAAGGAACGGAGACTCTGCTATGACACTGTGTACGACTTTGGGGGCAGAGAGGGGACGTGAGTGGTGATCCGCATGCCCCCGGAAGCTTGTTTCAGGGCAGGAGCGAGTGGAGGGGAGGCCTCCTGGCCTGCAGCCTCTCCCCCAGGACAGCACAGGTTCTGCCATCCTTTGGTCTGGACCCTAACTGGGGTCTGCTTCTTTTTCCTCAAAAGTAGGGGGGGAATCCTATTGCATCAGGAGACCCCAAGCCTGGCTGGAGCCTCAAGTCTGCAGAAACGAGTGTTTGAAAATGAATGGCGCGGTGGCTCTCGTCAACAGGGCTGTGTCGTGGGCTTGGGAGCCACTGTGAGAGCAGAGCTTCCGTAATCAACGGCAGCAGCAGAATGCAATATTGTGAGGTAAAGTGTGTGTTAGACAGCCTTATTGTGGTAAACATCGTGCGATGTATACGTGTACCAAATCATCACATTGTACACCTCAAACTGACACGATGTTATATGTGAATCTTACATCAACAAAGCTAGGAAAAGAAGAACGGCTCCCCCTGGACTCTGCACCCACGAGCTCTGGAATCCCCACTTCAGGGAGAGGCTGTGCTCCTTGAATTTCCCTGGGGCGTTGTCCAGGGGCCCTGCCTACTTCTATGTCCCTCCGCAGTAGTTAAGGCCCCTCAGCTCCCCGTTCAGGCTGAGTCTCCATCTGGTTAGTCCACCTTCCTGGGTGTCGGGATGTACCTGATTCCCCGGCTGTGATCTGGCCCTCCCTGTCCCAGGCTGCTACCCTGGCTGTGGTCCAAGCCTCCTCAGAACTTTGGCCAAAGGAAGCTACCTGTGGCTGGAGCCCTCTGGGTGGGCCCCATTTGACCAGGAGTTTTCTTCTGAGGACCCTCCCTTTGAAAAATGAAGACACTGAGGCTCAGAGAGGTCAAGTAATTTGCCCAAGGTTACATGGCTAGTGAGTGCAGAGGTAGGATTTCAACATAAGTTTTCTGGTTCCAAAGTTTGTTCTTTCCTCTATACCACATTATACAGCTTGCTAACTGCAGTCCATTCCCAAACGTATCAACTCGCTTGAAACATAGCTATATATTCACTAAGAATTAAAATCACAGGGAACACTGCCTGTTGCTGTTTTCGGATTGCATACAACTGCAGGAGTGTGGCACCTTTTTTCTTAAATTATCCTTTATGTAAATATGTTTATAGTGGTTATAAACCATAGCCACCAGAAAGTGGTTAAGATGAAACCATTTCCAGGCTGTGTCAGCCGGGCTGTACCCCAGTCCACCTGTGGTTCGTTGACAGAATTCGTTTCCTCATGAAAACAACTTGTAAATATTTGCTGCTCCTTTGACAGTCAACTTAGGCTCTGACTTTGGTGGGGAGCCCCCGGACACACCGTGCAATCCTACAGGATTCAAAACTGTTCACAACCTCGTGGAGAACTGGGATGAGGCTCTGGGGAGCGAGGGGAGGGGAGGCCCGCCCCAGCTCCACTCCAGCCCAGCGCCCAGCCGCCGGGTTAGCTTTTCTGTCACCTTGTCTCCTTCGCCCCCTTGTGGTCATGAGTGAAGTGAGCCCTCGGAAGGCCCAATGTAAATTCCAGGTACTCCATTCCAGAAGAATTTCCCAGTCTTCAGTGGAAGTTCTCCCGAGGCACAGCAGTCCCCTTCTCACAACCCAGGTGCCTTCCCGCCTTGTGAAAGCAGGCTCACCTCTTCTAATTACAACAGACATGCATGTTTCCAAATTTTAGAAACTTTGGAAAATACAGAAAAGTGTGAAGAAGAAAGTAAAAATCACGTATACTCTGACCCAGCAGAGATGGTCATTGTCAAATTTTGGTAAAATTTTCCCAGGTTTTTTCTGTACAGGTGCATATACACTCATATACATAGCATTTGTTTATTTAATATACAATATAACTAATCTATCACCGGCTCCAGAACTAGCCGTTACCAACGTCCACGTCTACCCCTGTGTGCCTCCTCTACCCGGTCCCTCTGTCTGTCTCCCTGTCAGAGGTATACCCTGCTGTTGATGGTTATTCTTTTTTTCTTTTTGGTGAGGAAGATTGTCACTGAGCTAACATCTGTGGCAATCTTCCTCCATTTTGTATTAGAGATGCCACCACAGCATGGCTTGATGAGTGGTGTGTAGGTCCGAGTTCTGGATCCGAACCTGTGAACCCCAGGCTGCCAAAGCTGAGCACATGAACTTCACCACTATGCCACCAGGCCGGCCCCCCTTGCTTATTCTTAAAGTAAAACTGCAACACACACACACACGCACATACGCGAGATTACATGTACTTATATTTTTGTTTCCTCCTTTTTTGTCCACCAAGCCTTTCCCCCAGATCATAAGATATTATCAGAACACATGGCTGTACTATAACCCAGGATGTGGGTGTATTACAGTTTATTTAATGAATCCTTTAATCGTTGGCCATTTAGGTGGTTTTAATTTTTTGCTTCTCTAGATCATTCAAAGTATTCAAGATGAATCTTTGCACAAATCTGTGATTATTAAAGCCCATGTGAAATCTATGGGCTTTCAGGGTGCCTTATATTCAAGTCTTTGATAGTTTTGTCCCTCTGTGCTGGAAGCCATTCCCCTCCTGTCCACCTGAGCCATTCTGACACGTCGCTTCCTCGGAGAAGCCTTCAGTCTCGTCCCTGGGCGCGGCCGGGAGCTTCCCCCGGGGCCCCGTGCTCTGCCACCCCTGTGGACAAGGCCCAGGGACGTGGCCTGTACCTCCTCCTCTGCACAGATGCCTTTGGCTTTCAGTAACTAGGGAATCCTCACCCTACATGAGAATTTTGGAGTACTTGAAAACAAACAAGTGGGCCCTTTTTCTAAAAAAAAGAGGGAATTAAGTAACACCACTGGCTTCGGAATTTTGATTTTTCTTACACTTAATGTAATTGAGCTACCAAATCACGTCACAGCGTGGCTTCTGTTCTCAGTTGTTTTCTCGTTTCTGAGGGTAAAACTATATGACCTTCTGAGATCTTCTCTCAGAAAGGCAACATAGGCACATCAGCAGGTGATCCTGACTAGAGCAGGTGATCTGTACTGGGAACCTGCTCACCAGGTGACACCATCTCCTGGGGCTCTGGACCCCAGATCCCCGACACGCTGGGGGGCTTCCTCACGCATCAGCTCCGAGCACGGTGCCTGGTCCACGGTAAGCACTTAGCAACGTCTCCCAAATGCAGGAGTCCAAAGTCCTCTCCCTGCTCTAGAATTCTGTTCTAGAGACTTCACAGGGGAAGAATGCCGTATTATTAGGACTCGGACTGAGAAAGTCCTTTCTACACGTCACAAGAGTTGAGATCCCAGCGGGGTGAGGGAACCAGAACTGACTGCAGTTTCGAGGTGGCCACGGCCTGAGCGAGCGTTAACCTGAATCCAGCGAAGCTGGCGGGGCCAGGCGGGCAGCAAGGAAGGACTCCCTCCAGCAGCTGTTGCCTTAACAGTTTCTTTCATCACCTTCCCGCATCAGGTGTCGGAGAGAGAGGAAGTGTCTCTGCAGGACCTGGGACCGGTGTCGTCAGTCCTTTCTGAACAAAGGTCTTTGGGTAACAGAAGCCGTCTTCAATTAATAGAAGCCAAAGGAAGGAATGTTGCCACATTCCCATTCAAGATGCTTTTTGCAGCCTAAGTGGCCTGCTGTCCCCGACAAAGGCCAGGTTTGTGTCAAAGCACAGACTGAGGTAGTGGCTCTAATATTTATATATATATGAATAAATATAGATTTTGCCTGTATAGCTTTTAAACTCTTATGGCATATTGATTTCCATCTGTTATTAACTAATGAACATTTTCCATATGCCAGGTAGACTGTTATGTGCTACGGATGCATTATTTCATTTAATGTCCACTACAGTCCTCTGAAGTAGGCCTTATTTAGTTCTGTTCCACAGATGTAGAAACTGAGGCACAGAGAAGTTAAGTTGCTTGTGACAAATAAATGGCGAGCAATAGGATATATTGGAGTATATGAGGAAGCCATATGGCATAAACTTAATTCGGCCTGACTTTGTTTTTCCCAAAAGGCCTAACATGGCCGTTGAGCATGCATTGCATATCTGCTTAAGCATTTGCTGTGTCCCAAAGGCAAGAACAAATGCCCTTAAGACAAACATGCAACTTCCCCAACACTGGCATCTCCTTAAGGATAAGCATCTCTCCCGAGGCTAGGAGCTGATGGCTGTGGTCACCTGTGACCACCCGGCTTGAGACAACAGACCTGCTGCCCTGCTGTTTCCACCGAGACAGCAGACCTACTGCCTGCTGTGTCCATCAATCGCTGTGCTGACAGAGCAGTCTCGTGACTATTGTAAAAGGGACATTCCAATCCTATGTGAAACCTGCTCTTTGAGGGTATATAACCACTCTGTACACTCCACTTCTTTGGTGCCCTTTGTTCCTTGGGGAAGGAGGGCCCTGGGCTATATGGTCCTCACATTTGCTCAGAATAAACTCACCCCAAATTTTCATTTATAGATTGGTTATGGATTATTTTCATTGACACTTGCTTAAGACCACAGAGTTGGCAGATCTGAGATGCAAACTCAGCCTCTTTTGACTCCAAAGCTCATTTTATTTGGCCTACTGTTATACTGCTTTGCTTATGAAATTTATCATTTGCCTTGTGAAATTACATTTGCCTCATTTGGCAGGTATTTGTCCAAGTCCTACATTATGAGTCCTTTGGGAACATTTAACTTACTTATCTCTTATTAGCCTGAAGTGCCTTACACACAGCAGGCCAATAATGATGTCTGCGTACTGATTCCAGTAGGAACCTGGTGTTGTAGACTGAACATCAAAGATTTTGTGCAGGTTTTCTCTCCCCAACTTTTTATTTTGAAAAATTTAAAACTTACAGGAAAGTTTCAAGAATAGTGCAATGAACACCCTCATATCCTCCACCCAGATCCACCAATTGTTAACATTTTGTACATTTGGTTTTTTCTTTTTCTTTACCATTTGAGAGTTAGTTGCAGACACATGCTATTGAATTCCTAAACACTTTAGCACGTATATCCTAAAAACAAGGCCGTTTCTGCATAACCAAGACATAATCATCACCCTCAGAAAATTTTACATTGTTGGAATACTAATATAGTCTGCATTCAAATTTTCTCAAATGTCTCAATAATGCTCCTCAAGAGCTGGGTTTTGTTTTTTGATCCAGGGTCCAATTTAGGATCACAGTGCTCTTAGTGTCGTATCTTTTTTTTGTCTCCTTCAATCTAGAACAATTCACTAGCCTTTTTCTGACTCTTTCATGAAATTTCCATTTTAGAAGAGACCAGGTGGTTTTCTGCAGAATGCCTCTCAATGTGGATTTGTCTGATCGTTTCCTCATGAACAGAGACAAATCCCACACCTTTGGCAAGAATATTATCTTTGTGTCCTCTGCGCATCACATAAGGGAGCACACGATGTCAGTCTGTCCCACCCCTGGCGACTTTAAGTTTCATCACTTGGTTCAGGGTGATTTCTTTGATGTGACGGTGCCCTTTTCTCTTTAGTAAGTCATCTGTGGGGTGATGCTTTGGAACTATGAATATCCTCAACCGTTCAGCACTTATTGATAATTTTTACCTGAATCAATTATTGGTCGTTCAAAAATGGTGATTTTCTAGTTCTATAATTTCTTCTCCATTTATTAGTTGGTATTTTCCTCTAACGAACAGCTTTCCCTCCTCCATCTCCTCTCTCCCTTTGAATTATGATCCACCGCGTGATCTTGAGTAAGTCACGTCACTTACCCCCTCAGGACCTAAGTTTTCTCATCCTTAAGATGAGATGACCTAGGGGTCACATTCTTGATTTTTAGTCAGTCAAAGGGGAAATTCTCATAAAGAACTGCGAGGCAGAGAATGAACCGGTCCGGGTCTGAAAGGCCAGGCCATGGCATCCATCCATCAGTAGAAGAATCCCACGTCGTCCCCGTCCGCCTCCCCGTGGCCCCTCCCATGGCAACAGTAACTAGTACCCTCCGGGCGTTCTCGCGAGAGCGAGCCCTTTCGGGGACAAAGGTGCGGTACCCCAGGCCGATCCGCCGCACATCAACCCCCGCCCAGCCACCTGCGCGCTGTCCTCCCGCGCACGCGCGCGCGCACGGAGCCAGACAGTTGGTGGCGCGGCTTCGCCCCAGCTGTTCTCCTCCGCGCTCAGAGCCGCGGCGCGCGACCCCGGCGCGACACGACGGCGCAATCGCGGCGCGGGGGGAGGCAGGGGCGCGCAGGCGCGGCGGGGGCAGCGAGGCCGCGCAGGCGCGGACGGCGGTGGTTTGAAGAAGACCTTCAGCATTGCCCTGGCGGAGCGGAGAGGGCTCCCTGGCTGGAGGTGAGGAGAGCTGAGGTCGGCGGCGGGCTGGGCCGGGCCCGGCCGGGGGGCCGCCGCCGAGTGGGGGCCGACGGACGCGTGCCTGACGGAGGGCTGGGAGGGAGAGCAGCCTGACGGGGCGCGGGCGCGCCGGGCCGCACAGGGCAGAGGGGACCTTGCTCCCCGGGCCCCTCAGGTGATGGAGGCGCGGCGCCGCGCCCTTCCCTCCGCCCGCTGCGCCCGCAGGGCTCTTTCCAGGCGGCAGGCCAAAGGGAGGTTGGTTTCTAGGGAAGTTGGATCCTCGAACCCCAAACCCGCGCCGCGCCCCCAGCTTCCTCTCTGGAGTTGTCCAGCATCAGGGGAGCTCTTCCACCCCTTACCGCCGAAGGGAGGATGCTGTCTGTGCAACTCAGAAAGGCGAAACGAGGAACAAAAGGGCCTCTTTACTGACCTTCAAGTTAGTAGTGGTTTAGAGTAATGGTTAGTAATGGTTTAACGCCCCCTGCCCGCTCCCCCCCCCCCGCGTCTAATGCAACCTGAGTACGTTGTGCATGTCTGCAAACAACAAGTGCATTTTATAGGGCTAGAAGATAGATGTGATGATAGCTTTGCTCCCGAGTAACAGGATGGCTCTGTGTCTTCTCGATTTTGCTTGATCATACCATCAGTGCATTACCCATCAGAGTCTTGGGCCTGAAAAAGTAAGCTTGAACTAGGCGGAATTGAGATGAGTTAGCAAACTAAGCCAGCCACACGACTTGTGCAAACTGGCGGTGCTTTTGAAAAATAAACAAAATGCTAAGAGATTGTGATTAGTCCCTAGATGGATTTTTGTCAACATGTGTGTCTTTTTCTTGTCAGTGGATGAAAAACCAGACTGTAAAGGCTTAACATTTCTATTTGAATATATAGTGCCAGTTTTTCTATACTTACCTCCCCGAATTATAGACTGCTGGCAAAATTTCGACAGCTACCAGTGTCACTTGTGATTATAAAGAGTAATATGAAATTGCAATTGGCAATGTGTAAAAAGTCTAGAATTGGTCATTTGACTACAAGGGATTGAATTGTAAAATAATTGCTCTGGAAGTGAACTATGAAACCCTGTGGCTCAGAACAAAGATTAGTTATGGTATGAGTCAGTGCATTTATCCCGATTCATCTTTACCTTATTCTTTCCTCTTAACTTTTATGTATGGTTACACTATACTCTGTCCTCTCAACATATCATAATGTCTGTCATATTTGACAGATTTAGGTTAAGGAGCAAATTTTAAATGAATTCACGATTAAGAAGTGCATCATAAGTGTATGTTATGTTCAGGTATAATGGTATAGGCAGAAACTTAGCAGAAGGCCAGATTAAGAGCGAGGCTAAATACAAATAAATATTAGTTTGACTGTGTAGATGGTTCAGGCATAGTAATTGCAAGGGCTAGTTGGTGCTCTGGATTTTTCTGGTATAGTAACCGGGCTAATGGGGTTGCTGGACGTGGTTCTGTAATTGGTAGACGTGGCTTTTGAGGCTGCTGCTGGAAAGGGTTTCCCATTATACAAAGACGGCAAAGGAATGGTATGTTCAGCAGTGTTGATAGAGCTTCTGAGAATTTTGATATGAGGGTCATATTGGCAGTAGAAACGCTGCATGCATTCTAAGTATCGAAGATGAAGAGTCAAGGCATCTGGCGTTTTTGAAGGCTCTAACCTTCGAGTGTACACCAGTTTTTGTAAGCAGATTACTGCAGGTAGAATCTGTCCTATTTCTGGTTAATGGGTAAGATCATAGCACTTTGAGAAGAGCTTTGAGAGAGGGTATATTCAGGATGAATAAATTAAGTAAAAAGTCCCATTTAACAAAGCATCTTCTTCAGCCTGAGAGAAATTTCTTTTCTTTGAAATGAAATCAGAAAGATGACCTCTGTGAATCTCATGAAAAAATTCTTTTATTCTCCAGTGTTCTAGAAAGCTCTTTTTAAAGGAGCAGAATGCCCTCTCCTAATTTTGCGTGCATTAGGGTATAAGCATTAACGTTGCAAAGGAAGAGAAAACTGTATACCTCTTCTCACACGACTAAAAGGTAGGACTGTGGGTGAATAAATACTAAATGGTTCTTTTTATTCCTTATTCTCCATTTTTCTTTATAAGATATGTGTAACACACCGACTTACTGTGACCTAGGAAAGGC
Source organism: Equus quagga (assembly GCF_021613505.1). Lineage (NCBI taxonomy): Eukaryota > Metazoa > Chordata > Mammalia > Perissodactyla > Equidae > Equus > Equus quagga. Next base: position 1,953,930 of record NC_060288.1, on the reverse strand, counting down.
TGCTAAGGATGTCTTCAACAAAGGATATGGTAAGTGTGCTATTGGAAATATCCAGTTTGGGGTAAGGGTTAGTATTCAATGCCTACTATATGCAAGATACTATACTAGTAAAATGAGGTTGTCAATATTAATCTCCTTCACAAGATTTAAGGGGATAACTATTAACACGTTATTAGACTTCACTCTTTAGAGGTTGAGTGCTTTGCAAGCATTGAAAGCAGTTCATCTACATGTATACATATGCATATTTCATATTATCTGTGAGATGAAGTAATATAAATAAATCTATAATATTTATGCCTCCTCTGGCTAGTCCTGGGGACAGTTAAAGTGGGGGTACATTTTTCCTCTTCCAAATAATGGCACCGTTTTCATGACAGTGAGGATACAACTTTTGACTTCTTTGGAGGAATATATATTCTTTGATCCCAAATAGACATTTGTTTTTTGGTTTTTAAAATTTAATCTTTAAATTTTTAATTTCTTGAGCTGTACACATTGATTTTTTCTTATTAACTAGTAATGTTAATTGTATAAGCTTGTATTTATATCAGTATAATATTTTCTCTTAATTTTGGTGCTTATAATAGTATGTATCCCTTTCATTTGTTCTTTAACTTATATTTTTAAAATATGTCTTTATTATTTTGAGGGGCTTAAAAATTATTCTTATTTTGTTATAATCCAGTTTCTCATGAAATTCTCACCTAATGAAAATACTGTGTATTTTCCATATGGAAGGTACTATGAACTATTTTCATGATTTCTAAGTTGCAAAAACTGGAGTGAATGTCACATTTTGTACATTACTGTGTTTTTGTGTGTCTAGGGTTTGGCATGGTCAAAATAGATCTGAAAACCAAGTCATGTAGTGGAGTGGTAAGTACGTAATATATTTTTAATAGATGTAGCATAATTAATAAAGGCAGTTGTTTAGAAATCATTGTTTAGTCTAGTTATATGAAACAGCGTACTCTTGGCAATTCATTGTCCTCCCCACAGCCTTGTCCTGCTCTCAGATTTCAGGCTGCATCCTCATTGAGCCACGGAGGCCCGGGGACAAACAGATTGAAGTTTGGAGGGCCTTTGTGTTTGTCATGAGTCTTACTCTCAGAAGATGTAAAACATATATATATATTTTCTTGACCCATGTCATATTTATACTTTCATGAAAACGTCTATGGGCGCTAAAAACTTTGCTTCCATTATAATGGGTTCATGTAAGTTTTATTGCCCTTTTACAAAACAATTTTAGTCTCTGTCCCTTCATGATTAGTTGAAACAAATGTAGAAATAAAATGCATGTAGCTTAGTCTACAGTTTTTATTGATGTTCATAAAGTCTTTTTTACTGGAAGTTAGGAATATAGTAAAGGATATATGGGTATATTTTCAAAGCATCATTAACCAGAGCTTTTATTCAGTAAATCTCAGCGAGTAGATTAACTTTACATTCACCTCGTTCTCTGATTTGTCCTCATTGGCTGCATCTTTTTTTGGTATTTACATGTTCACACCAGTGCAAATTTTATTTCTGGATATATGCATTTAATGGAAGAGCTGGAGGCATGTCTCATACTCCGTATAATCCTGCTTTGTCACTCTCATTCTTTCTCTGAGTTTTCTCGTAGTAAACAAATACATATGCAGCTACCCTACTAGGATGGACATAGTGTTAAACGGTTCTGTTAAAATAGGAAAATTACACTCATTTTGAGTAGGGTTTCAAAATTTGTTCAAGTTAGGTTTGTGTTGCAAAAATCATCATCTAAAAATTTTATCTCCCTTTCATGCTGCTGTGATGTGGAAATACTCATTCAGATGGTAAGAAAAACAGCATATTTGTGTGCCTGTTTTTATGGCTGCTTTTGATCTCTGGTATTGATTTAGGGTAAATTTTATCCATTGCTCCAAATTTCTTAGATTGTATCTATATTTTTATCATATGCTATCTATTTAACAGTAACATTTTAATGATTATTTTCTTGCTTACTAGCATTTAATTTAGAGCAATAGATGTTACATGCATGTTATAAATATATTTTGCACTATTAGATCTAATTATGAAATTAGACAAAAACTGAAGCAATTGTGCGCCAATTCTAAATTTTCAACTTAGAAAAACTCTAGCCTCTTTTGGAGATTTATACTTCTGGCATTTTAGACTTTTGACAGAGCTTCAGACTAAGAAATGATGATGAAAACAAGAAATATGGACTAAATATTCTTTTACCTTAATTTTGTGCATAAAGTTTTCCTAACTCCAAAATTAAGGTTTATATTTGCTATAGTTTCAAGTTTATGAAAGGTAAACGTAAAACATAAAACGGTGGATGGTTGGATCTACTACAAAAAAAGCAATGGTCACATTAAATAATGTGTGTGAGCTGTTAAACATGACTAGCACTTTATCATTGTTTACTAAGGCCTTGCCCTAACTGTGCAGCATGAGATTCTGTTGGAACGCTTTCTGTGTGGTGTTGATAAACAGATCATAGTTTCCCAGTTGTTTCATCAGCCTGTAGAACTAGAGTTATGAACCGGGTATTTGGTAAAGGAGGATTCATGTTGCAGACAGTGAGCCAGAGCTGCGCAGGATTGGCCGCATTCCATCACTGCTGGCAGTATTTCAGAAATGTTCTTTAAACACAGGGCCAATCAGAATGTGTTTTTCTTGACAGTTCATAGATTGTCAGTGACAGGTGTTGACTGTTTGCTTCTCCCTAGAAGGAGATCTGTTTCTAATTGCATATTGTCATATGACTGAAAGGACACCTAAGAAGGGAGAAGGATATATTTTTAGGCATTCATTGTAACTACTTAATAGAAAGCACTTTAAAAGGTAGATGGGGGAGAAGGGAGAAAGAGAGAAATTATTTCATTTTGTTGTGAAATATGGGTAGATACTTTCAAATACTGAAATTGTTTATGCTGAAAGTTTTACAGATTGCTTTGTGGACAAAAGCAATAAAGTTTTCATAACAATGTGAATGTACTTAATGCCACTGAACTCTACACTTTTTAAATTTTTAATGGTAAATTTTTGGGGCCGGCTTGGTGGTGCAGCGGTTAAGTTTGCACATTCTGCTTCAGCAGCCCAGGGTTCGCTGGTTCGGATCCTGGGTGCAGACATGGCACTGCTTGGCAAGCCATGCTGTGGTAGGCATCACACATATAAAGTGGAGGAAGATGGGCACGGATGTTAGCTCAGGGCCAGTCTTCCTCAGCAAAAAGAGGAGGATTCACAGCAGATGTTAGCTCAGGGGTAATCTTCCTCAAAAAAAAAAAAAAGTAAATTTTATCTTAAGTGTATTCTACTGCAATAAAAATTTAAAAAATTCTAAATGCGATAAATTTCTGACCCTATTAAAGGGGAGAGGGGGGTGCTTCCTGGTGTCTTGGGATTTTTAAGGACTTTAAAATTAACTGATAGTCTGAAAGATATGATAGAGAATGGATAATCTTTTTCAGGTCACGAGAGCAAAATGTTCGAAATTCAATATTTTGTCTTTTTAGTAAAGGCGTTTATTTTCAGTAAAGATATTTCTCTTTTAAAGAAAGGAATTTAAGATTCCCATTTCATAAGAGAGTATATGAAATAGGAAATATCAATAAAAGAGGTGGAGTAATGGAAAGATCTAAAACTGGTGAGAATATTTAGAGATTAGAAAGAAAGAAGGAAAGCAGGAAATAAGTTGCTGTAGAGTAGGGCCGTGGTAAAAGTAAATTGTATTGGTTTCTGATTTATTGACTACTACTTTTTGAAACAAATATTTTCTATTTGATTTTAAAGTAATTATTTTTTCTTGCTTATCAGGAATTTTCTACTTCTGGTCATGCTTACACTGACACAGGGAAAGCATCAGGCAACCTAGAGACCAAATATAAGATCTGTAACTATGGACTTACCTTCACCCAGAAATGGAACACAGACAATACTCTTGGAACAGAAATCTCTTGGGAGAATAAGGTAAGAGAAAGCATCCGAAGTTATTTGTAGGTTAATTTATCTTGCAGATAAAATGATGAACAAACCCAAATATAATCTGAACGAGATCTTACGACCTATCTAGTGGTCATATATCTTCTCTGCACATGGCCTTCTTTGGTATGTCTTATGTTTCTAGGAAGTAAGGCTTCGTTTGTGAGCACATAATCATCACATCACATCTCTGTTCTGGCCTTTTGTCCTTATTCCGTTATATAGCTGAGTCTCTCTTGGGTAGACCACACTGTTTGCAATGATTTAGTTTAATTTTGTTTTGTAACCATTGCAAAATTGGCTCCACAGAAAAATGTTTCTAAAATCTATAATGTTTTCAAAGAGAGAAAATTATCAGCGGATATTTGTCAAGTGCCTGCTATGTACATGGCACTATTTTTTGAGGTATGTCTATATGCATATTACCATATTTGGAAAATATATATGTGTAGCTGAATAAATTACTCAGGTTGGCTCATTAAATGTCAGGTTATCTCATTACAGTGATTTCAGGAGAGTATCAAGATTATTTTGTTGTGTTGGAATTTTGTTGTTTTTGTTCTGTAATTTATATTATTGGCTGTAATAGGATTTGACCTACACATTTTAAACTCTGGTGAGAGAATCATGATAAAGCCTGGCAGTGCGGGGAGAGGGGCAAGGGGACAGGGAAGGATAAAGAGGTAATTCATTAAATAATTTAATATTTGACTTTCTTTAATGTCTTGCTTTTCTTGTTAGGAAGTTAGAGAAAACTTTAGAATTGTTTTCTTGAGTCAAAAGAAGAATTGAAAATTAAAAATGGTTAATTTTAAATCTTTATTTTTCAGTTGGCTGAAGGGTTGAAACTGACTCTTGATACCATATTTGTACCGAACACAGGGTAATTATCCAAACCCCATTTTTTGAAATGTCTTTGTAGCCCTTTGGGATAGAGAGGTTTAGAATCGGGAGTTGCAATGGGAAGTTTCAATGCAGGAAGAGCTTAGGAGGTTGCTGTTAGGAATCCTAGAGACCTTGTGTATGGAGTAAAGAGAAAGCAAGACTCTCTTGAGGCAGGGTCACATTTTGATTTGAAAATTGAACAGATGAACAGAAATACAAATCTAGTCCAAAGAGGCATCTAGTAGAAAAAGTTTAGGAGCTAGATGAGCTCGAGACTAGACATTTCTTAAGCTACTCTAGAGATTCATGGATGCGGTATTTTGCTGAGAAGTTACTTTCTTAAGAAAACAGTGTAATCTCCTGGCTGTGGAACCTGTAACCAGTAGTTCTGCTACCGACTTGCTTTCTTAGCCTTTATAAATCCCCCAACTTCTCCACCTCAGTTTCTTTATCTAAAAAATGGGGATTGTGGTGTTTCCCCTCTGGCTAGTGTGGGCCAGTGCTGTCTGAAGGACAGAGGTGCTAGGTAAAGGCCGAGTGGCAACAGGTGTGTCCTTCTTGCCATACACGTTAGTTATCTTCAGGAGAAATATTCTTATAAGAGGCCTGATTGCAATGGGGTAAGGTTTATTAAGAACTAACTTCAGGGGCTGGCCCCGTGGCCGAGTGGTTAAGTTCGTGTGCTCCACTTTGGTGGCCTGGGGTTTCATTAGTTCAGATCCTGGGTACAGACTTGGCACCACTCATCAGGCCATGCTGAGGTGGTGTCCCACATGGCACAACCAGAGGCACTCACAACTAGGATATACAACTATGTACTGGCGGGCTTTGGGGAGGAGAAGAAGGAGGAAAAAAAAAGATTGGCAACAGTTGTTAGCTCAGGTGCCAATCTTTAAAAAAAAAAAAAGAACTAATTTCATATTTTCAGTATCTTCCTTCAAAAATGTGTACTTCCATCCATCTAGCATTGTCCAAGGAGAAAACAGTGACCCTCAGGGAAATAAATATGCTTACCAAAGGGCTGAACCCTTGAAAAAAAACAAGGACACTTCTCTCCACTGATAGGTTAATAATTTAGACATGAAGCGTGTGGAGTGTTAACTTTTGTAGCATTTGGACATTTAGAAACATTTAAAGAAATTTAGCTGCTTGTATGTCTACATACATATTCAGATTATTAATTTGGTACTGAAATACCTTATTCCTTTTTATACTTTTGTTCATGGCTTCATGAAATTAATCACGAAATACCGTATCATTTGAACTTATAGTGAGGATTAGGTCAAAATAGTGTATATATTTTTAATCCTAACAAAATTATATTTGCAGAGCTAAGTCATTTGAAACATTTTTACTATATATATGCCATCTACCAAAGTAATATTTACATTACGGGAGAGAGATGATCTTATGCTAAATATTTTGGACAGTAATAGAAACGTATGTTGTTTTCATTGGGTTGTTTTTGTTTTTTACAGAAAGAAGAGTGGGAAATTGAAGGCCTCCTATAAACGGGATTGTTTCAGTCTTGGCAGTAATGTTGATATAGATTTTTCTGGACCAACCATCTATGGCTGGGCTGTGTTAGCCTTTGAAGGTTGGCTTGCTGGCTATCAGATGAGTTTTGACACAGCCAAATCCAAACTGTCACAGAATAATTTTGCCCTGGGTTACAAGGCTGCAGACTTCCAGCTGCACACTCATGTGTGAGTGTTTATAATTCATTACTCCTTTAGTGCCAGTGCAGTCACCCAAAAAGATGGCAGCCATTAGCATGTTGAGAAGGTTAGAAGTGATGGTCCTTGCGTTTCATATGCCTTGGTGGACACCCACCCTCGCTGTGCTGTTTTCATAGTCAGCAGAACATTGCCAGATGTTAGTGCACTTGGTGCATTGTGCTGTGCTGCTGGTAGTTACTGGCCTCTCAACCTGTACCCCAAACTTGAGGAAGCTCTAGAATGTGGAGAGAGCACAGGGCATGGGTCACCTCCTGATATAAGGGATCCTTTGGAGATGTTCCAGCTAACTCTGGTGCCCTACACAGCTTGGCATTATGTGGAAGCAGGTCTGTTTGAATCTTGAAGGACAAGTACCTAATAGGTCCAACATCCTGGAGCATCCGAAGTAATTCTGTGGAGGTTTTCAGGTCCCCTTGGTCAGAACCCAGCCAGCCCTGTTGCATTCAGATGTAGCAGAAGTCCTCAAAGCCATCCTGGGTTCAATTCAGTAGGCTGCACGCTGTTTGGTTAAATGAATTTGAACTTTTAAATTGTCTTTTATGTCTTGGTGTACTGGGCACTGCTACTATACCAGAAAGAAAAAGCAAAGGATGAGCTGTCTGTTTTTTTTTTTTTTTTTTATTTTTTTATTAATGTTATGATGGATTACAAGCTTGTGAGATTTCAGTTGTACATTTTTGTTAGTCATGTTGTGGGTACACCACTTCCCCCTCCGTACCCTCCCCCCACCCCCCCTTTTCCCTGGTAACCACCGATCAGATCTCCTTCTCAATATACTAATTTCCACCTGTGAGTGGAGTCATATAGAGTTCGTCTTTCTCTGACTGACTTATTTCGCTTAACATAAGAGCTGTCTGTTTTTTGAAGTGTTGCAGATTGCTCTCCATTAGGCATTCTAATTCACTTATGGGGACTAAAATAAAGTCAAGCAGTGGTACAGACAGTGGCATTAAAATTGATGAAACACTATTAGGAAAATCATGAAAACTCAGGGACTAACTTCTGGGATGCTTTGAAGCAATAATTTAGGTAATTCTCTAGAGCAGTGCACCCTAGGTATTGTAGGGAGGGTGCTTTCTAACTCTAGGATTGTGTTTCTAATGAAATCCAGAATTGCCGTTATTCCTGTACCATTATGTATTGCTTAACGACGGGGTGTGTTCTGAGAAATGAGTTGCTAGGCGATTTCGTCGTTGTGCAAACAAACCTACATGGTATAGCCTACTACACGCCTAGGCCATATGGTACTAATCTTATGGGACCACTGTGGTGTATGCAGTCTATCGTTGACCGAGACATGGTTGTATGGCACATGACCGTACTTGTACTGCTATATATATTTTTTGCCAGAATCTTTATTGAACTCTACTTCTAAGTTTCTAAATTCTGTGAACATCTCAAAGAGATCTTATAGATCATATTTATCTGAGGTGTCTGCCTTCGTGCGTAATTGAGTTATGTCTAAGAAATGTACATCTGTGGAGGAGCCAAGTAAACGAATCAGGTGTGAACTACGTTTCACTTAGGGGTTAAAAATTACATAACTGGATTGAGTTCTTTGTTGTGTTTGGTAGTCATTATGCAAGAAGTCAGCTGAAATCTAGAGCTCCAAAATGAAATCCTTGTTGAGATGGTCTTAGAATGTGTTTCCATATCATGATGGTGGTACAAACTAGATATTTATGACTTTTTCTTATACCGTGAAAATAGGAACGATGGCACTGAATTTGGAGGGTCTATCTACCAGAAGGTTAACGAGAAGATTGAGACATCAATAAACCTCGCTTGGACGGCTGGCAGTAACAACACCCGTTTTGGCATTGCTGCTAAATACAAGCTGGATTGCAGAACTTCTCTCTCTGTAAGACTGTGCTGCCAGATTGGGTCTGCTCCTGGGGCGTCGTCTAAGCTGTGAACGGATGCTGTGATATCGTTGTAGTTTGTGTGTTCTTTATTAACTTGAATTAGCTAGTCATTGTGTAGTGAGGAAGAGTAACACACCTGAAGTCACGAAACGTGGGTTCTAGTCCTACTTCCTCCTGGATTTGGCTGTTGTCTGACCGTTTCAAATCATTTTATCTCTTTGGCCTCAAAATTTTCCTATTTGTAAATTCACGGGATTTGAGTACTATTCTGGTTGCTATTAGTAATTCTTATTAATAATAACACTAATGGAGCTGTTAAGTTTCAGGTACTGTGCTAAGGGCTTTACATGTATGATCTCCTTTAATCCTCACAACTACTCCACGTGGTGAATAGTATCCTCATCCCCATTTTACAGATGAGGAACCCGAGGCTTGGAGAGGTCAGGTAACTTGCCCAAGGTCACACAATAAGTGGAGTGCCAAGATTTGGACCGAGGTCTGTCTCTCATCAGAGTTCATGCTCTAACCACCATTAGAAGTTGTAAACTGTCATCTCAGAATTCAGTACATGGGGATGTTTGGCTGCACAGTGTTTTAAAAAAATTTGAGGCATTTTTAAGCTTGCATTCTCAAGGTCCCTGTTGTCCCCACCAGTCGTATTAACTTCTTAAAAGATTTATCTGTTTATTATTCAGTTTCAATAACTCTAGATTGGCCCTAAGGTGCTTTAGCTTTGGAAATATGGTGCCTGAAATGGTGGTTGTATTGGACTTACATGTTACAAAATTGATTGTTTTCTAACTGTTTCTGTTTCATCTCCTAATCTTAGGCTAAAGTAAACAATGCCAGCCTGATTGGACTGGGTTATACTCAGACCCTTCGACCAGGTAAGTAAAGGAATTAATAACGATGGGGTTATGACAGAGGAGTAATGAAAATCACTTACAAAAGAACCTACCATCACTGTAGGTTGATTCAAAACATTTTGTAACATTTGGTTCATATAAAGAAACAGATCAAGAACTTTTGCTTAAAAATATTTTTTTTATTTCTTATTAAAAATATTTATTATATATTTTTAATATTTATTTTTATTTATTTGTTTCTACTTAGCTCACCCTGGCTTGTGAGTTTGGTTGATCACTCATTATTTTAACCCTGAACTCTAAATAAAGTTTGCCATGATTATACTTTACTCATTACAGATTAGATGATTAGATATAACTCTGTGTTGAGTTAGTATGCTTGTAACTCCTGCACCCAGCTGTAATCCATGCCATTAACTCCATATATCGCTTCTAGAAAATTCAGATCTGGTTGTAATACGTGATACAAATGATTGTGGTGTTTTCTTCTTCGTAGGAGTCAAACTGACCCTGTCAGCTTTAATCGATGGAAAGAACTTCAATGCAGGAGGTCACAAGGTTGGGTTGGGATTTGAACTAGAAGCTTAATGTGGTTTTGAGTAAAGTATCAGATTGATCTGGAGGTGAAGAGAAATGAACCCACTATGTTTTGGCCTTAAAATTCTTCTGTGAAATTTCAAGTGTGAACTTTTTATTCTTCCAAAGAATTATAATCCTCCCCACCCTGAAGTCTAGAGATCGCAGGTCCATCATAAGGGAGGTGCTTGAAGGCACGCTTGGAAGTTGTCACGTTCGTGCCACGTTTCAGTTCAGTTCCGCAGTGTTATTTTAAATGTGTTCCTCAGCGACAATGTAGTGTCATGTTATAAAGGAAATGACCCAATCCTCCAGTTTGTACATCACGTCCTGCATGTCCCACACCACTTTTTCATGACCTTTTAATATATCGGTCTCTGTGCTATAGTGGAATTTTTGGTTTTGCATCAGAGTAAAATAAAATAAACCCATCACATTTGGAACATAATTGCTTATCTGACTTGCTGCTGGTGGCTTTCTTATATTCGTGTGATTGATTTTGTTTTGAAAAACACTCACAGGTGGGGTTTGTTTCTAAAGTGGGATGTCTGAAATCTGCGTGCTGTTGCCTGTCCCTCCACTCTTGTTCACCTCTCTCCCTGCTCCTCTGCGGTCAGGCCAAGTAGTGACAGTGGGTTTGGTCATGCTGGGCAGAAGCACACGTGTCAGGGTACTTGCTTCCTGTTGCAGTGTGATGGAGCAGTGTCATAGGGTCGTTCTGTAAAGCTGCTGAGGAGTGAGGGTATGAGTGGGCGAAGAGACGGGCAAAGGCAAGAGCACAGCTGGCGGAGATGCTGTCGGGCAGGACTGGTCAGAGGAGCCATGGACGAGGGTGTGTCTGGCTCCTCGAAGGCTCCGGAAAATGCGTGTTAACGGGTAGATCAAGGACAATGATAACCAAAGGCTGGAAATACCAGTTTGGAAGAGAAATGAATATTATTTTCAGGGCTTACTGGTAAATCATCTAAAAGTAGAACTCCCTTTGAAAATCTTGGTATTTTTTTAAACACAGAATATATACTGGTTGCAACAAACTCAGTCAGCTTAGATATAAATAAAAGTGAAAATTCCCATTCCCCTCTCCGGTCCTCCTTTCCTCCACTACCGCTAACAGTTTGACACATATCCTTGCAGATAGTTTTCAGTGTCTTTAAAGATTACGTATGTACTTATATATATAAATGTTAAAGTGCACATCTTGTTTCGCACCATAGTTTTAAATTTAACATCTTTCTGTTTGTTCATATAGCTCTGCCTCATTTTTTATCATCTTATACGGTAATTATTTATCTACTGCCCTTTTGCTGTATTCAGTTTTTGCTTTACAAAGAATGCCGCATTGAATATCCTTGTCCACTCAACATTTCCACAGCAGCACCGCCCAGTAGAACTCTGTGTGACAAAGGTGGTCTGTGTCTGCACTGTGCCATGTGGTAGCTGTTAGCCACATGTGGCTCCTGAGCACTTGAAATGTAACAGGTTAATGGAAGAACTCAGTTTGTAATTGTGTATCATTAAATTTAAATAGCCACATGTGGCTAGTGGCTGTTGTGCTACACAGTCTTTCTATAGGATACGTTTCTACAAATGAGACTGCTGAGTCATAGGGCCTGAACCTTTGATAAGTAGTACAATACTGCCCTTCAGAAATTTTGTATCAGTATGTGTTTCTACCAGTGGAGGTTAAGAATGCCCATTTCCCCACATCCTCGATAACGTGAATGATAGCAAACTTTAAAATTTTTACCGGTTTCAAGTGAAACTGGTAAATGGTATCTTGTTTTAATTTGCATTTCCCTAATTGCCAGTGAGATGGAGTTGTTTTCATGTTACTGATCATTTATAATTCTCTGATTTGCCTATTCAAACTTCCTTGCTCAGTTTCCAGATGAGTCATCTAAAAAAATCTAGACATAGTTGCTTTTTGAAAAGTTTCAGTGCCGCAAGGTTTACCTTTACACTACCAAAGATTATCTTTACTTTATTAGAACCGAAATTCTAACCACCACTTCTTCTGTCGGAAAATATCTATGATACCAACAACAGGATACAATTTTATTTTCTCATTATATTTGTGGTTGAACCACCATTACAGGAGATAAAGTATAACAGGAAAGGAAAAGGGAGTGAGAGGGAGGGAACAACAAATGCATTCGGGCTTGTTGACACCTGTGTCTAGTTAACTTGACAGTCCTCAGTCGGTATCTGGTGGGGACTGCTTCCAGGACTCCCACAGATCCCCAAATCTGCGGATGCCCAAGTCCCTTAGTTGGCAAAGGGGCATGAGAAAATGCGAGGGAACACTGATGAGATACACCCCCAGGTAATTTCTCAGTTATTTATCTGATGAGGTCGTTGAATTTATGGCCTGAAATAGATGGGAAGGAGATTGCTGTAGGTTGTATTTTTTTCCTTTTTCATACTATCCCTTTTAAATTATTTGTCATTGCATTGCTAAAAAGCTGCATTTTGTGTGTTGGTACAGTAATCCAGATAGGAAGGTAGGTAGTTTAAATCCAGCCTTTCCTCAGTACAGTCACACGCATGTGAACATTCCGATCAAGGATGGACTGCACACACCGCAGTCCCGTAACACTAGTACCATAGAGCCTAGGTGTATGGTGGGCTCTCCCATCTGGGAGTGTGCGTACACTCTGTGATGTTCACACGACGGCAAAACTGCCTAACGATGCATTTCTCAGCATGTATCCTCATCGTTAAGTGACGCGTGACTGTCGTTTTATTGCATCATGTGGCTGGCGAGGCTGTGTTCTCAGTACCCTCATCATTGTGGGAGTCATTAAATTGTAGCAGAAAGGAGAGCACATTTCTTGAGCTGCTGTGCCAGGCACTGTGCTGGTTGCCTTATATGACATAATCTATTTAATTCTCATAACAATAACTGCAAACATCTTGGAGTCCAGGAAAGAAAGCCATGAGGTGTTCTAGCATGGCGCAGTTTGTTGTGGTTTCTCATAATGGGGATTCTCAATAGCTCCCTTCTCTCCCCATAAAATGCACGCAAGCACCTCTCCCTCTACTCCCCCAGCTTCCTCCTCCTCATCTTCCCTCTCCTCTTTCTCCCCAGTTAGCCTTCTATGGCCAGTCATTTATTTGATTTCTTTAATTTTTTAACTTGATTCATTCAGGACCTTGCCGGGATGCCCCATCTTGCCTTTGAGCCCTCCTCTCAAGATAACTTATTTTGGCCTTTACCACAGCCTGTGAACTTTGCACCTGGAGCAGAGAACTAACATTCTAGTAGATATGTATTGCATGTCAGTGGATTCTTTGATTCAGTGACTCCACTCTGTGGAATTGGCCTTAAAAAAATCATCAGACACATAAAGATTTATGTACAAGGTTTCTCATTGCAGTGTTCTTTATAATAGAGAAAAACTGCTCACCATCCAAATGTGCAACAACAGGGGAGGGGTTAAATAAATGATGGCATGCAGGGTCATCAAATAGAATGTCAGCCACTAAAATTCATGTTTTTGAAGAATAATAGCCACTGAGAATTGTTCACAATATGTTAAATAGAGCAAAGTAAAAAACTAATCTCAATTTTATTTTTTACAAAAGTATGTGCAAATATATGAGAAAATGCTCCAAAATATTACTATTATTTTGGGAAGGTGGAATCCTAAGTAATTTTATTTTATACTTTACTATATTTTTCTAAAAAAGAATTTATTCTTTCTGTAACTAGGGAAAAATTCTTCTAGTTAATCTTACTGTTTGAAAAAGGTAGAGGGCCCCTTGTGGCAGCACGGCAGGCAGCGTGTCTGATGGGTGGCGAGTCTGTTTGTGGCTCAGCAGGTGCTGTGCCCCCTGGTCTGAGGAGGGCAGCAAATCCCAGGGCATTGGCCCAGGCAAGAGACAGCAGTGGTTCTTACTTGCCACCCCTTAGGAAAGTTACCCAAATAGAGACATGGGTCAAAGTATTGGTGTTACTTGTGACTAGGAACTAATAGGCATAAGATTTTTATTAAAGTTTGTCAAAATAAGAGATTAAAGTTCACGTGTTATATTTGAAATATTAATTACTTCTGAAAGAGACCGGGAGGATGACATGCTGCTTTGCTAATCCATCATCCTTAGCATCACTGCTCGAAGGACAGAGGACAGTAAATATCCCAGAGTTTCATCTGGTTACTATGTCTGGCCCTGGAAGCTCACTGTCAACCTGGCCAAGCCTCAGGTTCTAGAACCTCGGACAAGAGGAGCTCTAAGAGAGCCAGAGCCTTTTGGGGCCATCCTCCAGTGTTATCTACGTATACACGCGTGACGACCATCCTTCTCTTTAAGACTGTAGCCTCTGATTGCTCATGTGTCGTGTACTCTTTGATTCAGTTCCTTCTGCCTGTTTCCCTTTAGAAACAAATCCTTTTCCCACCACTTAAATGGTGACGTTGAGGTTCTGTCCTCAGCCTTCTCTAACTCCACACCCTGGCATGTTTGCGTGAGGAGCTTTTTCCAATGACATCTGCCTGTCCTCGGAGATTGTGGTAAGTCTCAGGGGCCTTCTCAGAGTCAGGGTGGTCTGATGATAACGCTGTTCTTCCTCACTTAGGTGTTAAACAAATTGTAAATTAGGACAAGGTGTCAGTGGATCGAGCCCAAAGCTTCATCTTTACCAACTGTGAAGACTAGCTGATACTCTTGCTTAGGCTGAGAATGACAGCAGTGTTGGGCCAGGGCAGGCCTTCCCTCCTGTCCAGCTTGGAGGGCGTGGAGGAGAGGGGAGTTCTTGTGCTCTGATGTCAGTCTCCCTCCCAAGAGGAAGACAGGAGGAACTGACTCCAACATGCCCAGTTCATCCTTCCCAAATGTACCAATCAGATGCACTCCTTTCCTCTGGCAGAGGGAATCTAAGGGAATCTCTAAGGGAGAGGCAGGAGTGTGATGCTAAAGGCGGTCTAGTCACACGGAAGGAGACCTTAAGAACGGGGCACAGCTTTCCAAGTGTGCGTTTAAGCCATAGCCAATGCCTGCCTCCTCCCCGAGACTTGGGTGTCCACCTGGGAAATGTATCCAGACCTCGAGGTGTTGGGGTGACTGGAGTATATGCTTCAGCACATCTTCCTGGGGGTCCTCAGACAGCCACCCTGCTCAGCCTTTGAACACCACTGCTCCCATCTTCCTGGACGCTGCCTCCTGACGCTAATGACTCCCAGACCTTGTCTCCATCTCAGAGGCTCTGCTGACCTCCAGACCCTTTTGCACGCTACCTGTCAGACGCCTCTTCCTGGACCTTCGGCAGGGATCCGAAACTCACTGTTGCCCAAACTGAACCAGTGTTCTCACTGTCCACTTTGCACTGGGAGTCCCAGCCGAGTTTCGGCCTCTTCTGTGAAAGCGTCCGTGACCTCCCGAAGCCGCTTGCCGGCCATTCTCTGGGTTCCTACCCTCTGTGGAGGTGTGTTCTTGTCAGTGTGGCACTTCTGCTGACCCGCCTCCCCACCTGCCTGTGAACTGCTGGAGGCCTATCCTTTTGTCTTCCTACCTCCAGTGGCCAGGCCGGCATTTGACACCATAGGCGCCCAATGGATGTTTGCTGAATGAGTGAAAATGAGCCATCAGGCAGGTGGGCTTGGTTGGGCTTCCCAGGCATGGAGATTTCTGCATATGGCCTGAGGTTCTCCTTCAGCAAGTGCTCATGGTTCCCTGTGGCCATCAAAGAATCACAGGTAATTTCTGCCATTTCTAGCAACTCTTGATATATAATTAACATTCTGTGAGGTGACCACTGCTGCAATTTACAAAGGTTCTGGAAAGATGGTCATAATTGCAATTACACATGAGCCCACGGGGTGCCGCTGTTGTCGCTGCCAACGGAAGATGATGGCCCAGCTTTGGGCTCCGTGCCTTCTGCCCTGGAGATCAGTCTGTCTCCTTCCTTTTGACCTCCCTGCTCCCTCCCCCAACACCTATGACTCCTAGTTTGGAATCCCTACATTCAGGGTTTGGTTTAACCTCTAACTGTCAAGCCTTGGGGAAAGACAAGGAAATTCCTCATCCGACTCAGGCCCCAATCCTTTTTGTTCTGTTTGAGGTTCTGTTTTGTTCTAGCAGGTGGAGATGAAGAACAGTTGATCACCCTTGCTGAGTCTGAAATTCCTTACTTAAAATCAGACTTAATTCCTCACGTTTTCTTTATAAAAGCAGGCAGGATCAACTTGTCGCCCTTTCTTCCCAGGCTTTGTTTCCAGGTTCTCAATGACCGATTATCAACCTTCCTTCTCTGAACCTTCCTCCCAGGCCCGTGGCACAGTGCTCCTTCCTCTGGAGACCACCGTTGTGGACAGTCTGACAGCCGCCGGACAGGAAGAGGCTGAGGTCAGGAAGCTTGGGGCCTACTCTGGCCCTGTTACCATTTGGCTGCCTGAACGTCTCCTCATTCTGTGCCTTAGTTTCCCCAGTGTCTGGTCAGCTCCAGGTGCTTCAAAGACTAGTGTTTCCAAAAAGGCTGGTGGTGGGATGATGGAATGCAGGTGACTTTTTCCTTTTTTCATAATATACTTCAGGGTTGTTTCACTGTTTTTTCAATAATAAAGGATGATATGCTATAAAAACATTTAAGGGGGTGACAATTAATTAACCCAAGAACAGGACTACGTTTTCCTAGTATGAGAACTTAACCATATTCGACATGTCTCACCAGTCCCCCTCCACGCCCCTACTGAGCATCCGGAGGATCCTGCTCCCGTTTCTTTTAGTCTAGCTGTTTTGTCTCATTCAGCTAACTGTGGTTTATTGTCCGTTCCTTTTCTCCACCAGCTAATTTAATGCTCCTCTGAGCAGTCCTCCCGACAGGAATCATCCATAAAAATGAGGGAGTGAATACCCATTCACCTGCAAGGGAAGGAGAACAAACTCTCTTCTGGGCCAGGCCTGAAGTGGCCCGTTCACTACAGTCCGCACGAGTCCCCGCAGCTCCCTGCGACAGTCTCGCTGTCCCCACGTGAGGAGGCTGGCGCTCGGAGCCCAGTTCCGCCCGACCCAGGACTCATGCCCTCAGGAGCACTGCAAGGCAGGGGGCAGACGTGGTCCCCCCAGGGACAGGGGAGTAACGCATCCAAACACAGCGCTGGCTCCCCTTCCAGCGCCCTTTCTCCTGCCTCGCTTTGTAACTGAATCGGCTCATTGATGCCATAAATTGCACTACTTTCTGAACGATGGAATTGTTTTTAATTTTTATTATGCAACTTATTCTGAGGAGACAGGATTTGTTTTAAAAATTGCCTTGTTGAAAACGAATGAATGTGTTCACATATTTGCTCAAAAGGTCAGTGCTTTTGGAAAGGCAGAAAATGAAGAGAACTTGTCTCCAGCGCTCTTGCTCCTCTGCCAGCCTGTGCTGCATGCAGACTTTGCCCCTCTGGGTGGCACCCAGACGCTGGGAAGGCCCGTCGCAGGGGCTCCTCAGCACCACACGGCTCTCTTACGCAGTGATCCCGTGACAAAGTCACAGTAACTGCCAGGGACGCAGGCGTTACCCTTGTCTGAGGAGTATTTGCATTTTTAAAGGATGAGACTGATGAACTCAGGAGAGACTCTCAGGTGGCCTGGTTGCGGAGCCCTCCACCAGAGTCCCCCAAGGTGACCCTGCCTCTGCCTGAGCTCACCATCCCTGCAAGGGAACAGAGGGGCTGGGCAGAGGGGCAGTGGGCCGGGCCTCTCTCTGCACAGTGCTGGTGACAGGGCTGGAGCTTAGTCACTCAAAGGCTCAGTGGGTGTGACCTTTGTCCCACTTTGCTCCAGGTCTCTGCCACCGCCACCCTGGCTGCTGGGGCTGTGCTGGGCCGAGATGGCAGCCCTTCTCCCAGCATACGGCTTGCCAACTGGCACTGTGTTGTGCCATTATTTTTCTTATAAATAAATTGAGGAAACTGAACTTCTTGAATCTATGGTTTATCAAAAGTAGGGAAATGAAAGGCCTAAAATGCCATCTTAAAAAAGAGGGCAAATTTCTTCG
Organism: Equus quagga; assembly: GCF_021613505.1. Lineage (NCBI taxonomy): Eukaryota > Metazoa > Chordata > Mammalia > Perissodactyla > Equidae > Equus > Equus quagga. The sequence continues at coordinate 1,936,037 of NC_060288.1, read as the reverse complement.
TGGAGATGAAGGTTGAGGAAACTGAACTTCTTGAATCTATGGTTTATCAAAAGTAGGGAAATGAAAGGCCTAAAATGCCATCTTAAAAAAGAGGGCAAATTTCTTCGTGGAGATGAAGGACTTTTTCCACCCGGCCTGTTTTCCTCCTCTGTTACCTTCCTGGTTCCGAAAGGCAACTGAGCTTCAGAGGCTGGAGAAGCTTCCTTCAGAAGCTCCCAAAGCTCAAGCAGGTGTGTTTTGCTTTTTGCTTTTTGGCTGCTTGAGCCAAGAAGACAAGATGTGCATTCTCCTGCTAGGTCCTTAGTCCCAACCATGTGACGTGACCCCCCTCCTCCGCTGCAACGTGGCAGAGGCCAGGCAGCAGGGGTCCTCCCTTCACAGGAGCCGCGTCCAGGACAAACGCTCTTGTCAGACAGCCCTCCACCGAAGGGTCAGTGTGTGTGAGCACAGGGGTTCTGGGTGCTGGGCTGTGGGGGCCAGTCTTGCCTTTTCTTGCTCCTGTGTGTTTTCTGCACAAACAGGTAACAGTAAACTAAGAACAGAAAGGTATGTGAAAAATAAAAGTAACCAAATTATATAGCTTTTATTTTTGTGGGAACTGAACAAAAAACATTATATAGATATTTAGAAAAAGACTTCAGAAGCAAACTTTTCAGGGGCATTTTAATTATAAATTTAATATGGTTGATTAATGAAAAATCACAATGAAGTACCGAGAAAATGTTTGTCAATATAAAAATTTTAGCAGCATTTCCACAGTTTCAGGCTCTAGCATTAGCCGTGCTTCCTCCCTCCCGCTGTCAGAAAAGAAGCCCATGGGACCACAGCAGAGCATCAGGACGTTCAGCTTAGTAAAGGCCTCAAGGAAATCCTCAAATCCACTGTACCGCCCAATATTTCCCCCTCCCCCCCCGAAGTTTCTAGAGTGTCAAAGCTCTCGCCTCGCCTTTGAGACAGGAATTCCGCTCCTCAGGCTGCAGGGGAGGATGGGGCGGCAGTATGCACCGGACTTGAAATGTAGTGCTCGATCACACGTCCTCACGTCTGTACATTCTCTGACGACACAAAAGGCCACGCACGAGGCCGCCAGGCTCTGGCCTGGGGCGGCAGTGGCGGGGCAGTGGGGTGGAGAACCCACCGTGCAACATGCCCACGGCGCGGGCTGGTGCCTCACCACCACACTGTTTTGGGGCAGGTCAGGGCATGGTGGTCTCGCCACATCCCAGGGTAAGGGTGGGATTAATGAGAAGGGGAGACAGACAATATGAAATATAATACTGGCAAACTATTCCCCCGCCTCTTTGGTACTTTCCAAAAGTCTCTGATCACAAAAGTATAAGGGAAGCACACCGTTACAAAATTACAGTTTGAAGTATTTACAGAAGCCATTATGATATATTACATAATCAATACACAGTATGTGAACAAATTTCTCAGTGAAAGCACTTGTGAACTCTGGTTCCAGTATTATTCAAGAGCACACTGACGTACACACACCTTCCCAAATCTGTATCATCCATCCTGTATCTCACTTATCTTACAGTATATTAAAGAGGAAAAGTATCATTTTCCCATCCATACTTTCCTTTTAAAAGGTTCTTAAAATCTGCCACTGAAATCATTATGTACAAAGATTTCTGAATATTGGGTTCTAGGCAATTCTCTCCACTCCCATTGTGAGTATGTCTGAAATAATGCTACCTATTCTATGTATACAATATATATTTAATATATAAGTAACCGCACCACGTTACATGACCACGACACCAGTTTAATGCACATTATTATGTACAGTAGTTAAGTAGTTCTGGAGGATGCCTCTCTACAGCCTAGGTGAACAGTGTGGTTTGGAACCATTGGGAAGGGACACAGAGAAGCCGGCTGGGAGACAGCCCGTGCGTGGGCAGGACGAGCATGCGGGTGTGAAATGTGGGCACACGCCTCCCACACATACCCACAGCAGACTATCCCTGTTTACTGGCTGGAAGACGACAAATCACACATATGGAAGGATCCCGTACATGAGGAGAGCCATGATAGCAGCACTGAACAACCCAGCCACCGGGACAGTTACAAACCAGGCCACAAAGATGTTCCGGAAGAGGCGCCAGTCCACGGCCTTCCGGGAGCGGATCCAGCCCACGGCCACCACGGAGCCCACCTGGAGGAGCACAGACAGAATGTGAAAATGGAGGCCCACAAATTTAAACAGGAGACACCGGGGTACATTCAACCAACGCAAACTGCCCATCTTAGAAATAAACTACATAAAATTACCAATTCCTTCCCCTAAATTTGTTAAAAGTTTTAAAAATACTTTATATTTTAGGTATAGTTATTTTAGGATTATTCTATGCAGTATACATTTCTGATGCGCTTTTCCCCCTATATTCTGTTCATCTGCGTGGAACTTTAACCAATTAAATGGTTTTCTCGCACCTTATAAACTAACTACGAACGAACGCCCTTGTTCCACACATTCCCCCGTGTAGGATGCTGCTCACTACAATAGTGAACCTGCTTGATTACATCATGAAATGGCAGGAATGTATCCTTCTAGAATAACAGCATTATGAAATGTTGGAGCTGGAGAAGACCTTTGAGAATATCCAATCCATGTCGTCGCTTGTTTTACAGAGGACAAGCCAGACCCCCGGAGGGCTGGGGCACAGGGAGACTAAATTACGGCGGATCGAGGACTAGAACCCAGGCCTCTTCCTGTGAAAGTGGTCTCCACCATCTCAAACTGCCTTGCAGTCCTTGTACTTTAGCTCATTAAAAAAATAAATGAAGCATAAATATTATTGGATCTAAACTGTCATATGCCTCACAAAATGACAGAGATACTTGAAAATCAGAATATTAATACTGATTTAAATATTTTTCTAAACACAGCACATATTATGGTTTGTTGAAAGTTTAAAAAAGGAAAAAAGACACAATGTTAAGTATTCTAAAAATGAAACTCATAAGAAAGTACAATGCCTGTAACCCGCATGCCTCACTCAGGCCATGGGGAAGCTCAGAGAGTTCAACGGGGTGCCCTTGACCACCTGGGGGGGATCTTGAAGATCTCCATAAAGCAGGCTTTGTCTCTACCGACCCTCAGATACTGCAGAATCAGCAGTGGCCATGCAGGTTCAAATAGCAAGCGGGGTCTAATCACAGAAAACATAAAACCCAACACTGCAAATTGTTTATGGAAGCAAACTGGGACACCAAAAACAGCAGCATATTTAAAGGCAGTTAACCTGACATTTTGTCACCCCAAGCCATGATTAACCAGCAACTCTGGACAGCTCCAGGACAGCAACTGACAACCCACAGGAGGGGTCATCCACACGATGATTGTATGCGAACTCTTGGCTATAACCAGTGTACTGGATGAAGCTGAACTGCTGAGCCAATCCTAAACCGCGCCAGACAATGGAGCTATTCCCACGCATAAGGATTAGCTACGTTCTGCTGGTGCAGATACGGTCAAATCCACAAACACTAGCTCCTGGGATTAAATTCTCCCTGTTACTCACTGTCCCTCCAGAGCACGTCCCTCAGCAGTGCGCTCTCTCATGTGCCCTGGATTCCTTAGGGAGAATGCGCTCAAGTTTCAATATTTATCCACGCCCTCTTCCTTTCTTAAAACACTTTTTTAAAAAAAGGATAAAAGTAATAATAATAATATTATAGCAAGTTTCTATAATAGGAGGGTTGAACAATTACCCAGAACCCCACTTTTGTCATATTTATATATTCCTTTCTAGTATTTTTATAAATACACCTTTATTTGTAAATAATAGGGTACACTACCATTTCCCTTCTTTAAAAAGAATTAACATTATACTGTTTATAAACATTTTCCCATAGTGCTCACAGCCTCTAGGATTATCATGTAAAATGGTACACCCTTTCGGTGAATGTACCTTAATTTAACCATTTCCAATTTGCTTCCAATTTTCCCCTATTAGAAATAGTTTTGTGACTAATACATTCATTCATATAGCTTATATTTAGGCTTTAAAAAATATTCCCTGAAATGGATCATTAGTTAAAGGGGGCATTTAAAAAATATCTTTCCACGTGGTAAGGCCAGTTCCTCCTCATCACTTTTCTTTTTAGATCATTTTATGTCCTTGCTAATTTTACCTACCAAATCAAATCTCATCTTGTAAAGTTATAAGAAAAGTTCAGTTGGGGTTGTATTTGAGGAGAACTGACCTTTTTACAAAATTCAGTTCCCCATCCAATAACAGCACATCTCATAGTCAGGTTTCCTTTTACCTCTGAGAAAAGTTGTGTGCCTTTTTCCAATATATCACTCACATTTATTAGGATTATTCTGAAAGACCTTTTATTTTTGCTGCAATTCTGAGGTGTTCTTGTTTCTACTACATTTTCTTACTGGCTGTTGCTGACAGACAAGCTCTAGATTTTTGTATTTTTATCATGGACTTGGTTATTTTTACTGAGTTCTAGCAGTGTTTTAGAAATACCTTCTGAATTTTGTCAAATGTCTTTTTTGCATATATCTCAATAGATGTTCATCTGTTGTTTTTTGATGGTTGTTTTTAAAGGACTGCTACGCCATATTATATTGAAGATGTCTGTATACCTTCTTGGGATTCACTCAACACCTGTTGGGCACCTGACGAGCCAGCCCTGTGTAGGTGCTGGCGGAGGAGAAGACCTGCCTTCAGAGCCTGCTTTCCAGTAATCCAGAGGATCAATTTGGCCCTGCTGAAATGTTCTTTTACCATACTGTTGATGTCATGTATTAGCATCTTAAAGTTTTCTGTCAATATTCACATGTACATATAGCTTTCACGGTGATGGTTTAAAGCAGGTTTTGGTATGAGGGTTATGTAGTACATGCTTTATAGAAGAAATTGGGAAGTTGCCTGTTTTATTTTTTCTCCGACATTCTGGAAAGTTTCTGCCATGTAAGAATTATCTGTTCTTTTAAAATGGAAAAGATGAACTAATGAATCCACCCAGAAGTGGAGAGAGCCTGTCCCCTTCCTTTTGGCTTTTTCAGGTGAGAAGAATCGTTCCGGAGAACTTCCTTAATTTCTTCCTATTCCTCTGGTCTGGTTTTCCACTTTTTGTGTCAATATTTATTTGTCAGGTATATTTTTGCAGAAAATAATTCATTTTATGGATGTTTTCAAATCCTTAGCCTACAGCTGTATGGTCTCTTTTAGAAATTAAAAATTCTCCTTTATATCTGTTGTTATGATGTCTTTCTCCTTCTAACTTAATTCCCCTCCCTGCTTTTTCGTACTGTGACTTGATATTATTTTATTAGTAACTACTTTCTTCTCTCCCTCCCCTTCACTATTTTTTTTTAAATTTATCTTGCTTTTATACTTATATCCTTCTTACTATTGCCTCAGAATTTTTATTGTTCTGCACTTTTATAAAATCCTACTTTGAATGTCTGGCTCTTTTTTTTCTTCTTCTTTTTTTTTTTGCTGAGGAAGATTTGCCCTGAGCTAACATCTGTTGCCACGCTTCTTCTATTTTATATATGGGATCCTGCCACAGCATGGCTTGACGAGCAGTGTGTGGGTCTGTGCCCGGGATCCATGCCTGCAAACCCCAGGCTGCTGAAGCAGAGCACACAAACTAAACCGCTATGCCACCAGGTCGGCCCCAAATGTCTAGTTCTTCTATTTTCCCTTTGCTCAGTTAAACCATTTAAAGATACGAATTTCATCTGAGAATAACTCTGGTTGCCATAGCTTTTGCAATGTACACACACACGCACACTTACACACACACAGTTTGTTTTTTTTTCCTAAGAAAGCTACCATTGTAATTCTTAGACTATTTGATTCAACTGTTACATAAAAAGAGAATTTAAAAATGTCCAAGGGGACACAGCTCCTTTTTCCAACACATAATAAATTTCTAGTTTAATTGTGATTAGAGATTATGTTTAGTATAACTTCTGTTCTTTTTTGCCCTAAAGATTGGCACCTGAGCTAAAATCTGTCGCCAATCTTCTTTTTTTCCCCCTTCTTCCCCCCAAAACCCCCCCCCCCCCGCCCCCGCCCAGTACATAGTTGTGTATTCTAGTTGTAGGTCATTCCGGCTCTGCTATGTGGGATGCCGTCTCACACGGCTTGACGAGCAGTGCTGGGTCCGGGTCCGGGGCCAGGATCCAAACTGGCAAAACCCCGGGCCACCAGCGGAGCGTGAAAACTTAGCCACTCGGCCACAGGGCCAGCCCCTGTTCTTATTTTATAGTGAATTTTATCGTGGCTTTCTGAATTTATGATTTTTATAAATGTTTCATGATACTTGACAAGAAGGCATATGATCAGTAGTGTAAAATTTGATGTACCTTTATTAATTATAGTGCTCTAAATCTATTGTTCAATACTTTACTGATTATGTCTTTGGCTGATATAAAATGGTATTCTTAGCTGTGTTCTGAACTTCCCTCCTAATAAGTTGAGTGTGTTTCCAGCTGAAGGCCACCATCAGGCACTAACAGCAATAGAATCATTGAGAAGTAGGGGACCCAGGGTGCAAGAATTGGAAAACTAAACTAGAAATTATCATCCTAAATTTTTAAATCGGTAGTATTTCCTGTAAGCTGTTCCAAATCCAAAGGCTAGCTGAATAATCATCAAAGTCATCAACAGAGATGAATAACGTAATTCACAAAAAAGAATGATCCTAAACCACCTCAACGCGGAACTAAAGCATTTTGGATAACACCAGTGTGAATTCCTATTAGAGAGCTCACAGGTGAGTGTCTGGGTTCCATAGTGGCCCCGTCTGTCGTAAGTTAGGGCTGCAGACCAACACCGATTCAGTTCACAGAAGAGAAGAAAAATTAACAAATTACTGAAACGTACATCTGTGGATGCTTTTATTTTAAAGACTCATTTCTGTTCCTTTAATCAAGGCTTTTGACTTGAACCACAGGTATTATCCCAGGAAAATATCTAGTGGCTGTGCCCTCTGACGTGAAACAGAAAAATGTGTAACACTGAAATGCTTAGAGAAAGTGAAACTTATAATCAAAGGAGACTGTTTCATGCATGCCTTCTGGAATAAAATGTGACAACATTTTTCTAATTATTCTTTTCCAAATTATACATTCAGCTAACACTTATAAACGTTTTAAACAGGATACCATAAAATTTAAACTATGCACTTCGCTATATACACTTAGAAGGAAGCACAAATAAACGAAATCTACCCAGATAAATTCAAAAGCTCATTTTCTTTTTCTTTTTTGAGGAAGATTAGCCCTGAGCTAACATCTGCTGTGAATCCTCCTCTTTTTGCTGAGGAAGACTGGCCCTGAGCTAACATCCGTGCCCATCTTCCTCCACTTTATAGGTGAGACACCTACCACAGCATGGTTTGCCAGGTGGTGCCATGTCCACAGCCGGGATCCAAACTGGTGAACTCTGGGCCACCCAAGCGGAACGTGCACACTTAACGGCTGCACCACTGGGCCGGTCCTCAAAAGCTCATTTTCAATAATAGTTTCCATCTTTCTTCCTGCCAATTTCCCAACTTTTGCCCACCTTCTGACAGAGGTGGCTCTAAACACGAAACCTAACATGTGGATGGGAGAGGAAGAAAAGAGCTGGAGAAGTCCAACACAGGCTATGATTATTCCTGAAAATACGACGGGGTTCAGTGACGATTTCATGTGGACACCAACACGTTTTGAATGCTTCCACACTCGCGGTTTTGCTCGCACAGGGCCTCATTCTTAACGCCATCCTATATCTCATATTTCATCCGACATTTGCCATTTGGGGACTGTCGCATACAGAGGAAACATGTGGTCTAAGAGAATACGGCTGATGGGGTGACAGCAACTGTGAAGCCACTTGGCCTTCCTGTGATCTGCACTTTGCTCTCCCGTCCACTGCCAGCTCTTGAGAGCCAGGACTCGGTCCGTTAGCTGCTGCAGTGACCAGCTCTTGGCTCTGGCCACAGTCGATGACAGTGGACAAACCCACTAGTATCCAAGTGGAGCCCTGTCTCACGTCTGCCTGAGCGACGAAATCCACCGTGGTCCCACGTCAAGGAGACTTGTTTTAAGCGCCAATGAGCTATCCTAACACTACTTATCGTCAGCTCTAAGGAAACAGAACCCACCATACGATCTGTATAGACATTTTAGGATGATGATAACACACATTTATTCAGTAAGGTCCTGTATGAACTGGACATAAATCTGTAGTAGTACCCCCTTATTATACTATAAATATAAATATCGGGGAAATGCCATTTAAAGATAATATCAAACTGAAGTATTTTACAGGCATTTTATACTTTTCATCTACTTCTATTATGTATTAAAGAGTTCAGTGTTATTAGCAATCTAAGCATTGTGAGTTATAACACTTCACACGTTAGTATAGGTTAGATTGCCAACATAGTTAAGTAACAAGAACAACCTAGAAAACCAAACTTGTGCTGTGTCTTCCAGAGACCTTTCAAGTGGTGTGTAGGAGTGTGCCTCACTGGGCTTGCTCACGTGCAGGGTTAACCACTAAGAAGGTGAAGGAACGTGCATTTCAACACAGCCCAGAAGCCTCCTGGCGCCTCGAGCACGGCTGCAGGCCGGCGCGGGCGGGAGGGCCGCGCGCTCCGCGGGCTTCCACGCGGGAAACACTCCACGGCCGCGCGCTCTCGCGCAAGTCTGAAACGCCCCGAGTCAGACGCCGACCGCGAACCACCGCGAGGGGCGCCCGCGGGCCGCGGGCCTCTGGGCGTCGCGCACGGCCGTGCCGGCCCCTCCGCTCGGCCCCTCCCCGGCCGTGTGATCTGGAGCAGGGGACTCGGCCTTTCCGGGCTTCGCTCTCCTCCTCGGTCCAGCAGGGAGCGTCCGCACCCACCTCAGAGCCCCTGCGAGGCCGAGAGGAGCCGCGGCGGCGGCGCCGGGACCGCGGGCCGGGACGAGCAGGCGCGGGGCCGCGCCGCCCTGCCCCCCTCTCCGCGCGCGCCCGCGTGGGGCTGCGCCGGGGCCCCGCCTCCGGAAGCCGCCGTGTTGCAGCGCAAACGGGGCTCACGCCGCCCCCCTGCCAGGGCTGCGTGGGGACCGCACGCCTGCTGTGCGTGCGAGCACTGCACCCCGCGCCGGGCGCTCTGCAGACAGAGGGGAAGGGACTTTGATAAGGAAGGTTCGTCGGAATTGAGGTTCTCCTATACTGTCCTGTAGGCTTATCTTCCACGGCAAAAAAGGAAAACACAGAAAAACCCCTTTCCCACGAGGCTGCTTCCCCAGCGCAGAGCTCCCGCGCCGTCAGCCGCCGCTGAGCGGCCGTGCCCGTTTGCTGGGACCTGTTTCTAACGTGGCCGGGGGTGAGCCGTGGGTAGTGTAGATGGCCATCCCCGTGCGGTCGCTGCGGCCGCCCTGGGGCCTGCGGCTGTCCCCCCACAGCAGGTGCAGCGGAGTTTTTCCTGCATCACGCGAACACACGGACCTAGGAGAAATCTGGAAGCGCCGTCTGCCTTGTTGAGGTGAGTGGACGTGTGTGTACCGGAGGCCCGCTGAGGGTGTCCGAGAACTCGCTCCGGGACTGGGCAGCCCCGGGTCTCAGACCTGCGTGCTAGCCGGCCTGCCCCCTGGGTGACCTCGGATAACTGCGTCCGTCACGAGCCTCTTTCCTCTTCCTGGATCGTCGAGGCTCCTCGCCCCAGCGTCCCCCACCGCCACCAGGACCTCCGTCTTGCCCAGCCCCGAGGAGCTGGCGTTCCCCCCACTGGGAACTCACTCTAAGGCAGCGTGGGCCTGTGACCGTCATCTCAGGAAAAAGGGGAACCAGCTGTCTGAGAATCCCACTGAGAGGATTCTTGCTGTCTCGGCGCCGCCGTCCACTCCCAGGCCCCTCCGAGCCCGGAGCGTGGTTAGGGACGCGACTTCGCCGGCAAACTCGCCGTGGGAACGACGAGCCACGGGCGCAGGGAGGGTGCCGCGCACGCGTTCGACGGGGCGGCCGGCCGCGCATGCGCCGCAGCAGCACGGTCCGCTCCGCCGCAGGAGGCCCGCGCGCACACGCGGCCGGCTCGCAGAGCCCGCGCCCCGGGCCGGGCCCCACAGCCACGGGCACAGCCCCGCCGCTCACCCCGGACGGCAGCGACCCCGCGGCCCGGCGGGCGCCCGCTCGGCCTACCTTGCAGTGTGTGGTGCTGACGGGAAGTCCCACGTTGGAGGCGATCACCACCGTGAATGCCGAGGCCAGCTCAATGGTGAAGCCGCTGCGGAGGGGACAAGGGACACATCACAGGGGCTGTTTGGGGGGCCTCACCCACACCCCGGGGGCCCAGAGTCTCGCCGGAACGCTCTTTGGGCGGCCCGTGGACTGCTGACTGGGCCAGATGACATTCACAGAGCAGAACCTGTGCACAATGGCCACGTTCACACGAAGACTGCATGACACTGCTTACAGGCCACGCAGCCTGGTCCTCTGATACGTTCTCCAAAACCACACGCCGCAGTAACTGGGTCAGCAATGCTTGCGGTGTGAAAATGGTCAGTCATTTCTCAAGTGGCATAGGAAAAATGATGCTCTTATTTTTAGAATGTGTACTTATTATAAAAAGTGAATTTTTTCTCAGATTACTAACTTCTCTTCAAATCAATCTTATAAAAGAAACGTGCACTAAAATGAATTTCAGGGGGAAACTTTCGAGGAGGAAGATTTCTTGCACTAGGTAGTTCTCAGTTTTAGGTGTATCCTGAAAGTTCTAAGTTCATTTAACCCCTAACACATCTGACGCCTACACAACAGAAGGACCACAGAGAAACCCTGCGGGAGAAGCCCCCAGACGCCCCCAGGCCGCCGTGGCGCCCCCCTGGCAGAGCTGGGGAGGGTCCCCAGGGGCCCTCAGGAGGGTGGCGGGGGAGAAGGGTGGCTGGTGTGCCCGAGGATGTTGGGGCGGCCGGCCCTGCGCCGCGGGGCGGTTTGCGTGGGCTCCCTCCCACTCGCTCCTGGACGTCACGCGGGAAAGACCGCCAGTGGGAGCGCACGGGGGCTGCAGAGTGCCTGCTGCTGTTCCTCCTTCCTCCTGCTCTGCTTCAGCTTCTCCTCCCTTCCACTCTCCCACCGCTCTCGTCTTCCCTCCCTCATCTTAGTGCCACTGTGCGTGGGGGCCAAGGAGTGCAGGAGGGCGGGCGGTGACGGGGGGGAGGGGTGCAGCAAAGGTCGGGGGCATGCTCCCCTCGGCCCCTCTCCTCCCTGTGGCTGCGGAGCGGCCGTGCCGGGGGTCGGGGCAGAAGAGCAGCGAGGGCTTTGCAGCCGCGGGACGAGCCCGCGGCCGGCCCGCACCCTGGCTTACCTGGAAGGGGTGATGGGAGTGAGGTCTCTCCCCATGGTCTGGATAACTCTTCGCCCCCAGATCCAGAGACCCGTACAAATGCCAACGCCTCCATAGAACAGCAGCCAGACGGGAGTAGCGGCCTCCTGCAGGACTGCGCCGTGCTCGTAAATCAGCCACAGGGCCACCAGGGGGCCAATGGCATTACTGGGAGGAGGAGAGGTTAGTTACGCAGACGTCCTGTGCGCACACAAACGGCCCTGTGCACAGCGTGCAGTACTTCTCAGGCCTGAGGACAGCCCGTTTTACCGTGGCTTGCCTACAGAATCTAGTGGTGATAAAAATGATCTAATATTTTTTGAGGTAAAAACAGGTAATAGAAAACTTACCACCTTAATGAGTTTTAAGTGTACAGTTCAGCATGTTAAATATCTGCACACTGCTGTGAAACAGATCTCCAGCACGTTTCATCTTGCACATCTGAAACTCTATACCTAAGCAACAGTAATCCCCTTTGCCCCCTGCCCCCAGTAACTGCCATCTTACTTCCTGTTTCTATGAATGTGACTCCTCTAGGGACCTCATCTAAGTGGAATCATACAGTGTTTGTCTTTGTGACTGGCTGATTTCACTTAGCATAATACCCTCAAGATTCATGCATGTTGTAGCATAAATCAGAATTTCCTTTCTTTTTAAGGCTGAATGTTCCATTGTATATTTATATATAGCACACTTTCTTTATCTACTCATCAGATGATGGACATTTGGGTTGCTCCCACCTCCTGGCTATAGTGAATAATGCTGCAAGGGCCCCGGGCGGACAAATGTCTTGAGACCCTGCTTTCAATTTTTTTGGGTAAATACGTGGAAGGGGCATCACTGGGTCACACGGCAGTTCTATTTTGAATCTTCTGAGGACCCTCCAGACTGTTTCCCATAGCAGCTGCACTATTTCACATTCTCATCAACAGTGCACAAGGATTCTAATTTCTTCATATCCTTGCCAACACTTGTTATTTTCTGGGGTTTTTTTGAAATAGTAGCCATCTTAATGGGCTTGTGATTTACCAATTATCTTCGAAGTACTGAAAAATCACAAGAAGTGGACACAAAAAACAAGTTCTTTTTTCTCTTCCATTTTTTCTCTATTTCGTTCTATTTTCACCACCAGCACTGCTACTAATATTAGCTACCAATTTTGGGCCGCCGCGTCAGGCTCCACACTATGGGATCACAAACATTATTACTAATCATTAGTTCTCACACCCATCCTGCAAACTAGGTGTTGCACCTCTCATTTTACTGATGAGGAAACTCATGCTAAAGTCAGGTCCCCAGCAGCAGGCAGGACTGGGATGGGAGCTCAAGACTCACTCAGGCGCTCATGCCCTTTCCCCTAGACCTGCCACTCAGGTTCTTAGTAGACACACACTGACTTTTGTTTTTAATGCTACAGCTTTCAAAAACAATTTTTAGGGCCTGGCCCCATGGCCGAGTGGTTAAGCTTCCATGTGCTCTGCTTCGGTGGCCAGGGTTCACAGGTTTGGATCCTGGGCGCAGACCTACTCCACTCACCAGCCACGCTGTGGAGGTGTCCCACATACAAAAAAATGGAGGAAGATTGGCATAGATATTAGCTCAGGGCTAATCTTCCTCAAGCAAAAAAAGGAGGAGGATTGGCAGTGGATGTTAGCTCAAGGCAAATCTTCCTCAGCAAAAAAAATTAAGACCATTTCTTTAGAGCAGTTTAAGGTTCACAGTGAAACTAAGGAGAAGGTACAGAGATTTTCCATATACCCTCTGCCCCACACATGCATAACCTCCCCACCATCAACATCCCCCACCAGGGAAGAACATCTGTTAGAACTGATGAACCTACATTGACACAAGAGAACCATCCAAAGTCCACAGTTTGCATTAGGGTTCACTCTTGGTGTTGTCCAGTCTCTGGGTTTAGACAAATGTACAATGACACGTAGCCATCATTATAGTATCATATATAATAGTTTCATTGCCCTAAAAAGCCCTCTGTGCTCCACCTGTTCATCCATCCCCCCATCTAACCCCCTGACGTTTTTCCTGTCTCCGTTGTTTTGCCTTTTCCAGAACGTCATATAGTTGGAATCATACAGTATTCTCAGATTGGCTGCTTTCACATAGCAATATGCATTTAAGTTTCCTGCATGTCTTTTCATGGCTTAACAGCTCATTTCTTTTCAGCACTGAATAATATTCCATTGTCTGGATGGACCAGTTTATCCATTCACCTACTGAAAGACATCCTGGTTGCTTCCAGCTTTTGGCAATTATAAATAAAGCTGCTATATACATCCATGTGCAGGTTTTTGTGTGGACATAAGTTTTTAACTCCTTTGGGTAAATACCAAGGAGTGCGACTGCTGGATCATATGGTAAGACTATGTTTAGTTTTTTTTTAACTTGTTATTGAGATTATGATAGTTTACAACCTTGTGAAGTTTCAGTTGTACATTATTGTCAGCCGTGTTGTAGGTGCACCCCTTCCCCCTCCGCGCCCTCCCCCACCCCCTTTCCCCTGGTAGCCACTAATCTGTTCTCTGTCTACATGTTCAGCTGCCACATATGAGTGGAGTCATACAGAAATTGTCTTTCTCTATCTGGCTTATTTCACTTAACAGAATACCCTCCAGGTCCATCCATGTTGTTGTGAATAGGATGATTTTATCCTTTTGTATAGCTGAGAAGACTAGGTTTAGTTTTTAATCAACTGCCAAACTGTCTTCCGAGGTTGCTGTCCCCTTTTGCGTCCCCACCGGCCGTGAGCGGGAGTTGTTGCTGCACGTCCTCGTCCGCATTTGGCGTTGCTAGTGTCCCGGATTTTGGCCATTCCAACAGTTGTGTAATAGGATCTCACTGCTGTTTTAATTTGCATTTCCCTGATGACATATGACGTAGAGCATCTTTGCATGTGCTTCTTTGCCATCTGTATATTTTGTTTGGTGAGGTGTCTGGTAAGATCTTTGGCCCATTTTTTAATTGGGTTGTTTGTTTTCTTATTGTTGAGTTTTAAGAGTTCTTTGTATAATAATTTTTTATCAGATGTGTCTTCTGCAAATATTTTTCTCTAAGTTTGTGGCTTATATTCTCATTCTCTTGACATTGTCTTTTGCCTTGCAGAAGTTTTCAATTTTAATGAAGTCTTTCATGGATTGTGCCTCTGGTGTTGTATCTAAAAAGTCATCACCATACTCAGGTCATCTAGGTTTCCTCTTGTGTTATCTGCAGTTTTATAGTTTTGCACTTTACATTTATGTTTGTGATCCATTTTGCGCTGATGTTTGTGAAAAGTGTAAGGTCTGTGTTCTGATCCATTTTTTCGCATGTGGATGTCCAGTTGTTCCAGCACCACTGAAAAGACCCTTTGCTCCTTTGTGTTATCTTTGCTCCTGTGTCAAAGATCAGTTGACTACATCTACATGAGTCTACTTCTGGGCTCCCTATTCCGTTTCATTGATTTGTCTGTTCTTTCACCAATACCACACTGTCTTGATTACAGTGGCTTTATAGTTAGTCTTGCAGTTGGGTAGTGTCAGTGCTCCAATTTCCTCCTTCAGTACTGTGTTGGCTATTCTGGGTCTTTTGCCTCTGCATATAAACTTTAGAATCAGTTTGTCGATATCCACAAAATAACTTGCTGGGATTTTGATTGGGATTGCATTGAATTTATAGATAAAGATGGGAAGAACTGACATCTTGATAACATTGAGTCTTCCTATCCTTGAACATGGAAAATCTCTCCGTTTATTTAGTTGTTCTTTGATTTCATTCATCAGTTTTGTATTTTTCTGCATACAGATCTTGTATATATTTTATTAGATTTCTACCCAAGTATTTCATTTTCGGGGGTGCTAATGTGAATGGTGTTGTGTTTTTAATTTCAAATTCCATCTGTTCTTTGCTGGTATGTATGGAAAACAATTGGCTTTTGCCCATAAACCTTGTATCCTGCAACTTTGCTATAATTGCTTATTAGTTCCAGGAGGTGTTTTTTAATTGATTCTTTCAGATTTTCTACATAGACGATCACATCATCTGTGAACAAAGACAGTTTTATGTCCTCCTTCCCAATACACATACCTTTAACTTCCAGGGCGGTGTTGAAAAGGAATGGTGAAAGGAGACATCCTTGCCTTGCTCCTAATCTCAGTGGGAAAGCTTTGAGTTTCCCACCATTAAGTCTGATGTTAGCTATAGGTTTTTTGTAGGTTTCTTTATCAAGTTGAGGAAGTTCTCTATTCCTAGTTTACTGAGAGTTTTTTTTTTTTTAAAGATTTTATTTTTTCCTTTTTCTCCCCAAACCCCCCCCCGGTACATAGTTGTATATTCTTTGTTGTGGGTCCTTCTAGTTGTGGCATGTGGGACGCTGCCTCAGCGTGGTTTGATGAGCAGTGCCATGTCCGTGCCCAGGATTCAAACCAACGAAACACTGGGCCACCTGCAGCGGAGCGCATGAACTTAACCACTCGGCCACGGGGCCAGCCCCTACTGAGAGTTTTTTATCATAATAGGTGGTAGATTTTAAATGCTTTTTCTGCATCTATTGACATGATCATGTGATTTTTATTTTTTAGCCTGTTGACGTGATGGATTACATTAATTGATTTTTGAACATTAAATCAGCCTTGCATACCTGTGATAAGCCTCACTTGGTCATGGTGTATAGTTCTTTTTATACATTGTCGGATTCAATTTGCTAATATTTTGTTGAGGATTTTTGCATCTATGTTCATGAGAGATATTGGTCTGCAGTTTTCTTTTCTTGTATTGTCTTTCCCTGGTTTTGGTAAAAGGATAATTCTGGCCTCATAGAATGAGTTAGGAAGTATTCCCTCTACTTCTATCCTCTGAAAGAGACTATAGAGTATTGGTATAATTTCTTCCTTAAATGTTTGGTAGAATTCACCAGTGAACCCATCTGGGCCCAATGCTTCTGTTTTGGAAGGTTATTAATTATTGATTCAATTTCTTTAATAGATGTAGGCCTATCAGATAGTCTGTTTCTTCTTGTGTAAGTTTTGGCATATTGTGTCTTTCAAGGAATTGGTCCATTTCATCCAGGTTATCAAACTTGTGGGCATAGAGTTGTTCACAGTATTGCTTTATTATCTTGTTAATGTCCATGGGGTCTATAGTGATGTCTCCTCTTTCATTTCTGATACTAGTACTTTGTGTCCTCTCTTTTTTTCTTAGTTAGTCTGGCTAGAAGTTATTAACTTTATTGATGTTTTCAAAAACCCACTTTTAGTTTCAATGATTTTCTCTATTGACTTTAATTTCATTGATGTCTACTCTAATTCTTATTATTTCTTCTGCTTACTTTGCATTTAATTTGCTCTTGTTTTTTGAGCTTTCTAGGGTGGAAAACTTAGATTATTGATTTTATATCTTTCTTCTTTCCTAATATATGCATTCAATGCTATACATTTCCATCTCAGCACTGTTTCCACTGATTCTCATAAATTTTGATGTGTTTTCATTTTCATTTAGTTCAAAATATTCTAAAATTTCTCTTGATAGTTCTTCTTTGATCCATGTGTTATTTCAAAGTATGTTGTTTAATCTCCAAGTATTTTGGGATTTTCCAGTTATGTTTCTGTTATTGACTTCCAGCTCAATTTCATTGTGGTCTGAGAGCAGACATTTTATTAGTTCTTTTTATTTCTTCAGAGCATCATGTCAGAGGGTACGTAATGTTGATATGTCTTATTACTAATGATGTTAACCTTGATCACTTGGTTAAGATAGTGTCTGCTAGGTTTCCTCACTATAAAGTTATTATTTTTCCCTTTATAATTAATATATATCTTGGGAGAGATCCTTTAAGACTATGCAAATATCCTATTTCTCCTTAAACTTTTGCCCACTAATTTTAGCATCTATTGGTTGATCTTACCCACAACAATTATTACCTGTAGTGTTTACCAAATGGTATCTCAGTGTTATTTATTTATTTAGGCTACATGGAAATAAGCCAATATCATGGCTAGTGTAGGAGTAGGTCTTCTGCACCAAGGCCTTTTCTTGAGAGCCTTTTACACTGGCTTAAAAGGAACAGAGACAAATGTGGCTCAGACAAATATGGCTGGAAAAAAAATCACACCAATCCCAAAAGAATTAGAAATGGCAGTGGTGACCAAAATCAGATTTTTAAGCTGGAAAACTTGGAAAAGTTTGGGTATTTGTTTGTTTCTTCTTGAAAAGCTGTAACAATTTATTAAAAAGCCCAACCAGCCTTATCACAGACGCAGGGGAGAAAGTCAGAGCAGTCACATCAGCTATCCCATGATTCTCTACTCTTGTTTTTTCTTTTACAACTATTTGTTGGCTGTTTTTTTTTCTTCCCCCTTTCTTTACTCTTTTTGTTTGTTTTATTTTTACAGGTGCACTTCCATCCCTAATTTTCTAAGTTATTTTTTATAAAGTGGATGTTGAAGGTATTAAAGACATTTAAGACTCATGATGCATTTACTCACGTGATCATATAATTTTTTCTTTTAACTTATTAACATGCTACCTTGCATTAATATATTTTCTAATGGGAAACCAAATTTTATTTCACTATTAGAACTTTATTGGCCAATTCTGCATGGGGTGTCTGTATGTGAACTGAAAATTGATTAAATGAATTCGCTAATATTTATAGGATTTTAATTTTACCTTCATTGAAATTGTTCGATAACTTTTTTACACCTCTTTCACCCATTTCTTCCCCCCTACCCTGCCCCCTACCTTGGTTCTATTCTTTTAGATGTGTTAGGGTCTGTTTTATTACCCAGAATGTGGCCTGTCTTGCTGACTGTCCCATGTGAGCTTGAGAAGAATGTAAATCCTGCTGTTGGATGGAGTGGTCTATTGATGTAAATTATCCCCAGGTGATTGATGGTGGTGTTGAGTCCAACTATGTCCTTACTGATTTTCTGGCTACTGGATCTGTCCATGTCTGCTCTGTCTGAAATCAACATAGCTACTCCTGCTCTCTTTTGACCAGTGTTAGCATGGTGTATTTTCCTCCTTCCATTTACTTTTAATCCATCTGTGTCTTTATAGTTAAAGTGGGTTTCATGTAGACGACATACAGTTGGGTCTTGTTTTTTGATACAATCTCTGTCCTTTAATTGGTGCATTTAGACCACTGACAGTCAAAGTGATTATTGCTACAGTTGGATTAATACCTACCATATTTGTTACTGTTTTCTATTTGCTGCCCTTGTTCTTTGTTCTTGTTTTTCTCTTCTAATTTTTTTTACCTTTGGTGTTTTAATTGAACATTTTATATGATTCTATTTTCTCCCCTTTCTTAGCATATCAGTTATGCTTTTTCAAAAAAACTTTTAGCAGTTGCCCTAGAGATTGCAATATATACCTACAGCTAATTCCAGTCCACTTTCAAGTACCACTATACCACTTCACAGGTAGTGTAGGTCCTTGAAATAAAAAAATAATCCTAATTCCTCCCTCCTATTCCTTGTATCATTGCTTTCATTCATTTCACTCAATATACGCATACATAAGCATATATATGTGTGCGTGTATATATATATATATATATATAAAAACTACATATATACATATATCTAGTTTAATTCAATTGTGGTCTAAGAGCAGACATTGTATTATTTCTATTCTTTCAAATTTGTTCAGATGTGTTTATATAGTAAACTATAGATATATGTACATATATGTAATTATACACATGTACATATAATAATACATAAGCATATATAATTATTTTGAATCAACTGTTATGTTAGATTAAGAATAAAAAACATAAAAATTTCTTTACCTTCACCGATTCCTTCTTTGATGCTCTCTTACTTTCTGCAGAGCTGAGTTTCTGACCTATATTATTTTCCTTCTCTCTATAGAATTTCTTTTAGCATTTCTTATAAGGCAGGTCTACTGGCAACAAATTCCCTCCATTTTTGTTTGTTTATGAAACTGTTTCTCTTTCACTTTTGAAGGACAATTTCACAGGGTACACAATTCTAGGTTGGTGTCTTTTTTCTCTCAACACTTGAAATATTTCACTCTACTCTCTTCTGCTTGTGTGGTTTCTGAGAGGAGTGGGATGTAACTCTTATCTTTGTTCCTCTATAGGTAAGGTGTTTTTTCCCTCTGGTTTCTTTCAGGACTTTTTATCTTTGATTTCCTGTAGTTCAAAAATGTTATGCCTAGGTTTAGGGATTTTTTCTGCATTTATCCTGCTTGGCATTCTCTGAGCTTCCTGGATCTGTGGTTTGGTGTCTGGCATTAATTTAGGGAAATTCTCAGTCATTATTGTTTCAAATGTTTCATCTGTCCATTTCTCTCTTTCTTCTCCTTCTGGTATTCCCATTATATGTATGTCACACCTTTCATAATGGTCACATAGTCCTTGGATATTCTGTCTGTATTTTTTTAACCTTTGTTCTCTTTGCTTTTTGGTTTTTGAGGATTCTATTGATATATCCTCTGGCTCAGAGATTCTTTCTTCAGCCATGTCCAGTCTACTAACAAGCCCATCAAAGGCATTCTTTGTTTTTATTACAGTGTTTTTTAATCTCTAGTATTTCTTTTGGTTCTTTCTTAGGATTTTCTTCTTTCTGCTTACATTGCCCATCTCTTCTTACATGCTGTTTCCTTTGTCCATTAAGCATACTAATCATAGTTGTTTCAACCTCAGTCTGATAATTCCAACATCCCTGCCGTGTCTGGTTCTAATGTTTGCTCCGTCTCTTCAAATTGTGCTTTTTGCCTTTCAGTCTGCTTTGTAATTTTTACTTGATAGCCAGATATGATGTACTGGGTAAGAGGAAGCACTGTACACAGGCCTTAGTGGCGTGGGGGGAAGGAGTGTGGAAGGGGAAGTTTCTGGAGTCCTAGGACCAGGTCTCAGTCTTTCAGTGAGCCTGTGCCTCTGGACTGTGAGCCTGACAGGTGCTTCTCAGTCTTTTTTCTCCTTCTTATGTAGGACAGGATGGCTCGGGTGGGCTGGAGTTGGGTATTTCCCCTTCCTTGGTGAATTAGGCTCTGATAATACCCTCACAAGTTAGGCTCTGGTTAACTAGTTTCCCCTGAGGGCGGGCCTTGTTAAAACACAGTGCTCTGGGTATGTCAAAGTGGTTACTTCCCCTGCCCCTGACAGAAGCAGGAGGCAGTTTTTCCTCAGATGTTTACTGTGAGAACCTGGTAGAGTTTCTAAAGGTAAAACTCACCACGTCATGGGGTCCCCCTATCACTGGGTGCCCTTGGAGTCTTTAGTTCTCAGACGTGTCTCCATAGGAGACAAGGAGCCTCCAGGACTCATCACTCCAGTTCAGGTTTTCCTACCCGGCCCTGGTTTCCATGGCAGTTTCCATTCGTGAGTCTCTCCTCCATGACTCCCTGTCTGTCTGTCTCTCTTATCTTGGGGGCGGTGGTCTGCCCTGTGTCCTGTCTCTTATGGATCCAAAGAAAGGTTGTTGATTTTTCAGTCTGTTCAGTATTTTACTCATTGTCAGGATAGAGTGACAACTTCCACGCTCCTTCCATGCAGAGCCACACACAGGCTGAGAACAGCTTCTGGAGCTCTAGTCTCCTCCTTCCAGCCCACTCTACACTCCGTGTAGACAGAGTGTGGGCTAAGAGTCATGAAGAACTGGCTCTGAAGTCTGCTTCTCTCTAGCTGTGTGATTGTGGGCATGAACCATCACATTTCTGAGCTTCAGGTTCCCAATCTTTGAAGGACACTACTTACGACCTCAGAGGGCTGTTCTGAGGAGGAAGAGAGTAAGTGATAAATGATTCAGCACTGAGGGCTGGTAAAAACTTAAAGCCTTTATGGAGTGGACAGGAGCCCCCTCTTCACTGTCATTATTATTTCAGACCCTTGCTTTTATCAGGCCATATCCCTGCTCCAAAGCCTCAAAACCAGCCCCCAAACCTCAAGCAATTGCTCTCAACTCGTCACCTGTAGCCGTGACTGCCTAAACTCTTCCTTAGGCCTTGAAATACTGTTTTTGGGTGGTTTGTTACTTTTCCACGTACATGTTTTTCTTATCTCCCTAACTGGAGTTTAAACTCCTAAAGGACAGGGACCCAATTCCTAACACATTGCCAGTAACAGGCCTTCAATAAAGAATTCTTGAGATCTCATCAAGATGGCGGTGTAAGCAGACCCTGAATTCATCTCCTCCCACGAACACAACCAGGTTACAACTATTTTTGGAAAAATTACCCTGGATAGAAAACAGAAAACTGGATAAAAAGAACCCCCACAACAAGGGACAGTCCTGACTTAGGCAGAAGAGGCAGAAATTCCTGCTGGAGAGAAATAAAGCCAGCTTTGGGAGCAGCAGAGTTTCTCAGCCAGCCAGGTGGGAGCCACCCTAAGGTAAGCAGCCCTCCCTGGAGGAGTGAGGTCCAGAGTGGGGCCGATACTGCTATAAGCATCCTTCAGACTCAGCGCAACTGAGATGAGGGTCTTACTGTCTGGCTTTGCTGGCTATTAACTACAGCAAGGATACCCCCAGAAAAACTATTGGATGAAAGCTGAAAGATCTGGGTCTTAAAGGGCCCACACACAAACTCACCTGTCTCTGCAACCTAAAATCACCAGAGAGAAGGCTGACAGTCCTTTGGTGAAATGAGATTCACCTGGTGGGCTCTGAGTGCATCTCAGTGAGAGGAGGGACCTCTCCAGAGACTGAGACTTTGGTGGGGGCCACTGTTCTGACCTGGTCCAGGCATGCTGACACAGACCCCGCAGATGCGATTGAGGTTTATCCCTTGGCCGGTTAGCCCAGGGGTCTGTCACACCTGCTAGAGCCCAGATTTAATCCAGTTCAGCCAGGGAAGGCAGCACACCCTAGGGACCAGCCCTGTGCAACAGCAAGCCCTCAGGCTACTTTTCAGCCTGCAATGACTGGGTGCCTTGATCCTCCACAGGCAGGGGAGTGTCTCCCTCTGTGGGGCAGGGCCTGTGTGAGGACCAGGTGAACGGTGGGGGGCCTTGGTGGAGAGGTGGGGGCCTCTGTAGTGGGGCCTTGGGGTATGCTCCAGGGTGGTTGGGAAGTGTGCATGGACCAGGACTGTGTTGATGGTGTGTGTGGTCCTGTGGGGGGGTGAGGCTTATCAGTGGCAGAAGACCTGTGCTTCACACATAGCCATAAAAAGGATCAGCCCCACCTTCCAAAACCTGAAACAATTGAGTGCTCCCATGCCAAGGGCCAGCCCCACTCAGCTGCACTCCTAAGAGAATTGACAACAGCCTTGTAGGCCTGAGGCCTATAGCAACTGTAAGCCCCTGAGCCTAGCAACCAGCTACACTGGGTACCTGCCCAATTAACAGGAAAACTGCAACAGGAGTGTGCTGTTAGACCTTGTAGCCAACAGTGCTGAGGCTCCCCAAACTGGATATACAAACAGCTGGCCAGGGAAGGAAAGACTAGACTCCCAGGGTACCTGCATTAAGAGCAACCCTACCATAGCAAAAAGACACAAGTAGCCCACAAAGGGGTCACTCCTGGATGTTTTGGACAGGTGATGAGAGGGAAGCACACTGCTGGACCTCAAAAAGCATCTCTTACATAAGGCCACATCTCCAAGATCAGGAGACATAGCTGACTCACCTAATACATAGGTGTAAGCACAGAAAAAGAGGCATAATGAGGAGACAAAGGAATACATTCCAAGCAAGGGAACAGGACAAAGCCCCAGAAAAAAGACTAAATGAGACAGAAATAAGTGACCTACCCGACAAAGAGTTCAAACAAAAACTCATAAGGATGCTCACAGATATTGGGAGAAGACTGGATGAACACAGTGAGCTCATCAACAAAGAACTGGAAAATATAAAAAAGAACCAATCAGAAATGAGGAATGCAATACTGGAAATGAAAAGTTCACTAAAGGGACTCAATAGCAGAGTAGAGGATACACAAGAACGGATCAGTGAGCTGGATGAAAGACTAGAGGAAATCACCCAAGCTGAACAGATAAAAGAAAAAAGAACTAGACAGAATGACAACAGTCTAAAGGAAATCTGGGACGATATCAAGTGCACTAACATTCGTATTATTGGTGTCCCAGAAGGAGAAGAGAGAGACAAAGGGGCAGAAAATTTATTTGAAAAAATAATAGATGAACATTTTCCTAACCTAAGGAAAGAAACAGACATTCAAATACAGGAAGCACAGAGAGCTCCAAACAAGATAAGCCCAAAGAGGCCCACACCAAGACACATTGTAATTAAAATGTCCAAAATTAAAGATAAAGAGAGAATCCTAAAAGCAGCAAGAGAAGGCAACAAGTGACATACAAAGGAAACCCCATAAGGCTATCAGTGGACTTCTCAGCCAAAACCCTACAGGCAAGAAGAGAATGGCATGACATATTTAAAGTGCTAAAAGGAAAAAACCTACAGCCAAAAATACTCTATCCATCAAGGCTGTCATTCAGAATGGAAGAAGAGATAAAGAGCTTCCCTGACAAGCAAAAATTAAAGGAGTTTATCGCCAAGAAACCAGTTCTACAAGAAATGATGAAGGGACTTATTTAAGTGGGAAAGCAATGACCAGAAATAGGGATAAAAAAATGATCAACCCCCCCTCCCAAAAAAGCCAGGAAATAAAATCACTGGTAAAGGTAAAAATATAGTAAAGGTAGCAGATCAACCATCTGTGAAGATAATATGAAGGTTAAAAGACAAAAGTACTAAAATTACCTATTCAATGATAAGAGGGTAATGGATAGACACACACAAAACAAGAGGCTAGATATGATTTCAAAAACGTAAAATGTGGGAGGAGGGGAGTGAAAAAGTAGAGCTTTTAGAAAGAGTTAAAGCTAAAGAATCTATCAATTCAATACAGGCTGTTATATACATAGAATATTATATAGGATCCTCATGCTAATCACAAACCAGAAACCTATAATAACTAAGCAAATAAGTAAGACAGAAGAAATCAAACATATTACTAAAGATGGCCATCAAACCACAAGGGAAGAGAGCAAGAGAAAAGGAAAGGAACAGAGAACTACTAAAACACCCAGAAAAAAAAGTAACAAAAAGGCAATAAATACATATTTATCAATAGCTACTTTAAATGTCAATGGACTAAATGCTCCAATCAAAACGCATAGGGTGGCCAATTGGATAAAAAAACAAGACCCATATATATGCTGCATACAAGAGACACACTTCAGACCTACAGACACTCACAAACTGAAAGTGAAAGGATGGAAAAAGATATTCCATGCAAATGGCAAAGAAAAGAAAGCTGGGGTAGCAATACTTATATCAGACAAAATAGACTTTAAAACAAAAACTGTAACAAGAGACAAAGAAGGGCACTACATAATGATAAAGGGAACAGTCCAACAAGAAGATATAACACTTGTAAATATGTATGCACCCAACATAGGAGCACCTAAATATATAACGCAGTTATTAACAGACATAAAAGGAGAAATAGACAGTAACACAATAATAGTAGGGGACTTTAAGACTTCACTTACACCAATGGATAGATCATCCAAACAGAAGATCAATAAGGAAACACTGGCCTTAAATGACACATTTGACCAGATGGACTTAGTGGATATATGGAGAACATTCCATCCAAAAACCACAGAATACACATTCTTTTCAAATGCACATGGAACATTCTCCAGGACTGATCAGATATTAGGCCACAAAACAAGTCTCAATAAATTTAAGAAGATCAAAATAATACCATGCATCTTTTCTGACCACAGAGGTATGAAACTAGAAATCAACTACAGGAGGAAAACCGGAAAAGCCACAAAAATGTGGAGATTAAACACAATGCTACTGAACAATGATTGGGTCAATGAAGAAATCAAAGGAGAAATAAAAAAATTCCTGGAGACAAATGAAAATGAAAATACGACATGCCAAAATCTATGGGATACAGCAAAAGCGCTTCTAAGAGGGAAGTTTATAGCAATTCAGGCCTACCTCAACAAAGAAGAAAAATCCCAAATAGACAATCTAAAAGTGCATCTAAAGATACTGGAAAAAGAAGAAAAAGACCAAAATCAGCAGAAGGAAGGAAATAATAAAAATCAGAGCAGAAATAAATGAAATAGAGACTAAAAAAGCAATAGAAAACATTAATGAAACCAAGACCTGGTTCTTTGAAAAGATAAACCAAATTGACAAACCCTTAGCTAGACTCACCAAAAAAAGACACAGAAGGCTCAAATAAATAAAATCAGCAATGAAAGAGGAGAAATTACAACAGACACCTCAGAAATACAAAAGATATTAAGAGAATACTATGAAAAGCTATACGCCAACAAATTGGATAATCTAAAAGTAATGGATAGATTCTGAGAAACCTACAACCTTCCAAAACTGGACCAAGAAGAGGTAGAGAATTTGAATAGACCAATCACCAGTAAAGAGATTGAAACAGCAATCAAAAACGTCCCAAAAAGTAAAAGTCCAGGACCAGATGGCTTCCCTGGTGAATTCTACCAAACATTCAAACAAGACTTAATATCTATCCTTCTCAAACTCCTCCAAAAGATTCAAGAGGAGAGGAGGCTTCCTAACTCATTCTGTGAAGCCACCATTATCCTGATAGCAAAACCAGACAAGAACAACACAAAAAAAATTACAGGCCAGTATCACTGATGAACATCAATGCAAAATTCTCAACAAAATACCAGCAAATCGAATACAACAATACATTAAAAAGATCATACATCATGATCAAGTGGGTTTTATTCCAGGGATGCAGGGATGGTTCAACATCCACAAATCTATCAACGTGATACACCACATTAACAAAATGAAGAATAAAAATCACATGATCATCTCAATAGATGCAGAGAAAGCATCTGACATGATACAGCAACCATTTATGATAAAAACTCTAAATAAAATGGGTATAGAAGGAAAATATCTCAACATAATAAAGACCATATATGACAAACCCACAGCAAATATCATTCTCAACTGAGAAAAACTGAAAGCTATCCCTTTAAGAACAGGAACCAGAAAAGAATGCCCACTGTCACCACTCTTATTTTTAACATAGTATTGGAAGACCTCGCCAGAACAATCAGGCAAGAAGAAGAAATAAAAGGGATCCACATTGGAAGAGAAGAAGTGAAACTGTCACTCTTCGCAGATGACATGATTTTATATATAGAAAACCCTAAAGAATCCACTAAAAAACTTTTAGAAATAATAAATGAATACACTCAAGTCGCAGGATACAAAATCAACATACAAAAATGAGCAAAGTAGCAGAAAGAGAAATTAAGAATACAATCCCATTTACAATTGCAACAAAAAGAATAAAATACCTAGGAATAAACTTAACCAAACAGGTGAAAGATCTGTACACTGAAAACTATAAAACATTGTTGAAAGAAATCGAAGAAGACACAAAGGAATGGAAAGCTATTCCGTGCTCTTGGATTGGAAGACTCAACACATTAAAATGTCCATACTTCCTAAAGCAATCTACAGATTCAATGCAATCCCTATCAAAGTTCCAACAACATTTTTCACAGAAATAGAACAAAGAATCCTAAAATTTATATGGAACAACAAAAGACCTCAAATAGCCAAAGGATTCCTGATAAAAAAAGAACAAAGCTGGATGTATCACACTCCCTGATTTCAAAATATACTACAAAGCCACAGTAACCAAAACAGCATGGTAGTGGCACAAAAACAGGCACACAGATGAATGGAACAGAATCGAGAGCCCAGAAATAAACCCACACATTTATGGACAGCTAATATTCAGCAAGGGAGCCAAGAGTATATGATGGAGAAAGGAGAGTCTCTTCAGTAAACGGTGTTGGGAAAACTGCAGCCACATATAAAAGAATGAAAGTAGACCATTATCGTACACCATGCACAAAAATCAACTCAAAATGGATTAAAGACTTGAATGTAAGACCCGAAACCATGAAACTTCTAGAAGAAAACATAGGCAATATGCTCTTTGACATTGGTCTTAGCAGAATATTTTCAAGTCCCATGTCTGACTGGGAGAGGGAAACAAAAGAAAAAACGAACAAATGGGACTACATCAAACTAAAAAGCTTCTGCACAGCAAAGGAAACCATCAACAAAACGAAAAGACAACCTAACAACTGGGAGAAGATATTTGCAAAAAATATATCAGATAAGGGGTTAATATCCAAAATATACAAAGAACTTATACATCTCAACAACAAAAAAACCAACAACTCAATTAAAAAATGGGCAAAAGATCTGAATAGAGATTTCTCCAAAGAAAATATACGGATGGCCAACAGGCATATGAAAAGATGCTCAACATCATTAGCTATCAGGGAAATGCAAATCAAAACTACAATGAGGTATCACCTCACTCCGGTCAGAATGGCTATAATTAACAAAACAGGAAACAACAAACGTTGGAGAGAATGTGGAAAGAAGGGAATGCTTGTTCATTGCTGGTGGGCCTGCAAACTGGTGCAGCCACTATGGAAAACAGTATGAAGTATCCTCAGAAAATTAAGAATAGATCTACCATATGATCCAGCTATCCCACTGCTGGGTATTTATCCGAAGAACTTGAAAACACAAATGCATAAATATACATGCACTGCTATGTTCACTGCAGCATAATACACAATAGCCAAGACTTGGAAGCAACCTAGGTGCCCATCAAGGGACGAATGGATAAAGAAGATGTGGTATTTATACACGATGGACTACTACTCAGCCATAAGAAATGATGAAATCCTGCCATTTGTGACAACATGGATGGACCTTGAGGGTATTATGCCGAGTGAAATAAGTCAGAGGGAGAAAGTTAAATACTATATGATCTCACTCATAAGTAGAAGATAAAAACAATGACAAACACACACATAGCAACGGAGATTGGATTGGTGGTTACCAGAGGGGAAGGGGGGAGGGGAGAGGGCAAAAGAGGCGATTAGGCAAATGTGCGGGGATGGACTATAATTAGTTTTTTGGTGGTGAACATGATGTAATCTACACAGAATTCGAAATATATTACAATGTACATCTGAAAGCTATATAATGTTATTAATCCAATGTTACTGCAATAAAAAAAATTTTTAATTTTTTAAGAAAAGAATTCTTGATAAGGAGGAGGAGGTTGGGTAGTGCCAGGAGCGAGAGAGTCAAAAATTAAGAACATAGGGTGGAACGTGGTGCCTCAAATAAAACCACATGCGACACCTATGTAACCCTGAGCAGAACACAAGACATCCAGGTCTCTTGTCTGCGGGAAGACTTCTTTGAAAAAGAACAGAAATGCAGTTGCATGTGGGTAGACAGTATATGGAAACCCACAGCTGGTAACTGGGCAATAAAAAATGCAACAATAGCACACTGTCCTGGTCTGGACGGAAACATTTGCCCTGCACGAAAATCATCCTGAGAGTAACAGTGAAAATGTATAGATACGGATTAAGGAGCCCTGTCCTAAGCATGTTAAATAAAGCAGCTCACTTAATCCTCATGGAAACTCCATGAGCTTGCTACTAGTTTTACCCCCATTTTACAGATTGAGACACTGAGGCTTTGGGAAGTCAAGTGACTTGTCTAGGGCTACCCAGCTAGTAAGAAGAGAGCGGAGACTCTCCCCATACTCCTGCGTATTCCCTACACATTCCAGGCCTCCATCACCTGCTGACCTTGCAGTCTATACTCTCTCCCTCCGTAGCCTCCTTGCTCTTCCTGGAACACACGAGGCACACTCCTGCCTCAGGCCTTTGCACCTGCTGTTCCCTCTTCTGGGACGCTCTCCGTTGGGTGCTCACATGCCTGGCTCCCTCACCCGCTTCAGATCTCACTCTGTGAGCCCTTACCTGAGCAGGCTCTCCAACATCGCAATCCCCCAGAGGCGCCCCTCCCCCGTTCTAGTTTATTTTTCCCGTTAACACTGATCACTGTCTAGCATCTTACACGAGCTACTTATTTATTTGTTTACTGTCTGTGCCCCATCCCTCATCCTTCCTGGCCAGGATTTTGTCCATGTTGCTTGCTGCTGTATCCTGGCACCCAGAACAATGCCTGGCACATGGTAGACCCTGGAGATGTACTTGTTGAATGAATGAATGTACTCACCTCACATCATTGCCACCATGAGCAAAAGATCCAAAGCAAGCAGTAAGGACTTGCAGGAAATGGAACAGGAGGTGGACCTCGGGTGTGTCTTTCTCCTCCTTTTCCTCTTCTGCAGGGTCCTCTGGAGCCTGGTCAGGATCCGTCAGCTCGGAGGCCAGCTTCATTTCCACCCCTCCCTCTTCTGCCTCTATCTCAGCTTCTGCTACTGCATTGCAGTAGCTTGAGTAGCTGTCATAGCGAAGTCTCTTTTTAGAGTAGGACACAGTGTCACCCACCAGCTTTTCGCTGTCCTCTGGCGCGGATGACGAGTCAGCAGCTTTGAACGTCGAGTGCACCGGCATCCCACAGATGGCTGCTGTGTAGCAAGTATAGCTGTTGTTCCGGCGGAGCAACCGGTAGTTGTTTTCCTGTGCGGGCTTCTCCTCAGGGCCCCTGTCTGTGTGGATTTTGTGCAGCAAGTCTTTGTAGAGCCCCGAGTCTTTGTGCACAGTGTGATACACGTGACCGTCACTCCTCGTGTGGCCGTCAAAGCCAAACGTGCCATTGGAGACGGGCGATTTCCCAGAGCCCTGAGTCATGGAAAGTGCCCTTCCTGAAACGGGTGAAAAGAAAAGGTCTTATTTTCCAGTCTTTTGAATATAAATCGTGTCAGGGAGGAGATACTCCCCGCTCTTTATGTGGTGGTCATCTCTGGAAGGCTGGATTATGGGTGATTTTAATTTTTTTGCACGTTTTCCTTCCTAAATTGACCAGAAAGGACATGTAACATGCTTTAAATAAAAAGGCAATGTGGGCATATCCAACAAAATGGTAAAACTAATAACATGGTATTTAACAAACGTTATTTATGCTCTCCTAAAAAGTGTCTCCAGAAATTACTGTGGCACTCTTCCTGTTTCTAGTAACCAATAAAGGGAGAATCTGTACATAGAACTTATTTTAGAAAAACTTGACACATGAAGGACCAAACCCAGTGCCCTGTGAGGCAGCGACTCTAGATGCTCCCTGGAAGGCCAATCCCGACTGTCACAGGCAGCATCTGGCAGATCAGTGGGGCAAAACTACTTTGCTTTCTTTGGGCCAAGTCTGAGTGGCACCTATGGAAAGTGGGTGCCAGGGCCCCACGTGGCAGGGAGGCGGGAAGCTGCCCGGACAGGCTTGGCAGAGGCTGGTGCTAAGCCCCTCATTGTCCACAAATGTTCTGAGACAAAAGGACCCCCCCAGGGCAGTCTGGACGCTTCGGAGGTTTCTTTGATTCCATAGTAGGACGCCCTCCTTGGTTCGTTGGAGCCTTCCCGCGGCGTCCTCCCCGCGGCAGGCGTCCTTCCCCGCAGCGGAGGTAACTCGCACACGGAGGCGGCGCGGGCGCCGGGCCAGCCTGGAAGCAGCTCTCGGGAGAAAACCCCAGAACAGAGTGAGTCTGCTCTACTGACTGAATGGTTTCCCGAGGCCTCTTTAGCCCCTGGGTTTTCTCAAAACATAAAATTGGGGGGCACTTTTGTGCATTAAACCCTAATTGCTCACACGTGGGCCCCGCCGGCACCCCCAGGCCCCGCTCGCTCTCTGCCCCGCGCACACCTCCCCCGCCACGTGGGTCTTACCGTAGGTGGCCCGGGGGTGGTGTCCCACGGAGCTGCCCTCCAAGGCGCCAACCGTTTCCCCGGCTGACCCCGTGAGAGGGACGGTGCTGTCGTCATTCGTCTTGGCACCTGGTAGCTCTTTAAAGACTGGGGACTCCACTTCCTGAATTTTATTGAGACTTTCATCAGAGACTCGCGATAAAGCACCTTCTTTTTGTAACTTGCCTAAAAAACAATAGTAGTCGTAACTAACATTTTGAAAGAGCAATCTTGTTATTGAAAAATGAATATAAAAAGTGAATATTTATCTTCATACTTGGTACGTACTTTGGAAATGAGAAAAAAGGTGAGAGCCACACAGAGAAAATAGTTCAATTATCTGGGAAACTCAAGACAGAAAACTCAGCTACTGAGGAGAAGATAGGGGCTGAGACTGAGTGAGCACATCCAGAACCAACAAAAAACAGAGGCCTCGCCTCGACCCTGGCCCTTCCAGCCTCGACCCTGGCCCTTCCAGCGCTAACCTTCCACGACTACTGAGCCCGGGCTTGCACTTTCCTAAATGAACCGCAGAATCACTGAATGTTTATCCATTTTGTCCTCAGAGATATTGTTATGGTCTGTTTGGTTTTCTTCTGTTCAATAAATCATTGGTCTCAGATTTCTTTTGGTCACCAAATCTTAGGAAATAAGTAAATCATCTTCCAAAAAGGAACCGAGAGATCCCACCTACTCTGAAAAATCCTTTACTTTCAAAAGAGACAAAGGATTTCAAAAAAGCGCTTTTAAAGCCCGACAGCATTCTTTTTAACCAAACCTGTTATGTGGTGCTCCTGATTTACTCATCT
Organism: Equus quagga; assembly: GCF_021613505.1. NCBI lineage: Eukaryota > Metazoa > Chordata > Mammalia > Perissodactyla > Equidae > Equus > Equus quagga. Next base: position 1,904,208 of record NC_060288.1, on the reverse strand, counting down.
TGCTGCTTGCATATTTTTCTGAGCACATTTCTAAGCTCTCACCTCCAGAACTGAAATGGAAATACTCTTCTCGGTCCCTCTGCTGGAGGCGCTCGGCCGCCATCCCTCTCTCTGATTATCATCTGTCTACCACGAGTCAGACCTACAGGCAGGCTCTTTAAAACAAAGTTTCTGCTACGAACTACAGGGAACAAAAAAATGTACATACAGATCTTTGACCCCAAGTTGCTTATAATCTACCTGAGAGAAGATAATATTTGTAAAGATTATAATAATAAACCAAAAATTGCTAACATTTACACAAGACAGGTATTATTTTCTGTACTTTATTAAAGAGCAAACTGAGGCACAGAGAGATTAAGTGATTTGTCCAGGGTCACACAGGTAGTAAAGGGCAGGCAGTTTGGCTCTACGGTCCGTGCCCTTAATCACTAGTCTGTATTTAAAATAACAGAGCAAGAAATACATATTGAAATATCAAAATATACAGCAGTGACGAAAAAGTCTCCGGCAAAGCCAGAATGGGGAGCAATGTCAGTTTCCCTCTATGACATTATAGCCTAAAGTTGGAAAGCAAAGATTTTATGCTCCATTTGACATGAAGGTTCAGCTATTGGGAAAAGCCTTTAAAAATCAAAGCATCTAAGTATAGTTTATCATCCCCCAGGGTCAAAGCAGCTGAGCAGTGGGTGAGGGGCTCCTCTTAGGCTAGTGCTCTGCATGCTGGAGGAGGTGAGGTCTACTCTCGACAGAAGGCAGGGAGCGCCCACACGGGAGAGGAAGCAGCAGCTGGGTGTCAATCCATTGTCTATGTGGCTTTACTACTGAGTTTGAAGTTGTATGTATTAATGTGGAAATTTTTAAAATTCACATGCAGTAAACTGCCTCTGCGTGAGTGTGTGTGTGTGTATGCTGATTCTAACACGTCCAGATCTGTGTAACTGCTACCACAGTCAGGATACAGAAAGGTTCCATCATCCCCTAAAGCTGCCCTTGTAGTCAGACCCTCGGCCCAGCCCTAACCCTTGACAACCGCGGATCTGCTCTCTGTCCCTACAGTTTGTCTTTTTCAGAATGCCATATAAATGAAACCATAGATATGTAATTTTTTGAGACTGCCTTCTTTCACTCAGCATGATGCCTTAGAGATTCACCCAAGTTGTTACATGTATCAATAGTTCATTCTTTTTCATTGCTAAGAAGTCTTCCAATATATGGGTGTACCATAGCCTGTTTATTCATTCTGTGGATAATCTGGGTTGTTCTAGTTTTTCGTGATCACAAATAAAGCTGCTATAAACATTCATGTACAGATTTTTGGGTGAATTTAAATTTTCATTTCTCTTGGGTAAAACCTAGGAGTGGGCTAGTGTATATTTAACCTTATAAGAAACTGCCAAGCTGTTTCCTCGGGCGGCTGCACCGTTTTGCACTCCCATCAGCAGCATCTGAGAGTTCCAGCTGCTCCTCATCCTCATCAGCACTGAGCATCGTCTGCTTTTTTTAAAGCTGTTCCAATAGGTATACAGTGATATCTCATTGTGATTATCATCCGCATTTCCCTGATGGCTAGTGATGCTGAGCACCTTTTCATGGATGTATTTGCCATCCACATATCTTTATTGATAAAGTGTCTGTTCAAATTTTTTGCTCATTTTTCATCTATGTTGTTTTCTGAGATTTCTTTATATATTCTGAAAACAAGTCCTTTGTCAGATAGGGGACTTGAAACTTTCTCCCAGTCTGTAGCTTGTCTTTTCATTCTCTTAATAATGTTTCTCACAGAGCAATAGTTTTTAATTTTGATGAAGTGCAATTTATCAACTTTTTTTAATGAATTGTTTTTGGTGTCATATAAAAAATACTCTTTGTTTAACCCAAGGTCACAAAAATTTTCCCTTATTTTTTTTTCCCTAAAAGTATTTCCTATTTTACATTTAGATCTATGATGCATTTTGAGTTAATTTTGTTTTTCAAGGTATAACGCTTAGGTCAAGGTTCTTTTCTTTTAGCTTACAGATGTCTAATTACTCTGATACTATTTGTCAGACAGACTATGCTCTCTCCACTGAACTGCCTTTGTACTTTGTTGAAAATCAATTTGCCATATTTGCCTGGGTCTATATCGGACTCTATCTGTTCTGTTGATCCAGGCGTCTATTTCTTCACTAATACCCCACTCTCTTGTAGCTTTACAGGGGGTCAAAGTTGAGAAGTATGAATCCTCCAACTTTGTTCTTTTTCAAATTATTTTGGCTATTCTAGTTCTGTTGCCTTTCCAGATAAGTTTTTTTTTAAAGATTTTATTTTTCCTTTTTCTTCCAAAGCCCCCAGTACATAGTTGTATATTTTTAGTTGTGGGTCCTTCTAGTTGTGGCCTGTGGGATGCTGCCTCAGCATGGCTTGAGGAGTGGTGCCATGTCCGTGCCCAGGATCCAAACCAGAGAAACCCTGGGCCGCCAAAGCAGAGTGCGCGAACTTAACCACTCGGCCACAGGGCCGGCCCCCCAGATAAATTTTAAAAGCAGCTTGTCTAAATCTACAAAATCTCCTGCTAGGATTTTTATTTAAATTGTGTTAAATCTATGGATCATTTGAGAAGAACTGACATCCTTACTAGATTGAGTCTTCCAATTCATGAGCATGGTATGTTCCTCATTTGTTCTGATCTTCTCTGAAATATGAGTTTTCAAATTCAGGTATGTCCACACTAAAACATAATTGTGAGGCACACTCTGAGGACAAAAGGAAACACTTCTTTTGAGAGCTCTGTAAAAGCATGTGGCCTCAAGGCTTGGAATTCAATTATGTTGTTAGTGACAGGAAAATAGTTCCAGCAGCTTTCTAAGCCATATTCTTGTTCTTTCAAAAGTTGTTTTTCTTGAGGCATAAATTACATACAATAAAATTAACACATTTTATTTATTTATTTATTTATTTTAAAGATTGGCACCTGAGCTAACATCTGTTGCCAATCTTGTTTTTCCTCCTTCTCTCCAAAGCCCCCCCGTACATAGTTGTATATCCTAGTTGTAAGTGCCTCTGGCTGTGCCATGTGGGACGCTGCCTCAATGTGGTCTGATGAGCGGCGCCATGTCCGCGCCCAGGATCCGAACCAGCGAAACCCTGGGCCGCCGAAGCAGAGTGCACAGACTTAACCACTCGGCCATGGGCCAGCCCCAAATTTGTGCATTTCAAATGTGCAGGTGGATGACCTGTGACAAACGAGTACACCCCATAACCACTCCCCCAATTAAGGCAGAGCACACTTCCATGCCCCCGAGAAGTTCCCTCCTGACCCTTTGCAGCCAGTCTCCTGAACCCGCTGCAGGCCCCCGCAACCAGTGACTTCTATGCTAGAGATTAACTTTCCCTCGAATCATACCGTATGTACTCTTTGTATCTGCCTTCTTTTGCTTGACATAACGTCTGTGAAAATGATTATGTTGTTGCGTTTACAGGTAGTTCATTCTCCTTATTGCTAAGAAGTCTTCTGTTGCATGAATATACCACAATTTGTTTATCCATTCACCTGTTAATGAACATTTGGGTTGTTTCCAGTTTTTGGCTATTGTGACTAAATGATTTGTGTACAAGTCTTTTTATGAACATGTATTTTCATTTCTCTTGGATAAATGCCTAGGAGTGGAATTACTGGGTCATGGTGACTGTATAGGAAGCTGCTACATTAATTTCCACAGTGGGTGTGCCATTTTACATTTCACCATAAAGGTCTGAGAGCCCCAGTTATTCCACTTCTTTATCAACACTTGGAATCGCTGCTCTTCTGGCTTTTCGCCATTCTTGCGAGCGTGAAGTGATATCTTATTATGGTGTTAATTTGCATTTCCCTAAGGACGCATGTTTTCATCAGGCTGGTAGAACTTGACTGCACAGTCAACTTCCGGTTTCCATGCAACTGGGACTGAACTGCTGCTCACTTGGGTCACAAGTTATCAAGGAAAAGTTTTAGAAAGAAAGCAGTCAGGAGCCAAGAGACAAGGACTGGGCATGTTTCTTGGTGTATGTTGCAGGGTTATCCACACTTCCATTTCCCTCTGACGGTGAGGATAACCGGGGATTACATCCGAAGGCTCAGGAATCAGGAACACTCTTGTACATCAGAAGAGTCCAAAAGCCCTCACCTGCTATTTTCCTCCGCATCCATGGACACACGAAGAGCCACACAAAGAGGGCAAACAGCAGCGCAACCCCAAAGGAGATGAGCGCTATTGCCCACATGGGAAGGACCAGACCGAGCACTGGAAACAAAAAGGACAGCAGTGTTGTCAGTGGGTACTTTCTGAAAGGCCAAGCCTCACGTCAGCGTATGTTTCATTCCCCAAACCTAAACGAATCACCTGGATTTTGTATTTAATAAAACTCTCAACCAAAAAAATGTGGTATACTTTTTGGGGTAGAAAGCTGTGTGTTTAAGACACACTACACCTTGTGAATATGCGGTTAAACTGGTTAGTAAGCTAATTATTAAAATTTTACCAACTTGGCACAAACAGCATATTAAGTTGGGAATAAAACCACGTATGTGTTATCTCAATATCTAAACGTGGCTAAGAAAGCAGTCCACCATCCTCTCTCCTAACAGGCAGCCCACTCCACGGGCAGTGAGAAGCTGAGGTCTGGAAACGCTGCACGGAGCCGCTGACTGCTGCCTCCTTTGGTTCCTCAGTAGTCAGCAGCCGTGCTTTAAATGGACATGATGCTCTGACCACATATACAAACCTTTCTTAAAATCAGCTTAGAAATAAGTTTTTTTAAAAAGACATTGACCTTCAAACTTAACACTTCTCTGAAGTCTCAACTCATGGAATTACAACACAGAAAAACTTTTCATTAAAATCTGATAATGCATACCAAGTTGCAATTACACTAGCCAATAAAAGGGGAGAAGTGCACACGGTTTAGGAACTTCGTATTTCCCTAACACTGTAACATCCTCAGCGCTCAACACTCTGAATTTTGTACATCTTCTGTCACCGGTGGCAGTAGGCACATGTCACACACATTCACAGGTGTACAACTTACACACACATGCTTGTGCAGGAACACAAAGATAAATGTACAAGAAAACGAACTATACAGCATTATTTGTAATAATAAGAATTTGCAAGACAACGAATATATGCATCAGTATGGAAATGTGAAATAATTGCAATGCACAGTCATAAAAATGCGGTAGATCTATACATGTGTACTGATAAAGAAAGAGACCCAAGATCTAGTTAAGTAAGAAAGGCTAGCCGGATAATGGTATGCGTAGCATGATCCAATTTATGTTTAAAAAAAGAAAACAGGGGCCGGCCCTGTGGCCTAGTGGTTCAGTTCAGTGTGCTCTGCTTTGGCAGTCTGGGACCAGCTCCTGGGTGCAGACCTACACCACTGGTTGGTGGCCATACTGTGGTGGTGACCCACATACAAAATAGAGGAAGACTGGCACAGATGTTAACTCAGGGGGAATCTTCCTTAGCGAAAAGAAAAAAAGAGAGAGAAAGAAAATAGCCTCACATTTACACCCTATCATATGTGGGAATATATAGAGAAAGTTCTGGAAAGATACAAGGGTTACTCCTGTGGTGAGATGGGAATTGGAGGGGGTTTCCAGTTCTTACTACATATACTTCTGTATTGTTAACTTTTAAAATATTTAATAAGCACGTCACTTTTGTGAATTGTTAAAAGGTTTTAAAAAGTTTTAAAGGAGTGAACTATTTAAAACTTTGATCTTTGCTCTTAGATTAAATAAATCTTTAATGATGCTTTGTTACATCGTTAACCATTTTATACATACAAACCAACTCAAAGTTATTCAATTAAGGTATTATTAAATATTTTGGTAATTGTAAAAGATAGAATAGGTAGTTAATTCTATAAACAGGGAGTAGAGAATTAGCATTTATAAATATGAAAAACAAAAAATCAGAATCACCTAGCTTACTTACAGCTAAGAGCTCACTGGCAGGAGTACAGACTCTTAGGGGCTAGAATGTTCCACTCCCAAACTCCCCATCACATCGGAAACAGTGGATCCAGCAGGCCTGCACTGTGTAAGCTGCAGCCCGCTCCGGCCCGGTTCCGCCCCAAACGGAGGCTTGGAGCTGCTTGTAAATGACTCCAGCTGACCTCCCTGAGCTGTGCCTGTGCGCCCGGCTGCCTGGTTTCTGCTGTCTATCTTCATGTCAGCAGCGTCTAACACGTGAGAAAGGATCACTCCACAGCTGCCTCTTGCCCACCTGAGTGGTAACTGTTAATTACCAACATCAAACTGATTAACATCAACACCAATCACTCTTACGGCTTAAAAGTATTTGATTTTTTGAAGAGGTTTCCCTTGTGGCTCCTGGTTTAGTTGATGGTAAAACTGTTAATTGTGCTACTTTTGACTTCATTGTGTTAACCTGATCTAAGAGAGGCAAGCCCTGGAAACTGCGGGGAGAGAGAAACAATTTGTAAGTTATATAAGTCGTTTTTTAAATAAGTGAACATTTTTGCTCTCAGGCCCTTTTCCCCCATCCATGCTGAGTAGAGCCCACAGCAAAAGCAGACAAGGGCTGCTGGATGTGATCCCTCCAGGCCCATCTCCACGCTCTCCGTGGGCTCACGGGGGATTCCAGAGGGTGTGAGGACCAACACCTGAAAAGGAGAAACTTGATCCTTGGCTTAGACAGTAAGCTACAATGTCACCTGCCCCTTGAACCTTTACCATGGCAACCGTCTTTGCCATTGGTCTGGGCTGGGCAATGGCCAGAAAGCTCTGAAGTCACCCTCCTAGTCACAAGAAACTGGAAGGGAGAGCAGGGGATAGACACCACCAAGTGGAGGGGGGAGACAGAGTAAGAAATCAAGGTGGAGGAAAGAGTGAAGGAGCACAGGAAACCAGGGGGAAATCATGGACAGCGAGTAAGAGACGAGAGGGGGACAGAATGGGGACCGAATTTGGATCTTGCCAAATTATTGCGGCAGTTTAGGAATTTAATAGAGCATCAAAAGAACACGAGGATTTACGTTTAAAGCCTGCATGTAAGAAATGCAGGCTGGCAGTTATTTATGCTATATACCTCCAAATTGTGCCAAATATATACAATCAAGTTTCATGAATAAAAAATAATTAAACACAAAACGTCAGCAAAGAAAAGCACTTGAATCAATGTGCTTCCACGGGAAAGCTTTTTTCTTCTGAAAACTTAAGGTTGACTTATACATAACAAAATTTTAGACAAAAATATTTTCTATTTCTTCCTGTGAGGCTCTAATCGTTTTCCAATAATTACTCCTTAAGAGGGCAATAAGGCCTGGCGCCACTGCACTCCGTGGACAGGCAAAGTAGGACACGGCTTGAACTGCTCCAGGTCCCTCAGCCAAAAGCACTGCCAGGAGCCAAGGCTGGGAGCTCCGAACCAGCCCTCCCCCAGCCGCTCAGCGGCCTTTCCCCTCAAGCTCCTCCAGTTTCTGAACAGCAAAGACACGGTGAATAGTGGTTTAGGTCTAACCTCAAGCATCTTTACAGTTCTGTTCCAAATCCCCCAAACATCAGAATATTCAAGTGAGTTGGGGAAGAAGAAAATAGAACTTTCTAGAAACACAGTCTTTCAGAGTCATGACTTTGTTACACTTCTTGTTTTTCATGTCTAACAATCATCATTAGAATCTACAAAATAAATAAAACTTGTCTAAAACCAATAGGGCTGGAGCCCATATTAGTGTGCCAATGCCCCTGATGGGTATCAGCCTCTCCCTCCAACCTTCTTTCTTCTCTCTTTTTAATTTTATAAATAATACGTGATTATACAAATACCAGCAGGACAAAACTGTATGATGTACAAAGATGAAAATTCCTCATCACTCTCCCCTCTTGAACCCACTTCCCAGAGAAACACTAACTATTTGGTGTGTATCTTTCCATGTATTTTCTAGATACAAGCAAACACACAGTGTAGAATGTTTGCCAGAATTTTTTTCCTTTTTTTTAAACTTAACAGACGTAGAATCAGACTGTCTGGACCGTCCTGTGCTTTCATTCCTAACGTAACAGTATATTGTGGACATCACTCCACAGTGACACATACACACACGTTGACCTCCCTTGCAGAATGACTTTTTACTAGTCCTCCCTTACCGGATAGCTGTTACTAGTTTCCATTTTGTTCTCTTGGTTTTAGATCAACATGTTCAAAGCATTAGAGGAAGCATAAAAAGCATAAAGGGAATCCTGGAGCAGCTTCCTTAAGAAAATAAAGCATTCCTTTGAAATTAAAAAATGCTATTGCCTAATGTGTCCTATAACTGGGATTTGTGTGTGTGTGTGTGTGTATGGTACCAGCATTCTCAAATCAGGGTTCATTTATAATAATTCTGAAAAGGAAGTGAACTTAAACCACTGCGTGTGGTTTGAATCCAGCCCTTGGTGATGCTGGAGACTTCTCACCCCAGGGCTTCCCCAACCCAGGGCTAAGAGCCACTGTGGTTGCTCTACAGCTCAGAGCTTGAAACCTTAAAATGGTAACAAGGAAGACAGAGCTCCTCTGGGAACAAAGCTCCTACTCACAAAGACAGCAGGGGCCGGAGGGTTGTTGATGCTCTGATTTCCTTGGGACTGGATCAGAAGAGCTGCAACTGGAGGAGGAAAAGGAGGAGGGGGAGGAGGAGGAAAGAAGGAGGAGGAGGGGGAGGAGGAGGGGGAGAGGAGGAAGAAGAGGGGGAGGAGCGGGAGGGGGAGAGGAGGAGAGGTAGAGGAGGAGGAAGAGGGGGAGAAGAAGGAGGAGGGGGAGAGGAGGAGAAGGACGGGAAGGAGGGGGAGAGGGAGGAGGGGGAGAGGGAGGAGGGGGAAGGGAGGGAGGGGGAGGAGAGGCAATGTCAGCCCTGTCTCAGGTGCAGACTGTCCTGAGGAAGCCAGAAACCAGGCCTGGTTAAGTCTGAGAATTCATTTGCTGGTAAAAAAGAGTGATGGAGGGTTGCTAGTTGGAACTTTTGAAGAACACCGGTTTTACATAAGAACCGCAATAAGGTGGCAGTGTTTGTGGTAGAAGGTTACGGTAAAGAGGTGATCAGAGCAGTGGTTCTCCAGATGGACCACGCATCAGAATCACCCACAGGGTTCCCTGCTAAAACCCAGATGGCAGACTACAGTAATTCTGATTTAATGGGTCTAGGGCTGGGCCTGGAGTCTGCATTTTGACAAGTTACCATGTGGTGCTCATGTTGTTGGTTTAGGGAACCACACTCTGACTTAGAAGTTATATATAACGACCAGAAGCTTAACTAGGTGATCTGCTCTGACTACGCAAAGAGGCATGCAATGAATTTCAGCTGATTCATTCTTTACATGCTGAACACAAACCAGGTCCCACACAACCAAAGACTTTTTCATTAAAAATAAACTTCAGGCTTGTGTCCAAACCAAGTGAGCACTTTATTTCCCAAAGTTATTTTTGCTTCTTGCAAATTATTTTCTTAAGGACAAAAATGCAAAGATGATTTTTTAAAGTGCTCACTCAGTCTTTGAAGTATAAGAATGACTTTTGAGAAAAGTCATGTCAAATGCAAAGCAAAACAAATCAAACTAAGCCTAAGACATAAACAATTTCAAAATAACTTAGAATGGAGGAAGAGAGGAAATCAAAACATCATAACTCAACATCCAGTGGGTCCTCACTGAATTCATCTCCACGCATAAAAATGCTATTTATCAAAACCTCTTAGTTGAAACTGGGAAGATTAATGCTGCCACTCATTTTTGTTAGGGAATTTCCATCTTTCCTTTTATCTCTGAGGCCCCTATGTTGAATGCAAACATTCTATGGAGGAAAGAAAGGGAACTGGGAAGCATAAATTCCAGGCTGGCAGAAAGGCAGACTTCTTCTGAAAGGAGCAGATGAACTGAGTCATTGTTGAAGTGACTCTTCTCAGCTCAGCCTTATCACCAAAGATGACACCACGGCTATTTATGATATGGCTGCACAGGCAGAGAGGTCCCACATGAAGAAAGAGTGTGTAATTAGAGTCTTGTTTGAAGGGCCAAAGTTAACCTTCAATGTTTAAATAAAAATAAGACTTGGACTCACCTACTGGATATTCTAGAAACATTCCCCAGGAACCAAAATATTAGGAAAGTCCTTTTCTGACTTAGTGGAGGAACAAAATGGTGGGTCCTTCAGAGGCATGACCTTCTTCTCCTTCCTTCTCCTCTAGGCAAGCCCCCCGGAAAACTTCAAGTAAGAAATTTTCCATATCAATATGTGTGGAAAAAATAGAAAGATAGGATGACTCAGGATATGCTGGCAACTTAGGGCCAAAACGATGAGGCTACTTTTGGTTGATGGTACTACAATAGCCTCTAACAGCATCAAGAGTTAGCATGTGCCAGGCACTGTGCTGAGCGCCCTCCCCACGTTATCTCATGTAACATGGCATCCTCTCACAGACGTCCTCCCACTGTCCCCTGTGATAATGAACAGAGGCTCAGGGAGGGGAAGCAATGTGACGTTTGGTTGGGCACAGCTGCCCAAACACATTACTTAGCATTAACTCTAGCACTGGGAATACGCTGTGCTTTCAACTAAGTAATGATCTTCAAGATTCTTGTACAGATTTTTTAACATTCCTAATTAAAGAGGTCACCACCCTCTTCACATAACCTGTATATTAAATATTTACACAAAACATATAGCCGGGTTTCCCAATATACAGGAAGCCATTTTTAAAGAGAGTGAAGAGAAGGGAAAGAACATAGCAAGGAGGATGTATTTTGATTGTCATTAACGTTGACATTAGGTTCCAGGAGCTGTATATTAGGTGCCTCACCCAGGCCACGTCATACAGCAGTGCAATGTCATAACTAAGAGCTGGGGCTCAGGACTGGAATGCCTGCTTCAAATTTTGGTCCTGCACCTTACTACTTGTATGACTGTGGGTACTCAGCATTGCTGTGCCTCAGTTTCCCATCTGTAAAGTGGAGTTAGCAATATTACCAATTTCCAAGAGGAGTTCAGAGGACTAAAAGGGTTAATTCATGTAAAACTCAACTCAATAAAAGTTAGCATTTACATTATTTATTTCTCACAACCTCTCCATGAAGCATTTATATTACCCTTAGTGTCTCATCCATTATATAGTTTAATTTTCTCTAGAATAATTTACTCTCCCATTAAGATGATTCTTTTAGCAAACTGGCAGTAAAACTACAGCAAAAGATGAGGAAAAGAAAAAAAAGAAGAGATGGAAAAAATAGGCCAAGTACAGAAAAAGTCAAATTTTAATGAAAATCACACAGTTGATTTCTGCTGACATTCGGAAGAAGATCCAGGGAGCAATAAGAACAGACGGCAGAAAAAAATAAAACGCAGAATAAAAAATAAATCATCCTTATTTGTACCAATTGCCGTTTCCAGGACTCGGCGCTACAAAGGCAGTGCAGCCTTTGCGACGCCGCCTCTTAGACCCGCACCGGAGGCGTCTGCTATCGGCAGTTGCCTGGCTTTTTGTTCAGCTAAGCTGAGCTCCATGGGCCTGTAGGGAACTAGGAACAAGGACTCAGGAGCACGCGGACGGTGGACAGAGGGGGCCGCAGCGCACTCCCCCGGCGCTCCGCGGCTGCCCGGCTCTACAGACGTGCTGGAGAGTCACACACTTGGGAGCGGGCTTCACTGTGTGGTATGGAACTGTTTTTTCCTCTGCCTCTGGTTTTCATTCTATATCATGAAAACAGTCAGTGACAGACACGCTGCACAGTCTGTGCACTGTAAGCCCTGGCGGCCACCAGCCACTGTCCCTGAGCCCAAGGTCCCAGCTCTCCGGCTCCCATCGCTGGGACCTTCGCCTCGTGCTTCTCTTGTGACCTATGGCAGCCGTGCGGCTTCGCCCCGGGCTGCCCCCAGAGTCTGGGAGTCCTGATCCCGAGGATTCACAGCTTTAGATCAAGGTTTTGAATGGTGCCGAGATGCCAGAGCAGGGTAGACAATGCTAAGAAGCCTTCACAGACAGGGTTTCATTTTCAGTACTGAAGCACACAAATGGATAATTAGATATGCCTAATAAAATAAAATCTGAGCAAAACTGCCTTGAGAAAACCTAGTTTGGGAAAATAATAATGATTTTCCCTCATTCTGGAAGAGGGCACTTTTCAACTTTAACATGACAAGCCGTTTAGCAGAAATTTTTTCTTTTGAACAGAGAGGGGGAGATTTTTGTCAGATATGGCAAGTAACTGAATCTTTATTCATAGACATTAACAAGAAGAAAAACAACACAAACTAACATATCTGCTGACTCCAGGTACTCACACCCACAATAACGGGTGTACTCAGGGTCTGGCTGTAGGAGGCGCACCTCACCAAGGGGAACAGGAGGAATCTTCTCAACCAAAACATGTACAGAAACACTGCATTTTCGAATGTTACCAGTTCATCAACATTGCAATGTGTGCAAATAAGAACACTGTATATAAGTTTTTCTTTACCGATTGAAAATGCAAAAGAAAAGAACTTTTAACCCTGCCCCCTAAAAAGCCCCAAACCCTGTAAAAAAAGAACAAAAGTCAACAGAACGGGAAGAAAGGGAGTAATTCTGAAAATGAAATCATCATTGGCTTCAGTGTCTAGAAAAAAAAGGGTAGCCTCTAATTACTGGATTCACTGGTCTGACAAGTCCAGGGAGTTTGACATTTGTGCCATAGACCATGTCAGAGCTTCCCCTGGCCTGTCACCCATGTGTGGTCTGCTGCCACCCCCAGGTGCTCCACACGCCTCCCTGGCCCCTCCCCAGCTCAGTGAGGTATGTGGTGTCAGTCATGTGCCGAGACTCAGAGAGCCGAGGAAGCTGCTAAGGTAACACAGCGGGGTGAATGGCAGAATGGGGATTTCAATTTTCCTTTTTTAAGGCTTAAAGTCTGTTGCCTTTTTATTTCGCATATCTCTTGGGTATTTAAAACAAGTCAATGCACTTACTACTATTTTTACTACTTCATAATAACCATGAGTAATGCTTTCTACTGTCAGCCAACAACAGTGCCAGCACGAAAGAAGCCAACACCGTTAAGTGGCGATACACCTCGCCTGCTGGGTTTCAGGGTCCAAGGGATTCTTACCTGGTGCTCCTGTGTACATGATGGAAAACACATTTATTGCTATTGTAGCAGCATAGAACACCGGAAGTGCCCGGAGGCCATTGGGAACAGGGTCCTCCTGCATGATAATGAGATAAAGCGGAAGGTCAGGATTCCAGGAGCATCTGGAGCCAACACAGGCAGAATGATAGAAAACACTGTCACCAGAAAACCTTCCCAAACACTGGCGTGGCCCAAACAGCTGGCAGTGCCACTGCTGTGTGATCTGCCACACACTACAGACACAGCAGTGGCCTGGGCCATCTCTCCTACACAAATGCTGTTTCAAAGACCCCACCATTGTGCCCAGCAGACCCGTTCATGCACTGGAATCACACCAGCTGATGTCAGATTGAGAAACAGTGAAGAACTGTTAGGTCAGCTCCTGGGGGCTGAAGCCCAGAGCTCGGCATCTACTTCAAAACCTGTGGCTAAGTTCAGGTTTGGCCCTAACAATCTACTTTCAACAAATCTTTTGAGACCCGACCCTCTGAGGATGCCCGAAGAGAGTCAAATGACTTACACACCACTGCCTCACTACTAGATTTTATGGCACTCCATCACACAGAACACTTCAGCTCTATTAAAATACGTAAAGCACGTACGTTACCATGTGCTACGATTCTCAAAATCTTTTCATAAGGTACAGTATCTAACCTTCAGCTATTAAAAGTTAAAAAGAACTGTGGGTTCTCTGTCTAATAAAACATTTATTTACAACTTTAGGCTTCTGGTACAACATTCCCAACACCTAAGACTTCAACAAGAATAGTAGTGCGCACGTTTTAGGCTAAATGACATCTGGACAGTATTAGAAATTTAGAGTTTTCAGCAGATCTACAGAAGCTTCTGAAGCACAAATATGGATTGGGAACTCCTCAATGCAGCACTGGCACACAGTTGTTGCTTAAATGATTCAAAAAAGGACTCATTTCTAATACCCATGTGAGACACTCTTGTACACTTATACAAATCTCTTACGTACTCATGATAAAAAGAAAAACAGGTTTCAACATTGATGTGAGCTAGAAGAGTAAGGCTAAGTAGAGATGATCTCAAAGATTCCTAGTGCCAAATGCAAACATGTATGGAAATCAAGTAAGTTTGCACAACAGCAAACTCATCAAGAGCCTCTTCTGCAATGTCTCAAGTAGCCAACAGCACCTGTCAAGAGGCTTGAGTTAAACGTAGTGAGGCATAAGGAGCAGTAAGAACAGGGGTAGAAAGAGATTCAGTTGCATGAGAGTCACAGCCAGACCAGGCAGGGGATGTGAAGAGCAGATGCGAAGAAGTGACGGGCAGGAGCCAGGGATGAGAGGCACAGCAGTCTTCTCACCTGTTACGGACCATGTGAAAAGAACCCAGGCTGAACTGAACCAAACGCTGGGATGCTCAAATGCCTACTGACCCTGGTTTCCAAAATGTTGTTTTCTCGGGGATAAGAGTTGCTAAAGAAAGACTCCCAACCAACAAGTCCTGAAGGTACATATGTCCTGAGTTTATGTTTTTCAATTGAATCACTTTACATTTTCTCAAATAACCTATCCTTAAAACTCAAATGACAACGTCTCATTAAGACTTGTCTCCTTTCCTCCCTCCTGTCTCTCTCCCTCTCTCCTTTCATTCCTTCTTCCCGTCCATCCATCCATCCATCCATCCCTCACCCGCCACCCATCCAAGCATCCATCATTCCCTCTCAATAAATATTCCAACTTTGAAGTGCTAAGCACAGTGCTAGGTGCTGGAATAAAAAGTGAACAAGACAGTCATGATTTCTACTCTCAGATTTTGTAGGCAAATAGCAAACAGGCCACTAAGCAAGAAATAAAACAGCGTACAACATGATAGAGCAATGAGGGGAAAGTACAGAGTGTTGCGGGAGTATAAAAAAAGAGGGAACCAACAGAACCTGGGGTGGGAGAGGAAAGGCTTCCAAGGAAGTGACACCTGAAGGCTGAGTAGGAGCAGGAGTTTGCCAGGCAAGGATGGGTTCCAGGCAGAGGAAATAAAAGAAGTGAAGGCTAGCAGGTGACAGAAGGTAGCGTCTTCCAAGATGTAAAGAAATATTAGTATGGCGGGAGCCCAGGGGAAGGAGGGGCGAGTTTGTCCTGATCCAAGAGAATGAGCCCGTCAACAGACTGCAAGGCAGTGCCAAGAAAAAATGGCTGCCTCCTCCAGCAGGAGACAGCTGAAGATAGGCATGCGCCTCGTGTGCTCAGCGTGTGCTGCAACACAGGGATCAAAGGCGTGCGCTACGGCTTAGAAAACGCTGCAACAACCACTTGACAGTCAAAGAGAAAAATGCAATCAAGTTTCTTTCTAGAATACCGATCTCAGTAAGTTTTTATTTTAATCTCATTTTATTATTTATTTATTTATTTATTGTTTTAAGATTGACACCTGAGCTAACAACTGTTGCCACTTTTTTTTTTCTTAATGCCTTATCTCCCCAAATCCCCCCTGGTACATAGTTGTATATCTTAGTTGCAGGTCCTTCTAGTGTGGCATATGGGACGCCCTCTCAACGTGGCCTGATGAGAGGTGCCATGTCCGCGCCCAGGATCCAAACCAGTGAAACCCTGGGCTGCCACAGCAGAGCGTGCAAATTAACCACTCGGCCACGGGGCCGGACCCTCATTTTATTTTTGATAAAACGCACCCCAATAGATATATTTCCTTCTTTTTATCCTTTCCTCAAGGATAGAAAAAAGGCAGTGTCTCAAGCTTGCTTTCTCCATTAAAAAATAGAAAACATTTCACATTTGGGCACAGAAATTCTCCAGCTGTTTTTAGTGACAGTCAATTTCAAAATCTTAACACTATCTCTGACTCTATTCTGTTTAACATTCAGGAAATACTTACCTTTCCTTTCTGAGTTCTGAGCACAATGCCTGGGAGTGCTGACTAATGCACCAAACCACAGGGGAAGAAACACTATTGACAAGGCTGGTTTCTGGGGAGCCCTGTGTACTCGGCCTTGACTCTTTCCGCATACTTTATGATAAAGTCTGATTCTGACTCCAGGGTGCTGTGCCCAAACAACGTAAAAATACAATTATTCCTATGACCCTCTCACTATAGATTTCTTCTGAGTAGAACCAAAATTAGTTCTAAAACGTAATAAAAAAATAAAAGCCTCACTTACCTTTTTTAAGATGAAAATTCTGATCAGTACAAACAGCACTCCAGACATGAAGCCAGACAACAGTGGAGATATAAACCAAGAAGCAACTGAATAGTTAAAAAAAGAAATCTAATGAATGTTAAAATGCCACCTAATTCAGGTCATATTTATATAATACAATGATAACCAACATAAGCACATATATTAATAAATAATCCTGGAATTACTACCTAAACTCAGAACCTCACAAGCCCTACTCCCTTGGCAGAGCTGGCCCTCACACACGTATCCTCGACACAGACGCACAGTCCCGCAGAACTGAGCACACTTCCGGCACCCAGTCCAGCATGTTCTAGCCTCAGAGGACAGCTTCCTTTGATTCCCTCTGAGCCCTTTCTGCCTGTTCTTCTTATCAGTCCATAGGGAGACCGGTCCTTGTTCCAACAGGAAGGGTTATCTAAATGGTGGGCTCCCTTCCATTGCGTTGTCCAAGTTCAGTTGGTACTGTCATCGTGACACTTTAGCCTCTAGCCCAGTAGTTCTCAACTCTGGTTGCACATTGGGAGCACCCAGGGAGTTTTCAAAAACTAGTAATGCTCTGGCTCTACCCCCATAATTCTGATTTAAAAGGTTTGGAATGAGGTCTGGCATTAATATTTTTAAATCGCTCTCCCAGGTAATTCTCAGAGTTGAGAACCACTATTCTAGAAGAATGGGATCTAAGGCAATTTTCCTGGCTTCTGTGTCCCTGCTTGGCAGGTCAAGAATCCATTCAACCTAGAGTTCCTGAGGCCACTGTGATTCTTAAAAGGATGAGCAACCCAGAGGACAGAGACGGGGAAAGAGAATATTTTTCACAATGGGCGGGTTGGTACTTATGGGTCTCAATGGATTTCCCTCCTGCTAAAAGCCAGAGCCAGGAGGCAGGCCATCAGACCCCCCAGAACAGCCCCTCTGGGAAGCCTACAACCCAGAAGGAACACTGGAGTGCCTCCTCTACAGGGCAGCTGGCGACCTCGTGAATGCTGTGAGGTAAAGAACATGGGGCTCACTTCCAGGCTCCCCCATGACCATGAACTCTGACTCACCACAACCTAGTTTTCCCTCTGACTACAGGCTGACTTCAATCAGATAAACTTCTTTTCTGCCTGGGAACAAGAGACAGATATTTGAAAAGAGTGCCTGGAGTTAAAAAAATTGTCTAACACATAGTAGTTCACAATTCCTATGAACAGAAATTTTGAGGGAAAATATATTACCCATGTAGGTCTTCTAGAGCTTACCATTTGAGGGAAAAATATATTATAATGGTAACTTCTAATAAAACTTACTCTAGAAAATGTAAACTTTCCTTCTTACAGGTAAAAGAAATGGCAATTACCAATCTTGACAAGCTCCATCCACTGCACACCTTTGGTACCAATTGCAACAAGTGAGAATCCTATTGTGGAGCCAACGATGCAATGAGTTCCTGAGATTGGAAGCCTCAGGAAGGATGCAATCAGCTGCCAGACAGCTGAACCTACAGTTTGAAAGATAAAAAAAGAAAAGTCAGATACAGAGTACAGTTCTTAAAACAGCCCCACAGGAAGAAATCCAGATTACTGTTCTCCATAGCAACAACTCCCTGGGGCTGATTTTCTATGGATTGTTTCTTTACAAAGTGCTAAAGCTCTGACAAAAATCACTCAATTAGCTTTAGTC
This sequence comes from Equus quagga, assembly GCF_021613505.1. Classification (NCBI taxonomy): domain Eukaryota; kingdom Metazoa; phylum Chordata; class Mammalia; order Perissodactyla; family Equidae; genus Equus; species Equus quagga. The sequence continues at coordinate 1,886,263 of NC_060288.1, read as the reverse complement.
AAAGGAACATTCTTCAACACTGAAGAAATAATGGTGACTTATTTAAAGAAAAGCAGTTAAAAGTATTTAAAGAAAAGTCTCCTGATGCCAGCTAGTAATTGCCTTTGTCACACTTAGGTTAAGGGTGCTGACAATGAACTTGTTCTGACGTGAAGTGTGGCCAAGAGGAAGCAAGAGATTAAAGATGCTGATGAACAAGAGAAACAAGAAAGGCTGCATGCTGGCAAAGATCTGGCTGTAGTTATGACTGATGGTCACGTAAGGAGGAGGGCTAGGTACTGGCTATGTCATATTAGTCTGTACAAGAGAGATGGAATACACAACTATCAAATCATTATGTTGTACACTTGAAACTAACATAACATTGTATGTCAATTATACCTCAATAAAAAAAAGAAAGAGAGTGTATTCCCACACTGCTTTTTGTATTTCTGCCCCTCACTTGAGCAGTAACTAGGATATTTAACCCAGAGCTGGGCACCTCCTCTCAGCCCCTGCCCTGAGGACTGGGCCTTTCCTTTGCCTGCTCTGGCAAGCCTTCTAACTCTAGGAGTTAAGAGGGTCCCTTAGTTTGGGCTGCTTCGTGTCCTTTTGCCTCAATTTCACCATGCTTTTCCAGGCTGAACGCTTTTCTAGGCTACAGTTCACTCCGGACGCTTTCGTAAGCAGATCGGATTCTGCAGTGAGTATTAAAAGCATCGGCTGGGAGAGATCACTTTCAGAAACAGTTGTTGAAAAGCTCATATAGCGCTAACTGTAAGGGAGCAAAGGGTTTGGCTGATAGGCAGGGCACGTTATTAATCCCAAATGTTAACTCTGGAAATCGGGTTGCCTGGCAGCAGCCGCACTTTTAAGCAGACCCCTGGCATTTTCTTCAAAAATATCTGCGTGACAGAGGATCACACAGGTGGTGCAGGTCCCAGTTTGTGAAGCCACACTGACAGCTGCTCCATGAGCACCAGGCATGCTGACCTTTGAACCCAAGTAGGCTGTGGCCCATGCTATCCTTGAAGCGTGTTGGGAGGAGAAGAGGCCAGCCTTGTGCTGCCAAACCGGCGACAGGCTCCATGGCAGCACCCAGGCCTCCCCGGGGACAATTCCTTAAGCCTTCACATCTAAGCCCAGGGCTCCTTAGGGATTAGTTGTTTTAAAAATAAAGCCAGAGTTTGGAGAATGTTTCATGGCATATAACCGTAACTTAAGAAAGAAACTTTATACTTGTATTCTTACAAAAATGAAAATAATCTAGTGATGTTAAGAGAATGGTATAGACTCACCCTAATGAATTCAGACTGAGATTTTCCTTCCTGAAAGCTGCTATCCTTTCTCTGCCCAACTTTGTAACATATGTCCTGGAGCAAGAGGGTTTGTAAGGAAAGGTACGGAAGATGGGGCTGCCTGAGAGAGGGAAGGAGGAGAGGAAGATGGAGCGGGAGGAAGGAGCAGTGGCAGGGGGCCTAGCAAAGTGAGAGTGTGTGACAGCCCTCCTTAACCTCAAGAATTTCTGAAGGCAAGTGCGATTACATTAACGTTAAGAAAAACAGCGGGGGGGGGAAAAGAAAGAGATAATTTTAACCTGAGATAATGATATGCTACAAAGAGGAATGGGATTAAGCACGGGATAAGGGTGTAAGACAAAACCTAGGGGAAGTGGGGAGAAAGATGGGTGCCTCTGAGGCTGCAGGTTCCTGGGAAGATGGAAGAATGGCAGGAGAAAGGGTCAAGCTTACAAGGGAGGCAACCAGGCAGGTGTCAGTGAGGGCAGGGGCTCGGGGGAGGGGGAGAAGGCTCAGCAGTCATGGGTGCAGAGGAAGCTGTAAGGGGGCTGTGCACTTCGTGGGGTGGTTCAAGGAGACGGATTGTTCATGCTGTTGTGGGCATTTCCCTGAGAAGACGGTGAGTTTTGAATTCTCATAGGTTTTTGGAGCCACTGGTGGTTCTATACGAAGTAGACTAACTATTGCTTTCGGGCTGAGCCAGAGGCCCTAAGATAACTTCTTCAGGAAGCTGAGCTGGCGTGAACAATTTCTTTCCCTCAACCAACTTAACGCTACCACAATTCTACCAGAAAGCACAGAGACCCAAGGGTTTGAGGAGACATTTCTTAATAAAAAAGAGAAAAAATAAAATAGAATAGAATAAAAAGACAGAGAGAGAGATGGAGAGAAGAAACGGATGCTGAATTTAGAAGAGGAAGATGGGGAGAATTCAGGCACGTGAATAGATTCAGCTTTGGTTTTGGCCAATAATAATTATACCGCCATGTTAAATTTACATAGCTCCCATTTGAAAGGAATCCAATTTAAAAAAATCTAGGTAACTCACACAAATTCCCAACAAAATAGGCTTTGAGACTCCTCTAACCACCCACCAAAAACAAAAAAAGAAGAAGAAACCAAAGCAAACAAAATCAAGTTATTCAAGCAAAACCCCAAATTGCTTTGGTTAACCTAAATTCTAGTTGAGGTAAGTATTCTTCATTCTTTCAGTAAAGAGCCAAAGGCCAGGGGTGGGAAAACTGAAACATTGGACAAGTTATACCGTCCACACGAAAAGTCCACAGCGACGTGAAGCTCAGCTCACGAGGCTTTCTGACTGCTGGAGCCTCAGGGCAGATGCACTAACGAGTCGCTAACGAGCACCATTCCCGAGGTCATCCAACGAACGGAGACACTTCCCTTAAGATTTAACTTTATGTTTTTCTTTATTTCTCCCTTACTTTCAACATATCTTGTCCACGTCATCCTGATTGGAAAAATCTCAATTTTGATATTATGTCTCATATCTATCATGGCTATCAGGGTAAATTTTACAAATAACTGTAATTTTGATCCTATCTGACTACAATGGAAACACAAGTTCAGTGAAGGCAAGTACAATTCAGTCATTACAATAGCTTTTGGATTAAAGCATCGTGAACCTCACATCTTTAAACCACAAGACATTGAGAAACGAACTCCAGAGCATGGCCCATCAGCCTGCTGTGCAGGGTAACAGTTAATACCTCCTACACTGTCTGTTGCAGATCGAATGCCTCAGCAACTTCTCAGACTAACTTGCTGTAACAAAAACACGATGGGCCATCTTCAATTTGGCAAATAATCTCCGCATTCTGGGTGCTTAAGAAATGCTAGTGATAATCACAAATACCTAGGGACCTGTGGAAGGTAGCTGCGTTCTTGGTACACCAGCATCTTATCTCCTACTGCAGGACTCTACCTACAAAAGGATAGGTCCTGTTGAAAGCAGAAGGTGGCAGAATTCCTCTCTAACCCTTTCCTCCCTAACCAAATTACCTGTACAGCTCAGCCGTGGCTGTGCCGTCATCTACCTAGAGGCGAGCAGAGAGAGCGTGCTGGCAGCTGCACTGGAGGCATTCCTGCCTGAGGCTTCTTCCAGCTGCAGCAAGGACATAAGGAAGCACCCCACAGCGCTTCAGGTCCACGGCCACCGGGGCCATGGAGAAATCACTGTCCGACCAGTCAATCTGCGTGTTAACATAGCGCACGGCCCTCAACACGTCTCTTCATCTGGACAACCTGAAACTACCAATAAAAGGTCATCCTGGACACAGGTGACATACCAATGATCTCTTGGCCAGAAAACAAGACAAACATACCAAATGGAGCTCCCAGAGGTAGGATCAGATAATCAAAACAAAAGCCAACAACAGGATTACAAATAACACAGAAGATCAGAATCTCTTGAAACATAAGCACTTAAGATTCATTTGGTAACTGCTCTGAAACTTAAACTCAGAATACATCATTAAATTAATAAATCCTGTTTTTTGGCATCCAAGCTTTCAAAAAATTGCATCCTAACTGATGAAAAATCTATGAAAAAACAGAAATAAACCTTCAAGGAAATCTCATAAGTAAACCTTTCAAACACATTCACTTAGACATGATATTTCTTTAATAACTTTCAAACAGCTTTAAAATGACAGAGCTATTCTACAAATATCTGTTTTTGTACTTTATGAAAAGCATTCACTTAGCCAAAATCTATTTTAACAACCAAGTTTGCTAAAAATGAGAAAATAAATGTTTGCTTGACATTTGAACACTGAAAAAACCATAATTAAATTAAAATGCAGAAAGCAAAAATACGATAGAGTAAATAGGAAGCATCAAACCAGTTTTTGAAAAATTAAAGCAAAAACCACATTTATGGATATGACAAAAGTACTGTATGGAAGTAGGGAGTGGACACATTTCTCATGGGTGTAAAGAATGACGCTACTTACCAACCATCGCACTAACTTCCCCGGCCATTAGTGTTTCTACTGTCTCGTTGTACAGGTTCACGTCAATGATACCTTTTCGAATGGTCTCTCCTACTTTGGCTCCCAATAACACTGAGCCGGTGGTTTCAAATATTGAAGCCAAAATGCACGCCTGCCTCAAGGTCACCACACCAGAGCCCACAGCAGTACCAAATGAATTGGCAACATCATTTGCACCAACCGAAAATGCCAAGATAAAAGCAATGATAAAACCCAAAATGACCATCCACAAATACTCATCCATGGCCATTTTGGAAAGCGAGCTCCGGGTACTTTTCTTTTGCAGAAATATTTTAAATAAACGAAGCTTGAGGTTATTAACGTCCTAAGGCTGAGAGTTCTTGTAAACAGTGAGTTTGCTCTGGAAAGTGCTGGACAATGTCAGAGCCCAAGCAAACTGCTAACTGCTGGTTTTCAAACTCCTGTCAGTACAGTTCATTTGGTTGTGTTCAGTCAGCAGTAAAACACATTCCATATTTTTCCTCCCAATCTGGGAAAGCTGTGATGTCTCCTCCTGTAACAGAAAGAAAACAAAAGCAATCACTCACCCTGCGAGACCTGTAACAGTCCGTCCTTTCAGAAATCAAGGTCTTAAGCCTGCTAATGGGGTCTGATTTTGGCATGTGACAAATCTAACCAAAAAGCAACTCTAGGAAGATTATAATTAGGTTAACTGTCCCCTCCCCCCTAAAAAAGCTGGTTTCTAGAATGTCAGAGGTTGGAGCATACTTTATAATTACAGACTGATAGTAAGCCTTAATAGGATACGATTTCACGCAATTTGAAAAATATATGCAGTCATTATTTTCAAAAAGGAAAAATTGCCTCAAATGAGCAAAAGATAAAGAAATGAGAAATTCAGAGTTAGCAAGTTTTTCAAATACCCCTCATTTCTTAGAACAGGGATTACCAAATGTGAGTCTGTGACACCACGGGGTGTGGCTAATTCTCTCCTTGCACGTTTACACCTAAGGAATGCGCACTTTACATTATGATCCATTGTGTGTGTCTCAAAGAGAGGTTACAGCTTCTGGTACAAAGTGACTCATCCAGAGGGTGACAAGAGTGGGAACTGAAGGGCCTCGCAAAGGAACAGAGAAGCCTGGGAAACAAAATGATCCTATTAAAGCCCGTGCCAAATCCTGTCCCTATCCTGTCGCCGACCTCCGCTCCTGTCCACTCCTTCCCTTACCGGCTCTTCGCTATTCCTTGAAAGCACCAAGCTCTCTCACCTCAGGGCCTTTGTACCTGCTGAGCCCTCTGCCAGGAAAAGCCTCCCTGACAGCTGCATGGCTGCTCCTCACTCTATTTGGGCCTCTGCTCAAATGTCACCGTCAGAGAGGCCTCCCCTGACCTTGTGAACGAGCAGCCCTGCCCCCAGGCCACTTGCCATCCCTCTCACCCGGCGTTCTTTCTTTTCTACTATCACCGTACTCATTCATTCGCTCACTCACTCATTCTTGTCTGTCTCCTCTCACTAGGACGCAGGGACTTTGTCAGATGCACTGCTGGCTCTCCAGCACACAGAATGGTGCCTGGCATGTGAAAGCCCTAACAAATGGAGAAAAGCCTTCATGTTCCTCCTTCTGGGATGAAGAGAAGATGTCACAAAATTAATATATCTGTGAAGTAAAAATGCGACTGAAAGCTTCAGTACTATGGTATTCTATTATAATATAGTCAAAATATAAAACCTGTGTGTTTTCTTTGAATGGGATTAGGCGTACAGAATGGTATCTAGCACAGTGTAGTTCTTAATAAACGTCTATTGAATTGAAGTGAATAAATTAGGCTCATATACAATATAACGATCCATCAACATTAAGGTTATTTGGGAAAAACAGCAGACAAAATTTTATGTGCATTGTGATTATGGCAACATTAAGAAGACATATAAAAAGACTAAAAGGTAACATCCTAAAATTGTAACAGCTGTTGAGTTTTAGTGGTAGTGCTATAGATGATCTTTTCCTTTCCTCCAAAACTATATACTGTGGTTATGTGCTTTTCACATTAAAGTAATATATAATAATCAATAAACATATATGGAGAACCATCTATGTACATAATGTTATAGGCATAAAATTAAATAGAAAATGTACACTGATAGATCTTATCATTTTCTAAGATTTGTAGCTTATGCATTTCTGCAGATTCAGACCCCATGTGAGACAAAGGAAAATCCACCCATAAGGCAAAAGACAATATTCCACTGAAAGAGTATTTTATTAATATGATGGGCACATTAAATCTATAAATGAAAATGCAAAATAAAAATATTTGGACCAATATTATCCAGAATTCTTGATGAAGCTTTGTCAGGTTTGGCTGCCAACAGGGCAAAGAAGAGGAACAGTCCACAAACATCTACCGAGAGCCTCCCCGGAGACGAGGAGGGAAGAAGGATGTGGTCCTGGCACACGCGGGCTCACAGTCCAGGGAGGGAAACAGGCACTAATCAAACAAACACAGGGATGTATGCTATAAACTGCGAAAAGTGCTACAAAGGAAGGAGGCACGGGTCACACAGCACCACGAGAGCAAAGGTTGGGGGCACGACTGGTCCGAAAGGGCAGGAAAGGCTCACCTGCAATCTAAGGATGGTGGGAGTGGGCTCGGGGACTGGAGGAGGCATTCCAGACATTTCGCAGGTGGGAAGGAGCAGAATGAGGACAGGAGGCTGGAGGCAGGCAGTGTGAGGAAACCATGATGAAAGTTGAGGTGGGCCCTATTAAAGACTGCGGCCACCATGCAAACAACGGGGTACCGATGGAGGCTTCTAATCAGAGGGGTACTGACATGCTCAGACTTCCAGGTCATTCTGACTGCAGTGTGGAGAATGGACTGGATGGGAGACAAGAGTGAATGTGGAGAGATGAATCACCCGGCTACTGCACGGTGCAGGCATAAGATGAGGTATCCTGGACCCAGGGCGGTAGTGATGATCAAGGGAAGAGAAATGATTTAAAGAGGCATTTCAGCGGTTGAAGACAATGGGATGGTGAGGTTTGCATATGGGGGTTGAGAGAGGGTAGATAGTTATTGACTTGTGGAATTGGCTGAGAATAACTGAGTAGGTGTTTTTCTCTTTCGCATTGTATTCAGTTTTGTTTTTAGGTCGTAGGGCGGGGTTCCACCACAGTTCACCTGTGGACACACTGTAGACAGAAGTAAATGACAGGAGCACGGAAGAGACAGCAGGTGGATGAGGCGCCAAAGCAGGTATGTTCTCAGCCCAGTTTTGCTCGAGAAGGTTTTTAACCGTCTTTATGGTGCCAAAGGTATCATTTCAGACCAGGGATTCCCTCCCCTACTGAGTTAATCTTACATAACTGATTTCCACAATCATGTCTATGCTCTTTAATTTGGCTTTTCTCCTTCATGTTCACACCCTCAGCTAACCAGCTTAAGTCCAATAAGCATCTGGTTGAGAAAAGCTTACCACTTTTTTGAGACCAAATGATTTCTATCTTGTACTATATTTATAAGGCCTCTTTTATTGCAAGTATCAACACCTTGATTTTCTCCCTTTTCCATTAATTTTTATCCCACATGAGCAAAATAAGACAAAGTGCTTAAATAACTACACGATCTGTTGCATAGAAAAAGATGGCAATGCTGCTGAAACCGGGCCATTGGCAGGCCAGAGGACCGTCATGCAGAAGGCCATGACGGTAATTTGTCAAGAATATGGAAAGCCCAAATTCGGAGTGGCTGAGGTCTGACCAGGTATGACCTGAAATTGCTGGCTGTTCAAAAGTAGGCTTTCGAAGGTGGGCAATCAAATCAGTGGGGAAAGGTTGACTTAGTCAATAAATGATGTTGGGACAACTTGTTAACTGCTACCTATCTGAAAAGGGGAAAAAATTACCTACCTCACACCAAAGTTATAATTTAAAGTTGATTTAAATGTAAAAATGGAAACCTGAAGAGAATAAGTAAAAACTTGGGTAAATATTTACTTAATATTGGGACGAATAAGCCTAGACATGACATCAAAGACAGTTAAGAAAAGGAATCAACACGTGAGTTCACACAAATCACGTAGTGGGGAGGCAGAGAGGTCTAACGTGTGAGCGTATCACAGAGCGTATCACAGAGACGCCTCATCTCTTCCTCAGGGAGGGTTCTCACAAGGATGCAATGCTATTTAGAATTTCCAGCTAATGCCTTGGTTCTTTCTAACTCTCCTCAAGGGCTTTTCTGAAAAAGGTCAGAACACGAAGGAGGGTTAGAACAGGCTTCCTAACTCTCTCTCCTTCCCCTAGATGAAAGTCCCTGTATGGCTAGGATTCACAGGACTGAAGGTTACAAGATATTCTTCCATTTTTAAATGCCACCGACCTCTTGCATTTGAGGAACAGAGACTTTACAGTGTTTCGAATTATTGCAAGAGGTACTGAGGGCTTTCATAAGTTCTGTCTCCCAAACTTTTCTCAGTAGCCTCAATGCCTTCTGAACAAGCTTCTCAACTGTCAGTTCTGCCTGCCATCCCTTCTGTTCCTTGATCTCTGAACCAGCTCTACATCTTTCCCAGGCCCCACGAGAGCCCCGGCAGGACTCCTGAGTTAAATGCTTACAGATCCTCTCTCTGTAGTTTCCTCTATGAGCATCTGCTTCAACTCTACCTAATATCCTCTTATCCACACTAGGAATTTTACTAGCAACATTACAGAAAAAGTGAAAACAAACATTCTCAGAATATTTCTAGGTAGATTTGCACACGGTTTAAAAACAGGAATGTTGCTGAGTTGTAGCACTTAATAGACATTTATACAAAAAGAAGTTTGGGTGGAAGGGTCCCTGCTGTGAAATGCTGTCAAAGGTAACATCCACGATGACCCATGACCTTTCCAAGCAAACGTGCGGAGGTGTCTGTCCAGCCCTCCCAGCAGCACCCCTCTCCTCCCTCAGCCTCAGAGTCCAGCCCTTTCCTCACTTGGCACTGCCAGGCCCGGACAACCAGGTCTGTGGCAGATGGTGGCTTAAGTTATGACTCCTTCCAGGGACCTTGCAGGTTCAAAGGATCGGCCCACAGCCAACCTCCTTTCCATTGGTTTTCTTTTGGCCTATGAGGAGCTTTTCCCTGAGATTTCATGGACTGCACAGGCCAAGCTCTCCCTCCAACAGAGGAGGGGAAGGAGCCAGGTCCCCCACGCAGAGGACCCTTGAAGTGGAAGCATCACATAGAGTAATTTTCCAATACCTCCCCGAAAGCCCTAAGTGCCTCACACCCACCCTCTAAAAGCGTGGAACTTATCTTCCTGGAAGCTAGGGTCAAAGCAGGAAGACACAGATCTCTCTTCAATGCATAGATATAAAATCTAATGCTCTCTGCTCCATGTGGGTGAGCCTGACTATTCAGACATAAAAATGACTAGCTTTTCCTGATAATATTTAAATAAAATGGAAGGTTTTTGGAATCTTATTGTTTGCAGAATAGTACAGCAGAAATTTTTTTCTTTCAACATTTAGGATGCAGATCTTGTCCTAAGGAGTTTCGATTAAGATCATTCTTAAACAGCTTATAAAAACACCTCCTTTACATTCTTAAATTTAAAAAAATAATTTAATAAGTAACAGTATATTTATGATAGTAAATACCGACTTTTGTATCTTCACACTGATGATTAAAAAATTGAAACATTAGTAGAAGGGTTCTGAAACTTGCCTTAACTGTCTTTAAATGGCATATTTACAAATATGAAAGCAGTCCTTGGGAGTGTGGGAGCCTGGAGAAGGGCAGGTGCTATTGGGACTGAAGCAGGAGCAAGGAAGGAAGGGATGGGTAGAGATGATGAGAAGGGGAAACAAAGAGAGGGAGGCACGGGGAAAGGAAATGATATCAGAAGGAAAGGCAAGACAGCCAAGCCAAATGTTAGACCTGACTTGGAACACAGGGGACACGGAGGAAAAAGGACACAGATAATAGAAGCAGGTTTACTCTCTGTGGACAAAGAGCAGGAACGTAAAGCCTGACGATAAAGATGGAAGACATCCAGAGTGAACAAGGCACAGATTCCAAACCCCATGTAAACTGGAAAAGCAGTGGCAAAGACAGTCTGCTAGCACGCTATGGCTCCCGCCCAGCACTGTGTCCTTCACCTTCTTTTCTCTCTGCTGCTAAATGAGGAACATTTGTTTCTTCTGCATGGAGATGGGGAGAGAGCACAGGACCTGCAGTCAGAGGCCCTGGGCCCTCTGTCTGGCTACACAAGCCTGAGGAAGCCACTTAAATGACTCATCTGAAAAATGGGAAGAATGCTACATAATGTGGTGGTTGTGTACAGGCCCCAGCTCCGTGCCAGGGATCAATACACGGTGACAATTATTATTAGTGGACAAAGCCCTGGTGCAATGGACAGGACAGCTGAGGCCTAATCCTGGCTCTGCTACTAACTAGCAGTGTGACCTTGGGTAAGTCATGTACACTTTCTGAATCCCATTTCATTGCGTGTAAAATGGGGTTGTAAGAACACATGTACTTTACAGAATTATTGTTAGGATCAAATCTCATTATTGATACAGAATTATTGTTAGGATCAAATCTAATGCACACGAAAGTGTTTTGTAAGTGGTGGTTAGCCTCAAGCAACTTGAAGTGACTGGTATCACCGTAGTCACAGGAAGAACAACAACTTGAGGTTCCAAAATCCTTCTAGAAGGATCTTTCTCATTCTTACGCCCCCACCTCCTCTCACAGTCATGCAGATAGATCCAGTCTGCCTCCCCCTAGTCCTGCTCTTCCTCCTCAGTGTACAAACTCTGGCCTCGCCTTTGGTTCAAGACTGACATACATTGTAAGGCACGAGCACTTTTTTGAGGGATGGAGGGAGATGAACAGGTAGAGAAATGAAACTCTAAAAGGGGCTAAGGAAAAAAATCACACAAAATGGTAAAGCCACTCTGGAAAACAGTTTGACAGCTTCTTATAAAGTAAAGCCTACACTCAGCACACAGCCAGCAGTCTCATTCCGAGGGCCATCTACCAAGAGAAATGAAAGCATGTGTCTACACAGGAAACGTTTTGTTCTGTACCTTGAGTATGGTGGTGGTTACACTACTGTACATCTGTGTCAAAACTCACAAGACGGTACACTTGCAACTGGTGAACTTCCTTGTAGATAAATGATACCTCAATAAAACTGATTAGAAAACAATACTGGTACATATCAATACGTGAGGTGACGGATGTGCTAATTAACTAGATGGGAGAAATCTTTTCACAATGTATACATATATCAAATCATCCCAATATATACTTTAAATATCCTACAATTTTATTTGTCAATTATACCTCATTAAATTTGGGAAAAAAAGGAAAATACCAGTCACAAAGGGTAATATTCACTTTTGATATTTTTCCTTTCCTATATTGCCAGCATTGTCTCCCCCCAACCCCCAGCACCCTATTATAAGTTATAAAACTTAAATAGTTAAAAAAAGAAAGAAGGAGTAGCTCCCTTATTCAGTGAAAGAAGGAACACTCCCCTCAGACAAAGTAAAACCAGCCAGTTCAACCAACGGAGGGCTCAGGGCAGGCTGCCCACCTTGTCCAAAGCAGTGGCAACAGGAAGCAAAGAGCCAATACAGAGCAACTAGAGGAGGTGGCTGCCAGCACTGCCAACAGGAAGTCCACAGAGAGGTACTCAGACACACTGTCCCGAGGAGCTTGCTGCTGGGACAGACTACTGACCTCCCTTCAAACCAGGCGCTCAGTACTTCCACAGAGAGAAGCAAAGCTGGGCCTTCCCGCGGCTCTACAGGATCCAAAAGGCGGAAGCCCATTCAGCAGCGCTCAATTTAGGGCAAATACACACATTTCAGCTGACAATCACTACTACGGAGAACAAGAAAATAAAGATACTTCCAGACTGGACTTGTGGACACTTCACACACCAAAAGCTTCAAGGAGTCAATTAAAGTAAGTGAGAATGTGAGCAAGCAAGAAGCAGCGGCCCCTTGAGCTGCAAGCCCAATCCCAGCTCTAACTCAGTCCTGAAATGCTCCCTCCTGTGACTTGAACAGTTCTAAGAAACAGCGTTTATTTTCATCTGGAAATGGCGCCTGTAAAGCTGCCAGGCGGGCTCAGATGCACAGCAGTCCTAGCACTCTGTCTTGATGGAGGAGTACTCAGGCAGGGCATGGGTGTTCTTTACGACATTAATCTCAAAAGTTCAAGAAAATAAGCACATAATTTGAAATATGAATAAACACTTACATACAAAGATGTTTATTAGCATCACTTATTACAATCATGCAAAAGAGGAAACCATCTAACTGTCCCCAGACAGCAGAATGGCTGAGGACAAACTGGCGACTCCTAAAGATGGAATATCATGTAGCCACCAAAATGCAACTTAAGAGTTTTTTATGACATTAGAACACGGTAAAGCTAAGTGAAAAATCAGTATACAAAGTGTCACATGCCATACGATCTCGACCACGGGGAAGAATGTACTGGCAAGAAGACTACGGAAACGTGCCCAAGGTTAAGAGTGGCTCTCTCCAGGTGCTCTTTACATTTTTGCTACCATCCCAAACCTTCTACCATGAGCAATGACTCCTTTTATTATTGGAAAAACTCTTCAAAACACTACAAAGGAAAGTACATTTTTTAAAAAGTTAGGAATGTACCATCAAATACGCTCAGTTGTTGCTAATAAACAAAATGAATTTACCACAAATGTGTTTGTTTTCACCGTAGGCTTCTCAGACAATTCTTTCTTCAAGCTTACTACCTACAATTTAAGATGTAAAACACATCTTCTACTCCTTTTATTTATCTTATCTTTGTTTTTCACTTTCAAGAACATCCCTTTGTTCTGATATCTGAGCACTTGGTGAAGGGTCTCTGCATGGTTCTAGAGTCTTCTATTCCCATTTGCAGGCTTCTAAACGTCCATCCTCAGTTGCTGGCCTTTCTTTAGGATTCTTCCTTCATCTTCCTTATGCTTCTCTTGAGGGTGGCCATCAGGACTGGATAAGAAAATGTCCTGATAGTGCCAAGTACTTTGCAGGCCTTTTTTACTGAAACAACCTATGATTACTCTTTTATTCCTACTTTGGGTTACAGAATTAGAGCATCATCGAACATTAGAGGTAGAAGGGACTTAGAGGTCATCTAATCCAATTCTGGTCATGTTGAGGACGTGACTTGGCATAACAGAAAGTGTAGGTTAGATAATGGTACCCTAAATGCTTTCTCTACTTACTACAGTGGAGGTACTCAGATGGAAGCAAAGACACTAGGAAGTGATGCTCCTGCTTGACATTCATCAGGCCTTCTTAATGATAATAGCTCCTATTTTGGGAGTTGAGATTCCCTAGGGTCCTGGCCTAAGCTGGGAACAGGGAGGCAGAGGCAATGGGGAGAGAGAAGAGGGTAATAAAGAGAATGGATTACTAGGAATGCTGCAGAGCCTTCATCCTTGGAAATCTTCAAGATCAGATGATACTTCGAGTTCTATCCAACTCTATTATTCTACATCAACTAGAGACCACAGGACCAAGAAGAGGCGGTTTAGCCTGGAACTATGAACCACAGGATTGTGCTGTGGGGAGCGGGGGTGGAAATTTCTGACCCTTCCTTGAGCAGTGCAATCAACGGTCTTCATAAATTTATGGAACATGAACAAACTTGTTTTGGTCCTCTGTCTCAAGTTTCCACTGCAGACCGTGCCGGCTCAGGCCTTCTGCACCCCTTTTCTTCTCCAGGCCTCATTCCTGCTATAGTCACTCTCCCTCTTGCATTTTTGTCATTCCGACATTTAAATTTCTTGTTGGCTCATAAGGCATTTGTGTTATTTAGATGTTCTCCACACAGCCTTTTGCTCTCTGGGAAGGCATTATGTAAATCTACTAAGAAAAAATATTTTTAAAAGGATAAAGAAATAAACAGCAAAAATAATTAAAATGAGATAAAGTTAAAGGAGTTAGAATGATTTGGCCTGAAGAAGAAAAGATTTAGAAGGTTCTACATGACTTAGGTGAAAAATAGCTTTTAAAAGCTGCAAAACAGCCTCAGAAGGTGTAATGCCATTTCCTTGAAGATGTTCTGGTGGATCTGAATGATGGTATGCTGGATGATTGCAGAAAGTTTTTATGTCTTGTTTCCATTTTAAATTTACAATTCAATAATTCCATGAAAATGTTACTATAAGGAAGTAGATATCAGTCACTTTTTATCAAATTTGAAGACATAGCAAACAGTCTTTCATTGTATTAAGAAAGACTACACTCAGATAGGAGGGAAAAAATATGTAATTGAATAGGCTGTCGCACACTGAAATGAGCTCCCATTGGAAAGGTGGAAGCACCTGCACAGAGATTTTTTTAAAAGATTACCACCTGGCTGAAGTGTTTTGGGTCCAATACTGCTTGAAAGCAAGGGACAAGAACAGCTGAGCTTTATACATTCATTGCTACTCTAAGATAGCAATGGCTTCTAAACATTTTTCCCTTTCTTTATGCATTAGAGATGAAGTTCCCTCAGATATTTCAGGTAATTTTTTTTCTTCACTCACAACCAAAAATAGATTAGTTTTCATGAGCAAATCACTTAACATCACTTCTGTCAAATGGCAAACCGAAGAGCCCGTGTTCCAATTCCATGCCCTGAAGTGTTGGACTGTTTGGCTAAGTTTCAAGAGCTATATTAGGAAAATACTTTCCCTCCAGCCACAGTTTAAAATGGAACTACGTATGTAAATAGATATCTTGGTTCTCACATATTTATTTGCTAATTTTGTTCTGATTATAGTGGAAGCTCAATAAAAATATGAATGGTACTTATAAAAACATTGATTCTACTTGTTCTTTCTATTAATGGAACATTAATATAAATAGAAGAGTTGATAGATGAAGATTATTGTCTTAACTATTTTCCATGCTCAACTTACAGCCCCATATTTCTTGTTCTTCTTCCAGAGGTTCTTAAGCAATAGTTTGTAGACAGCAGAAAAAGCAAGAGGGTACAAATAATTATTAATTCATTTAGTCAGACTTTTCCTCTTTGCAATGTATGAAAGCCTGTTCAAATCTCTAAAGTGCTTTGTCAGAAGTCTGCAAATTTGATTCAATTCTACCAATAACTTCCCAAATTAGCCGTATAAACAGTCTAAACAAGGCAATAAGTCCATAAAATTGTTCCTCTGATTAGTAAGTCAGGTCAGAATTGAGTAGTTCTTCATATCTTCCACTGAGACTACTGAAACTAAAGTTTTTACTAAATTAAGAAACCATAAGCATTTGTTTGATATCACCTTCAAAGAACCATGGAAATAGAAGTTAAAAAATATAAGAGAGATAAGACAGTTTATAAGATTTCTTTGAAAATTATCTCCTAATTCTGAGAGTGCTCTTGGCACTTTGTTCCTTATGGACGATTAAGATAAACTTTCTTGTGCGAGCACCAGCTCTCTTCGCCTCAGTTCTTCCTTTGGAAAACTTGGAGCTAGGGAGGATGCTTTGATGTGAACACAAAGAGCTTTTTCATAATAACTAGAGGGCAACCAGATACAAGCTGCTCTTTAGTGATGTTTGAGATTAGTTAAGAAAGAAGAAGAAATACCTAATACCTTTTTATCATTACCTACTTAGTTCCCTTTACTGGAGCACTCGTGTGTGTGTGTGCGCGTGTGCTTCTGTCTGTATTCAAATTACTGTCTAGTATCACATCCTTTCAGCCTACTGAACGTCTTTTATTATTTCTTGTAAGGCAGCTCTGCTAGCAATGGATTTCCTCAGTTTTCACTTACTTGGGAATGTTTTCTTTTGTCTTCACTTTTGAAGGTAGCTTTGCAGGATATGGGATTCTTTCAGCACTTGAATATGTCACCTCACTGCCTCTGGCCTCCACTGTTTCTGAGGCGAAGTCAGCTGTTATTCTTCTTGGGGTTCCCTTATACTTGATGAGTCACTTTTCTCTTGCTGCTTTCCAGATTTTCTCTTTGTCTTTCAAAATTTTGACTATAACATATTTGGGTGTGGATCTATTTGTGTTTTCCTAATTAGAGTTTGCTAAGCATCTTGGATGTAGATTAATGTTTTTCATCAAATTTGGGAAGTAGTCACTCAACTTCTTTGAATATTTTTTTCTTCCCCTTTCTCTCTCTCTCTTCTACTTCTGGTATTACCATCAGTACACTCACTGGTGGCCTAAATTTTTCTGAGGTTCTGTTCATTTTTCTTCATTCTTTTTTCTTCCTGTTCTTTAGACTGCATATTCTCTATTGTTCTGTCTTCAAGTTCACTGATTCTTCCTTCTGACAACTCAAATCTACTGTTGAGCCTCTCTAGTGAGTTTTTCATTTTATTATTATGCTTTTCAACTCCAGAATTTCCATTTGTTTTTAAAAAATTTTTAATTGTGGTAAAATAAACATAAAATTTACAATTAACCATTTTTAAGTGTACAGTTCAGTGGTATTAAATACATTCACCTTAAACACAAACATCACCACTATCCATCTACAGAACTCTTTTCATCTTGCAAAACTGGGACTTCACCCATTAAACAATAATGTCCCATTCCACCTCACCCCAGTCCTTGGCAACCACCAGTCTACTTTCCGTCTCTGTGAATCTGATGACTCTAAGTGCATCATACGAGTGGGCGCCTACTCTGTTTGTCTTTTTGTGACTAAGACACAGATGTATGATTTGCAAATATTTTCTCCCATTCTTCAGGTTGCCTTTTCACTCTATTAATTATGTCCTTTGATGTGCAGACTCTTAATTTTGATGTAGTTCAATTTATCTATTTTTACTTTTGCTGTTTGTGCTTTTGGTGTCATGTCTGCATTTTGTCCTTTTTTATCATTTCTATCTCTTTAAGGACAGTCTCTATTTGATGAGTCAGTACCACCGTACCTTCCTTCAATTCTTTAAAAATAGTTTCCTCTAGTCTTTGAATGTATTTATAACAGCTGCTTTGAAGTCTTTGTCTGCTAAGTTCAATACGGGCCCTTCAAAAGCAGTCTCTACTCTCTGCTTTATTTCTCCTGTGTGCGCCACACTTTCCATTTTCTTTACATGCCTCATAATTTTTTGTTGACACCTGAACTTTTAGATAATATATTGTAGCAACTCTGGTTACTGATACCTCCACCCCCTAGAGGTTGTTGCTAGTTGTTTGTTTGTTTATTTGGCTAAAGTAATTCTGTGAAGTCTACTTTTCCCACAGCGAGCAGCTGTTAACATCCCTGCTCAGATTTATTCCCCCTGTTTTTATATTTTAGTCTGACTTGCTAGGGATCACCCACAGGGCAGCATAAGCCATTTACTGTCACAGGTTGTGTGCAAGCCCCCTTAGCTAGTTAGGTTTTCCTGCTTTGCCATGGATGTGTGGGGCTTGGAGACGATGTTCCCAGTTCAGGGAGGATGGGATGGAGGGAAGGTCTGAACACAAAGGGGCAGCACAAGGGTAATCTCTGGGGAGTTGGAATTATTATGTATCCTGTCTGTGCTGGTGGTCATAAAACCTGAGTGTATGTAAAAACTCACAGTTTCACCAGAAAAAGTGAATTTTACTGTACGCAATTTTTTTAAAGTGACCACAATTTGCCTTTATAAAAAAGATACCTCTATACCTGTATTGCTCTTGCATAGCTGGATCCAATTTAATCACTTGAGTTCTTAGAAGTTCACTACTTAATATTTAATGGAGAGATGGAAAACAAAATCTTTCTTATTATACTATTGCCTACTGAGGGTCATTTCCCCTCAGAACACAATAAAAATTAAACTTCAAAAAATGCATCATTCTAATATTAACAGTTAGTATCATAATGTCAAGATTTTATACCTGATCAAAAGAAGTGTCTTCTGGATTAGGATTCAAGTCATTTTTCTTCAAGTAAAAATTCTCGATTTACTTAATTGTTTCTGACAAGTCTCACAGAGCCTGAAGACAGTATGACTTAAAGATCAGGGGAAAACCAAACAAATGTAAACAAAAGTAGGGATGGCAAAAATCAGGTCTGACAGAAAGGGGTGCATGGCTGGACGCCCGACTCTCTCAGTCCCTAGGGACGCCTAACTCTGCACAGCAGGCTGAGGTGGAGAGTGACAGAGCTTCCCAGTGATTCTCTCTTCCTGCTCCAGCTGCCACTTCAATTTCAAGTCAAGTCTAAAGCAGTCACTCTTTCTGTTTAAAACCTTTGGAGTAACAGATGAGCTCATTTATAACTCCCAACCACCCCACTGTGTTGAGTGCATTTATAACCTCTTATTTTTGCTTTTAGTCTTCAGAGTAAAGGCAGAAAAAAACAAAATAAAAAAGGAATGAACAAACAAGAAACAAAAAGGAAGAAAATAAAGTCAGTTCACATCTTAGAGCTGAGATCCATTCTGCTCTTGCTCTTACAAAGCCACCCTTTCCCTTGACAGACATCAGACAGTTTTCCGACGTTTTCTAACTTAGTCTATAGTCTCAGGAAATATTTTTATCTGCTCTATCACTCTTAAAAAGATGTTCTCTGGGGCTGGCCCGGTAGCACAGCGGTTAAGTGCACATGTTCTGCTTTGGCAGCCTAGGGTTCGCCAGTTCGGATATCAGGTGCGGATGTGGCCATGCTGTGGTAAGCGTCCCGCATATAAAGTAGAAGAAGAAGGGCACGGATGTTAGCTCAGGGCCAGTCTTCCTCAGCAAAAAGAGGAGGATTGGCAGCACATGTTAGCTCAGGGCTAATCTTCCTCAAAATGAAAGAAAAAGATGTTCTCTTTCTTCCTCTGAACCACTCAACTTGCAAAGCATTCTGTGAACAAACCAGAACCACCTGTTGAGTCCATCTTGACTTGGCAGGTGGCATTCACACCCCCTGCTCACACTGTGTGCAGGAGAGCTCTGTGACTCACCTGAGTTGAAACCGCATGGCAGCTAGGACATGCTGATGTGGCTATCACAGTTCTCACTGGGGACAGTACTCTGACCACGGACTATCTGATGATTCTCGTTAAATGGTTCACCCACATCTCTTTCTCCTCTCCCCAGCCCAGAGAAAAAGACATGTGGGATGTGTCTTTACTTTCTTGAGGAGGCAACAGTGTAGAGCAGAATTACATGATTATTCCTTTCACATACTTGCAGGAGAAAGAAACAAGATGATAAAGAAAGAAAGGAGAGGATGAAAAGAAGAGCACTCCTTGTAAGGATAAAAACGGTAAGCAGGAAACTTGACAAACCAGCTTTCTGAGTTCCAAGTGTTCCAGGAAACACTCTTCTATGAGTAACAAAGGGTCTGAACCAAAAGCCAGGCCAGAACATGGTAGTACATGATACTAGATTCCTTTGGTTTCTCAAGGCACCTTGGCTTTAAATTAAGTTTAACGTACCAGTCCTGTTGAAAGTGGGTTCAACCAGTCTCAATCTAAACCTCTGTCCCCAGGTAAAGCTGGTAACAGATTCTACTCACTTAGGCCCGGACTTAGTAATATACTTCAAAGAAAGACCTTTTAAATAACCCTCGAAAGTACTTATTCTCATGTGTCACTATACAAAGTGGGTTGAAAGGGAGGCCTACTGTTTTTGCTCAAGATTTCCTTAAATCAACTGCCACCAGTACCAAAACAGTTACCCAAAATAACCTTCTGATTAAGGCCACAAGGACATCCTAGCAGTATTTGGCAGAAATAATTGAGGGAGCCAGTCCTCTCTTAATGTGCTATCATTTTTAGTAAACACTGGTGCGATACACTTTGATACCACAAAGATAAGTGCTTTAGAAATACCACATGACTTGTTCTTTCCATTATCCCTCATCACTCAAAATATTATCCAAGGTCTACGGCACATGGTTCCATCATTCATCACTTCACATCTAAGATCTACAATGATGGTCCCTTATAAAATTTAAATGAATAATCCTAACACCAGAGGTATTATTTTAATGACAAAAATATGCTGGATTCCATTTTGCTCTCCCAATAATAATGAACCTGAGATCCTGCCCAACTTGAGATCATATTAGAATTCACTGAACCTCTAGAGCAGTAAGTAGTGAAAGCAGAGCCTTGCTGAATACCTTTCGCATTGCAGAATTAACAAAATTAACCTTTATTAATAACTGCTACACCTCAGTCTGCGTGTGGGTCTCTTCCCAAGAGCCAAGATCAAGACAAATTTTTCCATTTAAAAAATATGCACTCTTGGGGCTTGCCCCATGGCCAAGTGGTTAAGTTCGTACGCTCCGCTGCAGGCGGCCCAGGGTTTCGTAGGTTTGAATCCTGGGCGTGGACATGGCACTGCTCATCAAGCCACGCTGAGGCAGCGTCCCACATGCCACAACTAGAAGGACCCACAACGAAGAATATACAACTATGTACTGGGGGGCTTTGGGGAGAAAAAGGAAAAAAATTAAAAAAAAATCTAAAATAAAAAATATGCACTCGTATAAAATATTTGGTAAAAACAGAAAAGTGGAAAGTAAAATGAGGACAAATGCTCCTAGCCTGCCAATACAAAATAACCATTGTTTTTGTGTACATTTTGGTGTACTAGTTTTATCCATTGGGGTGGGCATTACTTATGTAAGCCACTAAGAGGCCACTGCCAAATTAAATAAAAAGGTCAAAATAAAAATGAGGGGCCGGCCTGGTAGTATAGCAGTTTAGTTCTTGCACTCTACTTCAGTGGCCCAGGGTTCGTGGGTTCGGATCCCGGGCATGGACCTACACTCCGCTCATCAAGCCACGCCATGGCAGCATCCCACATACAAAATAGAGGAAGATTGGCACAGATGTTAGCTCAGGGCCAATCTTCCTCACACACAAAAAGGAATTCAAGCCATTAAGCCATTAAAAACAATGCCTTCCATTTAAAAAAATAGGGTCATACATATGTATTTTGTAACTTGCTAGTTTTACTCAATATAGATCTAATGTCATCATTGTAAGTGGCTGTATTTATTTAATTAGTACCTTATTGGGTTGTTTCTGGGGATATTTTACTGAATTATTAGGTCAGTTAGTCTTGTGTAATCTAATAATAAGGAAAGCTTTTTCCTCCTTTCTCTTCACGTTTAATTTTTTGACTGAACAACTACAATGAGACGATGTTTATCCCAAACCACTTAACCACTTTCGTCTTTAACGATACATATGTGGGCTAGATACAAGACTGATTTTAGAAACAAAATTATTTTTTGCCAGGGTGAAATACTGAAAAGAATGACTATTTAGTAATTTCTCTTCGTATAGAAATGAAAATAGCCTTCTGCCTGCTATCATTAAGAACCAACCAGCCATTTGGCATTTTCCCTATTTCAGTTATAGTTATTGAGAGCGCAAGGTTTTAAAGAAAATATTTTATACTCAGACACTAATTCAGGGTGAGCAATTCACTCTCTCTGCCATCGGACTGGAGAGAGACGTCTGCCTTATCAGCGTGCAAGTGCCATGCTCCCCAGGCTGCATCTACTCTATAAGCAGACAAGACAGAGAAAGCAACCCTGTCTGCACTGGTTGATGCGCTTAACGTCTGATAGTCCGTGTTTTTAAACATAATGGGGTCCAAGGACTGTGTGACAACAGTGTATGCACTTGCCACTTTCATCTCTCTGGCTCCCATGACAAGGCAAAACTAGAGTTTGAGCCGGAGTGCCCTCACTTATCTTTTCTCACTTCAAGAGGTTTTTAATACTTTGCAAATCTGTCATTAACTACAGCTATAAAAGCCAAGGATTCTATCCACCCGGGTTTTCAGCACTGAAATAGTAGGGCCGCGCCACCCTGGCCCCGGGACAGCATGTCTTCTCTGGAGACGGCAGCGTGCCACTGGTGTGACACTTAAGCCGCACGGGCAACACACGTCCTCAGAGAACGCTTTCTTCCTTAAGACCACAAAGAGCTTTTATTGTACTAAACGCTGTACAAAGTATAACAAATAGACACTCTCAGTAGTTGGTGTTTTCAACCTAAGACAATTCCGTTAAGCCAGAGCACAAAGGAAAAATATACAAAAGCAAAGATGTAACCAAATCAAGAAGCATTTATTTTATGTGCAAAAGGAGGGGTCAGCACAGGGGCTCTTAGCAGTACCCATGTTGACTGGGAAGGGCAAGCACTGCCGACTTCCTGACTCTAGATAATTAAGTGCATGGAAGAGGGCAGGGCATCTGTGGCCTTGCACATTTTAGCTGGATAATTAACCATTTATTTGCATTAAGTGCCTACTATGTGTACCATTGGCTATTTGCTGCAGATACAAAAACGTCAAGATGAAATAGGTCACCATCCTCCACCTCTAGGGGAGACCCCTTGAGCTGCCAGCACAGGATCCTGTGCTT
This sequence comes from Equus quagga, assembly GCF_021613505.1. Taxonomy (NCBI): domain Eukaryota; kingdom Metazoa; phylum Chordata; class Mammalia; order Perissodactyla; family Equidae; genus Equus; species Equus quagga. Next base: position 1,863,688 of record NC_060288.1, on the reverse strand, counting down.
GCATCCTCTGGGGTCCTCCCACTTTGCCCCTACTTCCAGGGTGTCAGATGGCATTCTCCATACCAGGGATGGGGAATGGCATTCCCGCAGGTGGAGTGCCAGCACCCCCACTGACTTCTCTTCCTGTGCAAGTGACAGAGTGGGGAAAATGGGGCACAGTCGAACTTCCCCTCCAGACAACCATCTTCTGAAACGGGCTTCATGAAGAAAGCAACCAGTTTAGCCAGCAGTCTGTGAAATGATCACAGGCTAAGATTGAGGGCCTCCTCATTTTGACCTGTGCCCAAATTTCCCTTCAGGTGGCTGTGAAAAAGTCACCCGGCAGGAGGGAGTCTATTTAACAGCATTGTGATAAATTAAAGTAGGCTATGTCTGGTAGCACAGCATTACTACTTGATTCTATTTGATCAACATTACTATTTGATCCTCATTTGTAAGCAGGCATTGTCTTAACTACCGAGTTCAGGAAAGTAATTGCAAAATTTTCCTGGTTAATTATTAATCTTCCTGAGGGACTGAGGAAATTCAGAGCAAAGTCAGGGCTGGAAGGGACTTTGAGAGGTCATTTATCTCCTGACATCAGAGAGAATATTGAAAACTTTGCAAACAAATATAAACCCATTTTTAGATGACTTCAGGAAAAAAGTTTACATTTTCTAGTATCCAAATTCTCCATTTTATAATACCCTTCTTCCTCACATATCGTCTGGTGACCCTCAAACTTCAGTATGCATCAGAATCTCCTGGGAGGCTTGTTACAACATAGATTACTGGGTCCCACCCCCACAGCCTCTGAATCAACAGGTCCTGGGTGGGGCCCGAGAATGTGCATTTCTCACAAGCTCCCGGGTGGTGCTGCTGCTGAGGGTACTGGGACCACACTGTGAGGACCACGGTTCTCACCAACCTTTGCTGGACTGAACCCTTAGATTCTCAATGGAAACAGATACTAGCTAGTCATCATTCCTTCGTACTAAGGCATACATATACTTGAACAATCATTCGAGAGTCCCCCAGTCATTTTTTTTTCTCCAGACTAAATAATAGAAGTTCCCTAACATCTTATTATAGGTATCATTTTTCAACCCTTTAATCATTTTTTGAGGTTCTTTGTTGAGCCCTCTCCAAGTCTCTCTCAGTTGTGGAGCCATGAACTAGACCCAGAACCTTAGTCAGACTGGATGAGGTTGAGGATAAAGGGAAAAATGACTCACAGATTCATACAGTGTCCTCCTATTTATTAGTCTCCAATATCCGAGCTTGCCTCACTAGCGCCCTTGTGATTCACGTTCTTCTGACTCCTTTATGAGCGGCAGTAATGCTTAGCTGACCTTCCTAATGCTTTCTTCCGAGAAGCTCAAAGCACTCCTCTAACTAATTCAACAGTTGACTCAGCCTCCTAAACCAATGCAGGGTTAAGGAGCTTGTTCAAATGCATATCAGTTCAGAGGGGAGAAAAATCTGGAATCCAAATTCGGCTTTCTATCCAAATATCATTACATGCAGAAAGATGCTTCTTACATTTATCACACTTCATGAGATACCAGGTTTACCTCCCCTAGAGAACGATGGCAGTTCCAGGTCCAGGAGAAACCACCAGGTCTCCCTCCCTTTGTGGGGAGCTGTGACAGAGAAGTGGAGTTTTGGGTATGCTCCTCGGGTCAGTCTTTCACTCTTCTCCATCCCTTCCCCAGCCGCTGGAAGAGAAAGGAAGCAGCACCGTGGGTGGCACTGCGGTCTGTCCTATCCATTCAGCAAAAGCCCAGATGAACTGAAAGCTAACCCACGAGCTGCCCTTGACCCTTCCCACTCCTTCTTGTTTTCTTTTTCTTCGTGCTCATATTCTTTTTTCTGCCCGTTTACTCAGTGTGTGTGTCGGGCGCCCAGTCTCTGTGCACTGCCTAATTCTATCACGTGAGTTCTTTGAGAGTAGGAACTATGCTTGCTTTGTGCATTGTATGTGCTTGGGGTGCTTAACACATGCTAAACAAGAACAGCAGGCCCAGTATTTCCCGGAGAAGTCTGCATTCCTGCTGAGGGTCCGACCCCATCACCACACGCTCGTGGACAGGACAGCGAAGCTGAAGGCAGCCCTCTGCTCACTGCTCATTCTAGATAAAACGGTTGAAACTCAATACAACAAAGCCTATTCCCACAAAATTTCCTTTCGAAAGAGAACATTCTAGAGATGTGATCACTGAGCACTCGCATTCGGCTGTTGGACATCCAAAAGGCAGGCTGTTGGATAATGTAGTTCCCACACAGGCATGCAGACAAGTTACCTATTAAAAACCTCATGTGGATGAAGGGAACCCAGAAAAAACATTCCTTTCTGCTTCCCTGAAAAATTCCTCAATGCTCCAGGGCAGATGGCTATTCTCAAGACACAAAGTCACAGGAAAACACATCTACCGCAGTCAGGAGCACTGGGTCGGTAACTACTTTAAGAGACAGAAGATTAGGACAAGAAGGTGGGCCACCAGCGAGGGCGGTTTCAACAGGACTGCAGGACAGATAGCACAGCTACCTGCGGCGAAGGTGACGGTGATGGAAGGTGCAGGTGTGCACGGCACATGGGTGGGCTGGGCTCCCGGGCACTGCCACAGGCCACAGAGTTGCCCATGTTTCTCAGCATCTGGAGCCCCCATGTGTGACTCTGGGCTGAGCTCATTGAGACTTGTCACACCCAAGGTCATAACTAGTCAACAGACCCTCTACTCATGAGGGAGCCATGACCAGTATCACTCCATCAGGCACACAGGACAAGAAGCATCAAAGAGAATCACGGCACCATCAAGCACGAGAAATTCCGACCCGACACTTATATAATCTAACTGTTCTCTTCTTTCTTTCACATATATCACTCTCTCACAGCACATAAATCATTACAACTAACACTCTCAAGGTGTTTACGAGCATTTTAGCAACTCCACCTAAAAGAACACGTGCTTCCTAGCAGTAAAAAGACCTATGGAAACTTCTTTCTGTTAAATTGAAAACTGGATAAATTTTAAACAGCTTTTCTTTTTTGCAGGACTAAACTACAATTGATTTTATGAATAATAGCTTGAAAACTATCTAATATCCAACTACAGTATACCTTTAAAAACACTCCACTGAGATCCTGATGGCACCTTACGAACAACCAGAGTAAGAATTAGAACGGTTACTTTCCTGGGATAAAAGTATGTATTATGAAGCATATACTGAAACAAAGTCCCTTTCACTGCTGACGATAACATTACAGACGCATCTGTTATAATTACATTAATCTGGACTGCAAATTTCTCTTCTGCTCAATAAAAAACTTAAGTTTAAAAAAAGTTTCTTTCTAAAAATAGCCCAAGAAGAACTCAGTTCTATTTTCCCTTCATACATTCTTTTCCTACTAAATGTACCACTGAAACATTTCCTTTCATTGTTGACACCTTAGGTCATTTGGATTTAAAATCAGACAATACATAATAACATAAAAGTCTTTAAATAAAGCTTTTCCAAATGGGAAATTGGCATTTGAGGGCATGCTCAGAGAGGACTGAGGAGACACAGATGCCTGGCAAGCAGCTACTACACCGCCTATTAGAATCGTTTCATTAAAATCAACATTCCTAAGGGGATACAATTTACGTGTTAATTGATAAAGAAATTCCTGCCTGGTTCTGTGTTATGGCAAGTTGTCTGGCACGAAGTCAGTGTACTCTGAATTAAAACACTTTAAACTAAGCAGGGTGATTCAGATTTAATTTAAAATATTCGATATTAAAACCTTTAGTTTTCTTCAGTCCAAATTTAAGTTGGCAATGACTTGTTAAGATTAGAGAATTTCATGGCCTTTGGTTAATTTTGATAACTAACTCAATCTTCCAGAGGATGCTTTCAAGTACTTTCTAAAAGCTGCCTCCTAAATTTATTTTATTTTTTTCTTTAGGAGTACATTCTTCTCTTTAGGAGAATATGGTCTATTTTTAAGCAAAATAAAATCCTCCTTAAAAAAAACAAAATCTTCCTTAAAAAAATAAAAACTGTCCATCTATACATTTTACAAAATTACATTTGACACTCATTATTTCTGGAGCATAAACTTGTAGTTCAGGGTAACTATGTTACAGGAATCCACTTTTAACATTTTTTCTAATAAGAATTAGTTTACTATGGACAATAAAGCTCAATGACACAACCATTTCCATTAACCAAATATTTTAACAGATAAAATAAGTAATAATCTACAGCCTGCTTTTGCAAAGATAGAAACAGTAAGAATGAAATACTTTCTCTTGGGAAAATTGAATAAGGCAGGTTTCTTGCAGTAAGATAGATTTAAAGAAAAACCTTTGCTACCATCCTTAGAATCCTCTAAAGTACTCACCCCAAGGCTTCCAGTTTTCCCAAGAGATAAAAAATTACTATGATGGCAACATTAGGAAGATTTAAGAAGAAAAGAACAAAGAGAGATCTTAAAAGTTCACCCAGTACTTACAAGTCCTTTCAAAGGAAATCTGAGCCGCAATTCTTCAGAAGCCTGCTCTCCGGATCATAAACACAATCTGAAGTCTAAAATAGATATCCTATCACACTAGGCCGAGAAGTCACATTTCAGCTTACTAACTTCTACTTGGGTAAACAGTTTTACAACTCATAGAACAAATCCTCGCTAAAATTAACTGCCCCAGCACAGCAGGCAGGAACTCGCTGCTATGCATCATGTGTGCCGGGATTTATTCACCAGGACAACATCGGTGTCCTCTTAATGGGAAATCTGGCCAAGGGGCGTGCTCTGGGAACAATACATAGCATCATGATTATGCTAATTATTGAACCCAGTCCAATAATGCTAACTTCTTTTAAGTTGTTTTCGCAAGTACTGACAAAGAGAAAGAGCAAGCTGTTTTTCACAACGGGCGTCCACTTGATTTTTAAGCTTTCAAATCAGACAAAACTTTGGCAACAAGGTGGCAGTGCTGTATGCTCTTCACAAGGAAAAGCCAAGTCAAAAGACTGTCAGATTATTTAAACAGTAGGATTAGATAAGGGGCTAAGGGAAACTGAATAGACATCAGATACACATACCAATAAGTCTATCAACAAGTAGCCTTCGAGGAAAGCTTTTTTCTTGATATATAATGAACTCATTTCGTCTACTTGCTTTCTGGCTTTGTCTTCTGTACTTCCCAAGGAGTTGCCATGTGGACACGGTCACTAATAAATTACAACGAAGAACAAACATCTCAAATATTTGCAAAAGGCATCATCCTTGGCAAAAAGCATTTTGAAGTGCATTTAACTACCTGGCTGGCTGGAACTGCTAAATTGTCCTCTAGAGGTGACCGGCCATCTATAAAGCAAGGGGAAGTTCAAGCTGACAGTTAAAGACCCTAAGTATACTGCTGATATTTAAAAAAATTAGAAGTACCATGGAACTTTCCTTAAAAAATATAAACTCCCTTAATAAATACAACCTATATCAAAGACACAGAACTGCATAATATCTACTCAAGAGGGTTCAGACTAGTTTGTTTTAGACATCTAAGTTCTAATGACATATTTTGCTCTTACTGCATACTTCATGAATGATATCAGAGCACATTAAAAACATCAATCAAATCCCCAAACATCTCTGGGAGAGGTCATTTTTCCATTTTTTTTAACAGAGAGGTAAACAGACAGGGACATTCAATGACCTGTCCTAGGCTTCTCTCTGAATCCACACTGAACCATTCCATCTCCCTCCTAACCTCCCTATGGCATGCCTTCTGGATTAACTATTTAGCTATAATGCTATAGATCTTTTTAGCGCTGTTTGTTTTCCTAATTTAAAAATGTCATATGTCAGGGGGTCAGCCTAGTGGCCGAGTGGTTAATTTGCACGCTTTGCTTCAGTGGCCCAGGGTTCAGATCCTGGGTGTGGACATAGCACCACTCATCAAGCCATGCTGAGGCAGCATCCCACATGGCACAACCAGAAGGACCTACAATAAGAATATACAACTATGTACTGGGAGACTTTGGGGGGGGTGGGGGGAGGGCAAGGGAGGAGGAGGAGGAAGAGGAGAAGGAGGAGAAGAAGAAAAGAAGAAGAAGAAGAAAAAAAAATGTCATATGTCAATTTAGACTTTAGGAGATTTATTCTAGTCAACTCCCAAATCCCAGGTTTGAGCTCCAGGGGTTTACTCCTTGACTCTCTATTGCAGGCAGGTATCCGGTAACCATGGATCCTTAAGATATGACCATGTCCTTAGGAAGCACTGTCCACCTGTGGCACCCACACCCAGAGTGGCAAATGGGTTGATTTTCATTGGCATGAGCTGGGAACTACCAGCACAACCCCCCTCCTGGTTGTTCACAGAAACTGCTGGTGGCTAGCTGGGATTCCACCCCCACTGCCCAACTGTGGGCAGCTGTAGCCAGCACTTGCTCCACCTCCACAAAATGGCAGCTGATGCATGCTCACCACCTCCCCAACACAGTCACTGGAGGTGGGCATCCCACTCAGAACCGAAAGGAAGAACTTACCACTTATCAAAGATAGCTGACCTCTGATTAATATAATTAATTCCTTCTGATCTGCAGCAAACTTACTCGAGAATTCTTAATGCCAAAAGAGGACAGTCTGAGGCTATATTTGACACAATTATCCTTATCCTATTATGTGATAGCTCCACAGAAGAGTTTCTAAGCCAAAACATTATTTCTTTTCTAAACCAGGAAGAAAAAGCAAATATGCCAAGTTTACTTATGCATCAGATTTCGCATCACAGAGGAACAAGATAGTGGATCCTACACCCATTATACAAAGGCAGGGGACATGGAACAGTTTTCCAGCTCCTCATATCTCAAATATGCTGAGTATGACTCCACCGTTTCTTTCAACAGCAGCCACACCTGTTCCAAAGTGTAAGAACCAAAACATTCCAAAGAAAATGGTGCATCTTCCAATTACATTAGTCATTCTGCTGCTTCCTTTTTATTAGCGAAAATAATTTAAGAGTCAACTGTACATTTGTTCAAGGCATACTTAAGATAGTAGAGAAAAATCTGTGTCCATCATTAAAAGCAAGGTAATTTCTTCCCATTTGTTCTCATGAATTTTTGGTGGTGGGGGAGCAGGGATGGGCAGCATAGTCAAGTGGAGGGTGGTGATCGAAGGGATCTTTAGTCCAATAGATCTATGACATTAAAAACAAAAAAACTACTGTTTCTACGAACTCGCATTAATGAATTAACCTGGATATCAACCCTAAAGAGCAGCTACATACATAACTTAAAATTTTCTAGGAGTCACATTAAAAAAGTAAAAACAAACAGGCAAAATTAATTTTAACAATAGATTTTATTTAACTCAGTATCTCCAAGATACTATTATTTGAACACGTAGGAATTCAAAAATTACTAATGAGATGGTGGGAGAAATGGAAAGCTGAGGAAAGCTAAGAACTGAGACAGACTGCAAGAGAAGGAAAAATGATTTAGAAAGGAGAAAGAAAGGACTAAAACAAGGCCAAACAGACCAAAAGGAAAGGAGAAGAAAAGCTCTCCCTAGCACGGAATTCAGTTATAAGATCATGGAACAAATATTGGGAAGTTCCCGTTCCGGGGCGAGGTGCTAGGGATACAGAGAGGAAAGACCAGGGTCTGTATTCAAGGGGCTCACGTTCTAGTGAGGGGCACAGACCCACCTAGGCAAATACAACACTCTGGTAAGTATGAAGGCACAGCTGTGGAAGCACACAACGGGGACACAGTTTATTTTTTAAATGAAGGTTATTTTCTAATGAAATTTTAAATATATGTTTTGGTATATCTCAGGGTTCTGAATTTTGTTTTGGAATCTTAGAAGAGGCAATGGAGAGGTCAGGGGGAGATCAATTATTCCAAAATATTTAAAAATTACATCTAAAACCAGCAGTAAAGTTTCCATTCTGAGCTATTTATCATCTTCAAATGAAACCTGGCTATTTGATCCAACTAGTGAAGGTGGTAGAGTAGGGCAAGAGTAGAAAGAGAAAAAAAATTCACGTTTCACCGTGGTTCCCAGTTCTTCAGAGGATGATATAAAACACTCAAAGGCTTTGATGCTGTAAAAAACCATTATCAACCCATTAGGGAAGAAACTCTCCTTTAGATTGTAGTGGTGGAGTCAGAAAGACCCGAGTCCAAAACGTAGTCCACCACCTACCAGCCACGTGACCTCAGGCAACTTAGCTAGCCTCTGTGAGCCGGCTCCTCGCCTGTAACACAGGGCTAGGGCCGACATCCAGGGGCAGAGTCAGAACTCCGAGAGGGTGTGCAGCATCAGCACAGAGGAGCTCTCTGCAAAGGCTGTGGCCATTATGATCACAGCCCTTCCACCATCGGTGAAGTACTTCCCGAAGATCAACTTGCGATATTTACTGACTGAGGGTTAAAGGCTCCATGCTTTTATAGCTCAAAGCTTCAAAAAATAAAAAGTTGAAGGTGGTTTCAAATGATTGTCAAGAATTTCAGGGAAACACAGGGTCTATAAACTATCTCTTTGAAAACTCTGCAGCTTTGAGAGCCTGCTCAGTTTTTCTCTATTCTATCACCTTGTGTTGCTAGCCTAAATTTGACTCAGAATTTAGGGACACTGACTAAACAGTACATACAAATTCCACATCTTGGTAGAGTGTTGGCAGGAATGACCCCCTATTTGTTCCTGCTTCCCTGTATCCATACTGTTTGGTAGCCCCTTCCCACACTGACCCTGGGTTGACCAGCAGGACAACAGCAAACCCAGACACTTGAAAAGTGCTGACCCATGGGGGCTTGCCTCTCCTTGCTGTCCTCTGGAATCCTGAGACCACCACACAAAGCGGCCCTGGCTAGCCTACTGAGGATGAGGAGACCACGCGGAGCAGAGACGTGCCGTCTGCTGCTGAGGCTCCTACACCAGCCCCATGACGATGCCTGACATGTGAGTGAGGCCATCCTTGACCATGAGGCCCAGCCAAGCTGCCCACTAACTGAAGCCAGCCAGGCTAGCTCAAACTAGAAGAACCACCTAGGTGACCTGCAGAATTGTGAGACATCATAAATGTCTCCTTTTCTAAGCCACTAGTGTTAGATGGTTTGTTACGCAGCAAAAGCTCACTAATACAGTCGCATGCCACAGAGCAAGTTTTCGGTCAACAACGGACCGCATTCACGACAGTGGTCCTGTAAGATTAGTACCATGTGGCCTAAGTGTGTAGTAGGCTACACCATCTAGGTTTGGGTAAATATACTCTGTGATATTCACACAGCAACAAAATCGCCCAGAGCACCTTTCTCAGAACATAATTTCGTCATTAAGCAATACATGACTATATCAAAAAGTCTACAATATTCCCACCCTTTATCTCCAAATGAAACCTTTTAAGATTAATCAATGTTTACCTTATTCTTAAAATTCACAATTCTGATTACTATATTTACTCTATCTGGTGTATATCAACTACTATGTTAATTAAACAAAAAGGAAACAGTGATATGGTCTGATTATAAAATTGCTAGAATGGTAAGTGCTCTATTTATTTCATCCTATAATTTGAAACAAATATATGCGGCTTTCAATGCTACAACTATATATGCTAAAGAAACGATCCCTCCATCTCAGCCTTCACAGTGATGACAGTGCACAGTTCATAGCTACTCAGTCTGTCTCAGTACTTCAGAAATGGATTGGGGGGACCAATAATGGCACATATGAGCAGAGAAATCTAACTCTAAAAAGAATAAATCATTTTTTCTTTAGTGTTCACCTTTTTGTAAGCTAAAAAAAAGACATATACATAGTAGCAAACTCTCAAAGACAGTTCTTTTTAAAACTTTGATAAATAGCTAATTCAGCATGATTTTATAACATAATTTATAGCAGGACTGTGAACGTGAAGGCAGTATTATTACTGCTGTTGTTTGAATACTTATTTTAACATAGTTGATTTTTTAAAGTATCTTAGAATAATATGGGGAAATTTTACCCTTGCCATACATTCCTAATAGTGGTCCACTTTTAAGAAACATTTATTAAACAGTTGGTTCCTGCCATTATGAAACTCCCAAGCATTTCCAAGGTATGTATGCATGGCAGGATGCCCATGACTAGAACAGAAAATAGTGTGAACGACAGTTCTGCCTTCAAGAGGTTTATAATCTGATGAGAGACATGAGAGCATATACAAACTTTCTACCACATAAGAGAGTAATCAGTAAGTATCCTGAAGGGTAAAATCTCATTCCATTAGGAATCTAAGGAAAAAAGAAGAGGCTTCCAGTTGGGTTAATCAAGAAAAGCATCTTAGAAGCGACATTTGAATTGAGCCTCTGCAGGCTGATAAGCTTTCAATAGCAAAAGGAGTGGAAAGAACATTATACAGAACCAATGACATAAGCAAAGATAAAAACAAGGAAAGCTATAATATGTGTCAGGGAACGGCTTGGATTCAGAACTCAGCTCTATCAATTAACAGCTGTTTTGGCTACTCATGAAGCTCCTTGATATCTCCAAGTCTATGCCATAAAGTATCCGATGAGAGCATAGTGTCTATAGCAAGATTGCCTGGGCTCAAATTCCAGCTCTATCATTTAGTAGTTGTTGACCCTGGGCAATTACTCTCTCTATGCCTCAGCTTCATCATCTTTAAAATGGGGATAATAAGATACATACTTCATAGGGTACTATGAAGATTAGATGAATTTATATTTACAAAGTATGTAGAACAGTGTGTGGTGCTTAAAATACAAACACATTTTGTTAAATAAACTCACATGTTTATGCATACACAGCAGGATAGACAGATAGATATGTATGAATATAGAGACAGACATAATGAATATAGCTATATCACCAAGAACAGTACTTGGTATGCAGTAGGGATAAATATATTTTTATTTTTTCCCCTTTGTCTGGAGTTCATAGAGAATTGCCCTAGAGCACAAGGATCGGACATGTTTTCATTTGCCCCAACATTAGCCTCCACTCAATTAAAAGAAGAGAGACTCTCCCTCCTCCACTTTGAAATCGGGGGTTTCCTCCGTTCTCTTGGGGCAACAGTTCTGTGTTGCTGATATAAGATGCTAAACTTGAGACTGCTAGACAGACACAGCCCAGCTGCCAGAGTCAAACAAAGGAGTACTAGCATTTATGTAATAAATACACCTCAAGTGGAAAATAAGCATAGGTTTATTAAGTACAATCTGAACCTTTATAATTTATAAGCATTCAGGCGAATCTAAAACAAGAAACCCTAAATGTACTGTAATTTGAGATTTTGTAAAAAACATATTTATTTAACGCCACAGTAATTCAAAAGGTAGGTTAATAAAATTCTACTAATTGCCGTCCAGTTTGGCTTCAGGTAGCTATATATCCACACAGAAAATGTTTTTAAATGCAGTTTTATTACTTGAATCTATTAACAAAATGTTAAACTGAGTTCTGTCTGTTTTTAAGATGGACGTACTAAAGACAGTTAACAGATAACACTAAAATATATATATACTACTAAAAGTATTTGAAAAGATTCTGCTGTTGAAATAAGTAAAAGTTTCCTGCAATCTTGTATTATTTATTTGTTTAGAAACCTTTTTCACAGATAATGCAAAGGTAAATTTTACCCATCACAAATTGAACTTGACTGCCCATGCCACGTTGGAGGGCAGAGTCTGAACTAACCCAGCGTGCTGTGCTGCCAGTCCAGATGCCTCCTTCTCAGTTCCTCCATCCACTTCTGCGGAAACCATTAGGAATCAGGCAATAAGCCACTGGCTCCCAAAATCTTTTGGTACATTAGCACCAAAGATTAACTATAGTTATGTCAAGCCACTCTGCTTCACAAGCAATCAAGTTTGCTCCCAGAGCACTTACAATCTTTTTAGGGTAAGGGCTACCCCACTTTCTAACGTGAAATGTAAGACTTTCTGAGGAAAAGAGGGCTGTAGGGGGTACGTGAATAGAGCCATACAGCTGGGGTCACTCAAGTCAAAGCTTACTAAGCTCTGCGACCACAGGCAAGTTATTTAACAGAATTCTCTCTGCCCATCTGTAAAATGAGGACGAGAATCCACCTCCTAGGATGTTGTGAAAATGAGTTAATGCACATACAGCACTCAGAACAGTACCTGGAACAGATTTTTTAAAAAATATACATTTTAGCTATATAAAATAACAGTGGGGGCCGGCCCCGTGGCCGAGCGGTTAAGTTCGCACGCTTCCGCTGCGGTGGCCCAGGGTTTCGTCAGTTCGAATCCTGGGCGCGGACATGGCACCACTCATCAAGCCACGCTGAGGTGCCGTCCCACATGCCACAACTAGAAGGACCCACAAATGAGAATATATAACTATGTACCAGGGAGCTTCGGGGAGAAAAAGGAAAAAAAAAGTTTGTATAAAATAACAATGAAGGGGAATTCCTGGTTGAACCACCTGTACGTGGTAGTGAGAGGATCTGCTTTGGGTTCTGGGTGTTTAGTTTCTCTCTCCAACTTCTGTCAGGTGGACAGAGCTTACAGGGTAAGACCGAAAGAAACCTCCTAACAGCCCAGAGACACCAGGTTTACTATTAATAATTTCAAATATGTTCTCTTGGCTCATGGTTCTCGTGGCTATTCCACTCTCAAGTCCCCAAGCATTTGTAAGATTTGTTTGAAGAGTAGATGCCCAAATGTGTGGTAGAACACAACACTTGGTACCAATTTACTCAGAAAATTTGGAAATCAAGAATTTATTCTCTAATTGTTAGTAGTTTTGCTGTAAATGGATGCTGCCTGTTCCCAACCAGATAAACTCAGAAGTGGTCACTTTTAGGGTAAGCACTTCAAAATCAGCCTCACACAGGAAGAGATGAAATACTCCTAAGAGATTCTAATTTCTCCTGGCTACAAGAATCCAGCAGGGGGCAGTTTCTTGAGGAGGGCACGGCCTAGTCTCTTGATGATGGTACATGACTGTACCTCTTAAGCACTAAGTATTTCATTTAAAAAAGTGCTCCAGTAAGTGCTTATTTTTCAAAACAGCAGCGATAAACAAAAAATCAGAAGGATTAACAACTCAGCTCTAAGAACTATAATTGCCCAGTAATTATAATAATCCAAGAGGCCATTCTCAGAAACACCAGAGACCAGTTCCTTACATAGGTCCTGGTTCACAACAAGAAGAGCAGACAAACAGTACTGGGGTAGCTGTGGTTGATCGTAGACCGTGACATAATAGACAACTATCCATTTTAGACCTTAACATTTTCATTCTAACAGCCGGTTTCTTCTTTTTCTTAACATCATATTCCTGTCTCCTCACTAGCCAGGAGAGGGTTCATATCCCAGTTCTTTGACTCTGATCTGTTTTTAAAAGTGCTCTTAGAAAACAACTAAAAATTATTCTTTTTAGTTTTACACAGTGAGATCCTTCCACATAAACCACATTTTAAAGGAGGAGCTCTTGCTAGATCCAGATTTGTTTAAGGCTTTTTAAAAAACTTTTAAAATAAGATGATGGAAGCATAAAAGTGTAGCATATTAATAAATCCAACTAACATTTTGATTTTGAATAAGAAAAATCTTGTCCTTATTATTCAAGCTTATAAGATATAAGACTAGAAAATAATAGGCAGCCAGTTAGACAAAGGGTATTTGAGTTGTTCATACCCAGTAGAACAGAACGACGTATACCCAAATCACACCATCGGACTCGCACTCACTGGTTTCTGTGTAAGTGTTAAATAAGTCATCTCTTCTCCTGAAAGTGTAGTGGTGGGTCAGCGTTCAGGAAAAAGGGCAAATAAGCAACCCAAAACATCCCCAGAACAATATCCAAAAGAATCTCTCTGAGATAATTTACTGAAGAAGTCTCTTTCAAAATCACCATTAACTTAAATTAATCCTGGGCACTGAAGAAATGGGAAGAATAAATCGCACTTAAGTTACGAGTCTTTAGAACATACTGGGCAATTCTGAGATATATCGAGAAAAAAAATACTAAAAATAGCCAAGAAAAGGAATAGGCAGCAGCTAAAACACAAAGGCCAGGGGTGAGATCAAAATTAGAAATATATATTCTGGAGAACTGTCCATATAAGGCTATCTTTAACTCACTTACTAAGTTAGGAATAATCCACTGGGTAAAATAAACAGCTGCCTTCATCATATTGGCTGATTCTCCATCCCTCATTCAGAAATCTCTGGAGAGTCCCAGGAGACAAGCATGACACAGACTTTATGCTATTGTGTTCAATAACACTCAACAACGTCGACAGGTATTTTCAAAGCTGGTCTCCACTTTCCTAGCCCGAGATGAGAAACTTCATTTACTTTGATCTTTCATCTTCATAAAAGTATGAAAAAGCAGTAGTAGAGGATAAAACTTCTGCTGAGCCTTCTTGCCCACATCTAGTACACCGTATTTACTCACTTTCGCCAACCCACGGACTTCCTGATTCCCCAGACCGGGCTGCTCTTTGTTCCTTCTCATTTACTTATTCATCAGATTCTCAGGAAGCTTCTTAACCTGGTGCCAGACACTAGAGAAATGAAATAAATAAGGATCCTACCTTCTAGGAGTTCAGTGTAGTGAGGAAGACAGATACACAAGTAATTATAACATAGCGTAGGGCCTATAATAGAAGTTTGTAAAAGTAAGGGTTGCGATCCTCTCTGAGGCTTGGAGGAAGGTTTTGCGATGGAAATGACCAGCAGAAAAATAGTGAAGGGCGTTTGAGGCAGAGCGAAGAGTACAGGCAAAAGCTCAGAGGCAGGAAACAACAGAGCATGTTCTGGGAATAGCAGAAAGTATGTGTGCAGAGTGCGAGAGCCGGGCTACTCTGCGAGAGGAGATGAGGTGAGCGCTGGGTCACTGAGGTCCTTAGGTGCCACACTAACAATTAGTCCATTACCCTTTAGGCCTGAGGCGCTCAACTCTGGCTACATATTAAAATCTCCTGGGAAGCTTTAAAACAAAATACTGATGTCTGGTATTTGTCAGTATCAATTAATTGGTCTAGGACGGGGACCGGGCATCACTATTTTTAAAAAAGCTTCCCATGTGATTCTCGTATGTGGTCATGGGTGAGGACCACTGCTGCAGGCAACAGGAGTCCACACAACTGTACAAATAGTACGGCAATGTAAAAATATTTTTTTAAAAAAAGCTAAGTGAGTAACAGTGTGACGAGTAGATGAGAGGCACAGAGACTGGGGCAAGAATGCCAGTTTACAGGCTACAGAATACAGGCAAGGGATGAGTCTAAGCCAATAGTTGTTTACCTTTTATGGGTCACTGACCTGTGTGAGAGGCAACAATAAAGCCTAAAAACCTTTCCTTAGGAAGAATGCACATCTTGTCAAAAAACGTACATATATGAACCTCTTTGAGAAATGGATTCAGTTAAGAACCCGTGAACCAGATGAGAAAGGAGAGACTTCTGAGGTAGCAGCAACAGCACTGATGACTTCCAGGGGAGGGGAAAGAAGGGGCATTAAGGATGACACTACCATTTCTAGCTTGAGAGTTCTAACACCGTGACCAGAACTTGCGGTGTTCATTTCTTCCCATACTACCTCTGGTGACCGATATCCATTTATTAAAAAGAGGAGACAGGAGGATAGAGCAAGAGTAGGTTTCGGATGGGGGGGGGCGGGTAGGGATATAAAAAAATTAGTTTTCAACATGCCATCTTCAACATAGTGCACGACATATAAATGACAGTATCTGCTAAATCAGAAAAAAATAGAAAGGAGCTCAAGAGGGCGAGCAGAAGATACAGTTCTAGAATGTTCATCGAGTCTTCTCCATGTGCCCGCCCCAGGCTGAGGGCTCTCTCACTGAGCCTAAGCGCTGTCAGCTTGCCTTCCCCAAGCCAGGCAGCAGACATGGGGGATGCAGCTCTCGCCGCCAGCCAGTGGTGGCCCATCTTCCTAAGCCTAAGCGAGGCCTCTCCAGCATGTTAGGAGTGGAAACCATGGAGGCGTAAGCGGCAGCAGCCCCACACCTGTTCTAAGACTGTTAGTGTAAGAGACAAAGAGTTTTTTTTAAAGATTTATATAGAAATATTTTGACAGTATTTATCCATTTCCATAACCTAAAAGATTTTTACATTGTTTCAAATATTTGAAGGGTAATAAGGGATATGTTGTTTCAACCAACTTAAAAATATTAGAGAGAACTTTTCACAGGTCAGTATGCAAACTTGGGTGCAATCCTCTGTAAATCAGAAAGAATGACACTAATTCCATACTGTGTTGTTATTATCTGAGGCAGGATTCAGAACAGGTAGTCTAATGGAGGCAGTGTGCCTGTTTCCTGAGTCCACAAAGAGGCCAAGAAGTGGTGAAATTTCCTTTTTTACTCTCGTTTTCTAGTTTGAAAAGAATGCAGTCTTTCTCCTCTCTGAAGTAACGAAAATAAAATCTTCAGTCACACTCCACAAGTCTAGGCTAGTTACTGCAGAGTTAACAGCAGAATATTTTATGCACCGCGGTTTCAGATAAAAACCTGTTATATTTTAATGTTTCAGCACCTTTGAAATAATGACAATCATGTAGCTTTGAGTCAAAAGCCTTCCTTCTACAAAAATACTCGTAAAGTTTTAAAGAGCCTACAATATTATCCTAGAGTTTTCTCCTGTTTTAGAATTAAAGTACCTCAAAGGAGAAATATAAAGTTCCAATTAAACGAGTTTTGAAGTCCTGCTGTACAACCTTTCACTTAGAGCAGGAACTCCTTCTACAGACTTATCTCAGGTACCCATCGTCATGCTTGAAGGGCTCTGTCGACAGGAAGTCATTACTGGAGAAATCTCACCAGAGTTTAGATCAAGTCAAAATCTTTTGGCTGTAATTTTCACTCATTCATTCTTTCAAACACTTACTGAGCACCTGTGTGTCCGTCCGACAACGTACAAGTTCTCCACAGCCCTCCTAGTCTCCCTGTCCCCTCGTCACCAGACCTGCTACCACCGTTCTCCATACCCCTCCTGAGATCAACAAACTCCTTTAGTGGTTCCTCACGTGACGTCACTTCTCAACCCAACACTATCTTCGTCTCCCTCCTTTGCTAATGTCTCCCCTAAAGGGTTCACGGACATAAACACAATTCATCAGATGTGGTCTAAAACTAGCTCCTATTTTTAGCAGCCACATCACAGAGATGGCTCATATAAGCTTGTGGTCAAATAAACGCCTGGCTCTTTTCATCTCAGGTGCATCTGAGCCTGTCCTCCACCCCAAGCTTCCTCAACCCCTGCAGATGGTTTATCCTTAGTGTATTTCATCTTGCTCATTTTAGAATATTATTACAACCTACTCAGATTATTCAGAATCTAGAGTTTGCTATCTAGACTATGGTATTAGTCATCTCTCCTAGGCTTACGTCATCTGGAAATGAAATTTATTTCAATCCAGACCTTTACAGAAAGAGGACACTATGATTAAACATGCGCTACCAATGGGAACTCAAAGTACTTTCCAAGTTCTGCAGATAAATACTACTCTCTGATACATGTGTTATCAGCTTTTAACCTTTTTGGGGGGGCAACAGCCCCTTTGAAAATCGGATGAAAGCCATTCAAGGGACAGTTGTACGCAATTTTGTAATCAACATTAGACGGTTCCTGGACCCCCAAGAAGCCCATCCGTTGGCCTTCTGTAAGGCACTCTTTTCTTCAGGGATTCTAGGACCTATGAAAGGCAGTCCTGGTCACTAGGATTTATTAATATCTATTTCTACAATCACTGATTCTATCTAATGCCCAACTTAATACCCAGAAGGAGCCGATTAACTGGAATCAACTAACATTAACTAATTCTCACTATCAGACAAGGTATCCTGAAACTAGGAAATCTGACCAAAACCAAACCATGGATTATAAGAATACTTTAGAAACAAAAGCACAAGGACCTAAGGTTATATAAACAAAGACATACGTTGCAACATTGTTTGTGGCCAAAAGAAAAATTAATAAATAAATCTTGAATTTCCATTCACAGGGAAATGGTTGAATAAATTATGGTATTTGAAACTTTTATTCACTTTTTGAAAACAAGAGTTAGATCTATATCTATTGACCTGGAGAAATATCCAGGATATATTATCAAGGATGAAAAGCAAGCTTCAGAATAATGTATAGGGTATGATCTTATTTAAAAAACAAAAAACACTGACAAACGTTTTGTCATTAAACATACTTTTATGAACACGGAAAAAGGTGTGGAAGAATTCACATCAGGCTGTGAATGTGCGTGACGGATTCTTTTCTGTATTCATCCTTGCATACTTTCACTTGTTACAAATAAACATTGCTTTTGCAAAGTAAAAATTTAAATTAAAAAAGGAAAGAAAAACTAAATAAGGCTGACAATAGGATTTATCAGTAAGGACTCAGCTCTCTCACCCCTACGCTCCATGCAGGTAAATGCCTCATTTCTCAAAAAGTGTCCCACCCATAGTATGTCCTGGATGAAACCTAATTGCTTTTTTGACTTTTCAATGATTCTGAGTTTCTCAGTTTTGGGTAAATGATTCCACTTCATAGGCACTCTCCTGTTATACATATTACAGCTGTTTTATACTTTAAATGTGTCCACAATTCACAAGTGTGACTTTTCCCCCTTCAGGAAAATACACATCTCAACAGAGCCATAAATAAAAAGGATGTGGAACACACATTAGTCCAATACCTAGGAGAGGGAAGCATGGAGCACAAATACTACCAAATTCTACAGGGAAGAAATAGGAGCGCAGAGGCCGTTCCTTGTTGGTTCAGCGGTTCCCAACCTTAGCTGATCATTAGAATTACATGGAAGCATTTCAAAACACCAATGCCTGGGTGCCACTCCCAGAGATTCTAACGTAACTGGCCTGGGCATGGGTGCTTGTTTCATTTTAAAAGCTGTCTAGAGGGGCACCGGCCCTGTGGCCGAGTGGTTAAGTTCGCGTGCTCTGCTTCAGCAGCCCGGGGTTCGGATCCTGGGTGCGGACATGGCACCGCTCGTTAGGCCATGTTGAGGCGGCATCCCACATGCCACAACTAGAAGGACCCACAACTAAAATATACAACTACGTGCTGGGGGGATTTGGAGAAAAATAAGCAGGAAAAAAAACTTGGCAACAGTTGTCAGCTCAGGTGCCAATCTTTAAAAAAATAAATAAATAAAAGCTATCTAGATTATTCGAATGGGCAGTCAGAGTTAAGGATCACTGTTTTCTACATTCTATCCTTTTCCTTCCTTTCTTCCAATTTTTTACAGAGCTTTTCCTTTATCAGTTATTTTAAGGCTAGTAGATATATTTGAGAAAGCCAAAACTAATCTGCCATCCACAATTTATACTGTCCTGATGTTGACTTTTGATGCCAGACTAAGTTACTTAAATTTAAGGCTGTCATAAGTAAGAGCCCTTCGCATATCAAGTCTTTGTAGTTTCACCTTAATGATTTATCATTTCTTATTAAACTTGGAGACAATGATTTTATAAAATATCTTAGGACCCCAAACATTATGTTGGAAAACAAAATCAACACCGCTCTACCAATTATTTGAAACACTCCTGGACATTAGTCAATTAATGGATTTCTGATTTTTTGTGCTAATCTTTATAAATATTTAAAAAATTCATCTACTACATTGCAAAGAATGACAAAAAGAAAACCATTACTTGAAATATCACCCCCATTTAAATTCACTATTTGAGAACAGTAACACACCCCACAAAAAAAAGTCAATAAACTATGAAAGGAGATTCATTAACAAAATAAAATATTTATTTAGTACATATTATATTACAGTACAAAAAAGAAAACAGGATTCTATACTTGGACTCATTCTGCATATGATACAGAAAGATATTTTAAAACAAAGGACATATATATTATTTATAATGGCTGGCATTAAGAAATAGTTGCCTTTATATATTTACAAGCGTGGTTGGTATTGGCATGTAGTTTCAAACAAGCTTACAACAATCCTTAAAAAGTTTTGATCTAGGAATTGTACTCCAATTTGTTAAATCTCGTGTTAAAAGTAATCAGTACTTAGTGGAAACACAAAACCAGGTAACATACAGAAAAGTATAAAGAGGACTGTGAAAATCACTAGTAATTCTACCTTCCAGAGGTTAACATTTTGATTTATAATCTCCCAGACTTTGGTGTATTAATACGTAAGTCTATTTTTAAAACAAAAATAGGTTTAGAGATTTAGATAAAAGCCATAACCTAGGCCATTTTGTATGGTGGACAGATAGACACTAGAATCTCTCTATAACCTCTGGGCGATTACACCAAGGATTTTGGTACCACCGGGGGAATTGTACCAACTGTATTTTCAGTAATGCCAGATTCTAATCCACGGTGAATACCAACTTTGGAAGTTTTTATAACTAGATTTCCTTGCATAGAAATGTCTTTAAGGTATAATGGTATTGTGGTTGTGTTTTGAAAAAAAGTTTTTCTTTTTGAACATACTGAAATATTTACAGATTAAATGAGTTAGCATCAGGGATATACTTAGAAATAATAAGGTGGGGGGGAGTTTTAAACAGGATTGGGCACAAATTAATAGATAAAGCTAGAGTGACAGGGACATGGAGATTAATTATACTACTTTGTTTTCTTTGGTACAAGTTTGAAATTTTCCAACATAAGAAGTTTTGTATATCTTTGTATGGGATATAAAATATACCCACGTAACAAGGAACTCTAAGACTTATGCAGAAATCCAGGTTCTTGAATGCTTCTGCTGCTCGCTGCACAATCCCAGGCCAATCATCTCCCCCAACAGCACACAGTTTCCTATTTCTAAAACGCACGGATGGAAGACGATTTCTAAGGTCTCTTCCAATTCTAAAGTTTTTGCTTTTTGAGAATGCTGTTTTGTTGTTCTGAATTGAGTTTAAATTCATCTTGTTGTCTACAGGAACTGATTCCACACTGAGAAGGCACAGATGTCTCAAGACAAGGGGTAATCTCCAATCTTCAGGACCACGGGTGCTACCCCGCCACCAGCTCTGATCACATGGGAAAAAAAAAGAACAGGCAACTCCAGGGATAAACACACCACTGTTTTCCCTAGGTAATGTGAAAATCCTCACTCAGAAACCTGCTGAGGATATCTTTAAGAAAGACTCACATATCACATAAAATATGGAAAGATGGGCAGTCCTTTTAATATAGCAATTTTTCCTGAACTATCAAACAATATTTTCATAAACATATTTTTTGAAGACTGCTCATCACAGTATTGTTTATAACAGTGAGAAATCTGATACCTAAATTGCCATCAACAAGGGATTAAATATATTACAGTATATTCTTACAACGGACCACCATGCAGCTATGTAAAAAATGAAGATATTAACCCACAATGATAGGGTATAGCAAAGGGACACAGGAACCAACTGAAAGAGCACCCAGTGGCTAAAGATGAAACAATTAGAGCGATAAAGTTGTACTGGATTCTAACTCAAAGTATAAATAGCCATTAGTCTACACTCATATAAATAAAGGACTGAATAAATAAATACACGAGGACAGATAAATCTCCCATGCAGAAGAATCCCAAATAATCTCAGTAGATCCTCTGCCTCTGCCCTCAAGGAGGTGGAGCGCAACTCTATCAAGTGTAAACTGCCCTCGGTCCCAAGAGCCCCAGATGGAAGGGGAGAGAACAGAGCAAGCCTGCAGTAGAGACGCCTGACCATCTCTACCTCAGGCAGGATGTCAAGGTCACCGTCAGACTGACAGGTCATGCAGATAGTACGCATCCTTGCAACGATGTGATGCAGATGGCATTTTGCTTCCGTGGGCTCCCTCCCCAGAACACAGAACCCCAGTTCAACGATGAGAAAACATCACACAAATCCCATTGGAGGGGCATTCTACAATATCTGACCAGTACTCCTCAAAATTGTCAGGTAATAAAAAATGGGAAAGTCTGAGAAACTGTCTGTCACAGCCAAGAAGAGCCTACGGAGACATAAGGACTAAATGTCGTTGGAATCCTGGACAGAGTCCTGAAACAGAAAAAGACACACAGTGAAAGCTAAGGAAACCTGAATAAGGATTGACTTTAGTTAATAATAACGTATCCACATTGGTTCATCACTTGTGACAAACAGCCTTAACTAATGTAATGTGTGAACGCTAGGGGAAACTGGGAATTCTCTGTACCATCTTTGCAATTTTTCTATAAATCCAAAACTTCTCTAAAATGAAAATGTTATTTCTAAATAATGAAAAAGAAAATCTAAAATGAAGATAGAAAGTTATAATGATGTGGAATGATGGTCAATATACAACAAATGAAAGGACTTATTAAACAACATGCATGTTATAAACCTATTTTTGTTTTAAAAATACACTTACGTATTAATACACCAAAGTCTGGGAGATTATAATCAAAATGTTAACCTCTGGGAGGTAGAATTACTAGTGATTTTCACAATCCTCTTTATACTTTTCTGTATGTTACCTGGTTTTGTGTTTCCACTAAGTACTGATTACTTTTAACACTGAGCCCCATTACTTCCAGAATCAGGAAGAAAGTTATTTTATTTTAGAAAAAAATAGGTGTACAGGGTAGAAGAGAATACTCCTTAACTCAAAATAATAGGCATTTATAAAACAGCTAATTTTACTTTTTCAAGGGGAAGTATTTTAAAAGGTAGTATAGAAAACTGATCAAAAACATGCGATTTAATCAGACCCAGAGTAAAATCCTGGTCTCACTACCTTTGTGACCTTGCACAGTTCAATAACCTCCCTCAATTTTCGTATTTTTATAGTGATACTCCTAACACCCTCTTGATCAGCAGAACTGCCTAACAGTTATTTACTTACTTATTTATCAACATAAACGCATACTGTAGACTATATACGAATATATATTATATAAAATACATTGTATAATATCAAATTTTATTAGAAAATTACACAAGTAGTAGCAAATGCATGTATGTCAAGAGCCTGGCCCTACTGAGACCCCATCACAGTGTTACTGTTATCAATAATAAAAAATAAAAATCCAAGAAAAAAATAAAACATTACCAGAAAAAAATTTAGTTTCTCAAAGAATCTACCAGGGAGCAGTGAAAGACAAAACCAGTACGTTCAGCTCATTCTACACCATCTGCCACCATTTCCCAAACATCTCTCTCTCTGCTAACTAGATATTCATTACGGCAATTAAACATGCTGTTGTTAACATGCTCACAGGACTACCGAGAACCTTCCAGAGAACACAAGTAAAAGCCACTTTTCTAATCATAACCAGCTTAAATTAAGCTTTGGAATATTAATACACCAAATCTCCCTTTCCATGGAAATACAGTTTCCCTACACACGAATATAATGTCAATACAAATTAACACCAGCCATTAAATACAAAGTAAACTTATTTAAATCTCCTGATTGTAAATAATGAACTTTAGCAAAGAGGTTTTAGACAAGGCATTTATTTTGATCATTATCAAAATTCTGGGCTGACAGTTCTGTGTCAATATTGATATTTTTAAATTGCCCCAAATACAACCCTTGTAATACACAAAATCATGATATAATAGACAAGTCTAATCACGCTGTGAATTAGTGGACTTTTATAACAAGGCCAAACAACGCAGCGAAAAGTTTATTTCAAGTGAAAAGTTTACCCGCCCTAATTTATCATATGGTCTAGGACATAGACCCATGTTTTAAAGACTGCTAATCTAGGAAGAAATTAACCGTAAACAAAATAATGTTAAATCATTGTGCCATTTTTTTCTACTACATTATTAGAAAATGCAGACCGTTCAGTTTGGTTCTGTTAAAGGAAGTTAATTTAAACAACTTTTAAAATAACAAAAACATAGATATAATCCAGGAACTATATTCAGGTTAGTATATACAACCGAGCATTGGGATTACAAGTACACAACAACTGATTGCATAACACACTCCAAAGATTTGTATCCCATTAGTCTTACTCCAACCCTCCTGAACGCAGTCATTACGGAGGCCTACTCCAATGATGTAGTCATTCTGGCTGAACACTCCAGAAGACTGTGGCATATTTTTGTAAAATATGCTTAATTGTAGCAAATTTTGGATGCTCTGAGAATGGATTTGATTTATGGGAAGAGACAAGTGTCACTGAGAACTACATCTGGCAAACAGATCAAGCTAAAGTTCTTCTGGTTAAAAGAAAGAAGGGATTGACTATAAGGTTTTTAATAAGGTTAGTTTTCTTAAAAATTATAAAAGCAAATTTAAAACGGAAATTCCAAGCATTTTGAGTAGCAATATTATCTAAAATAAGAGTATATTCCTATACTATGTTCTCTAATGGTTGTTTAGTTCTCCAAATTCTAAACAATAATTGAATAAGGGGCCATACTGGCACCTCATATAGACTATCTTATTTGATCCATATAACATTACTAGATATTATCACCATTTCAAGGTGAAGATACCGAATCTGAAAGCTTTAAGTAACTTGCCCAATTCACAAAAGTAATAAGAGATAGACCAGCAAGTTCTTCAGTCAGAATTTATATACACACATACATACACACGTTATATACATATTATATATGACATTTTTAGGTTTTTAACCTATAATTTCTTTCTTTTTTTTTTTTTTTTTGAGGAAGATTAGCCCTTAGCTAACTACTGCCAATCCTCCTCTTTTTGCTGGGGAAGACTGGGGAAGACATCCGTGCCCATCTTCCTCTACTTTAACCTATAATTTCTGACTCTCTCAATTAGTCTGTTCCTATAACAGCTCCTACCTATGTATATTTTATCATGTGCCGTGTTGTATTGCAATTATTTGCTTATCAATATTCTCTACTCAATTATTAGCTTCCAGAGAGAATGGACCAGACCTTGTTCATCTCTGTAATCCCGGAACAGTCTTGTCCTTAGCACATCTGCATAAATGTCTGGTTAGTAAGCTTACCTGTGATTCTGATGTTGTTTGTACTAGCTGTTCACAGGTGGCGAACCTTACAGTACCACCATCAGACCATTAGCCATTCCTTTAGC
Source organism: Equus quagga (assembly GCF_021613505.1). Classification (NCBI taxonomy): domain Eukaryota; kingdom Metazoa; phylum Chordata; class Mammalia; order Perissodactyla; family Equidae; genus Equus; species Equus quagga. The sequence continues at coordinate 1,838,687 of NC_060288.1, read as the reverse complement.
TTCAAGATACCCAACCACCACCATCACAACGAGGGAAAGCTCAGGCAGAAAGAATATTTAATATGATCAACCTCAATGTGTAGGATTGTTCTTAAAATCTTATTTAAACACTACGTTATGTGATGTATAAGGTTTTTCTTTTTTAAGTGTGATAAAGCTACATCTGCACTCACATTAGTCTACCTCCAGTAGTTCATACACATTATGGAAAACTACAGGCTAGCACCACATTCATAGTATACACAAGAATAAAAGAACAACATTAGACAATGTTAGACATCAACAGTATAGAATAAAATTTTGCCAAAAAGCTACCTTTATAGAATCCAGAGGGGCAAGACAATACAATTTACAGTCACGCGCCTTATGATGACATTTCAGTCAACGACGGATGCAATATACGACAGCGGTCCCATAATATTAGTACCACATAGCCTAGGTGTGCAGTAGGCTATCAGATATGTGTAAGTGCACTCTATGATGTTCACACAACGACGAAATCGCCCAACGATGCATTTCTCAGAATGTGTCCCCGTCGTTCAACGACACAACTGCACATGCTTTCCCACAAAAGGAACTAACAGGGTTGGTTGTAAATGGCATTTTGAGAATGCTGCAGTGTGATTACAAAACGACACAGATTAATATTTAAGGAGACATCAAGTCTCTCAAAATAAAATGAATATTTACAAGATTAAGTTTCTGTTTTGTTAAACATTAAATAAAGGCCTTGGAATTTAAAGGGAAATGTGAAAATACTGATGACCTAGTACTAAAACTGGTTAACAGAATTACTGATACTTTCATCCTTTTAGGGGAGCTTTTATCTAATAAATATTAAAGCATGTGGTTTGTGGCTTCAGTTTTCTTTCTAATTCTAGAAATTCACTATGAGTCCTTTTCTAGAATTTACCTTTCCCTTCCCACCCTCCAGCCACCTCCATCCCCAAACCTGCTTCAGATGTCTTCTTTAATCTTTCAAGACAAGGGAGTGGATTCAAATGTCATGAACTCTTGAATAAAGAGTTAAAACGACAACATCATATGACTACTCTCTCTTTAAAGTAATATTAGTCTTCTAGAATACCAATCTAATTCTTAGAAGCAAAAACACAGGAAGCTCAATGTTCTAAGAAAAGTTAGTAATAATTGATTCATCCTGGCTACCCAGGAAATACACAGCAAGGATCTGTGTTCTACGCAAACACTGACAACAAATTCATCTAGTAATACCTACCACTCAGGGACAAGGAAAATCAAAACAGAGCCCAGGGAGCAAATGCACAAGGACTAAAAAGTACAGGAAGAAAACAACCCAAATTTAGAGAAGAGAAGGGATCAGAGCTAGCGGAAACACGAGGGATCCGTGAGCGATACAGACCGATATAGACTGAAGCAGAGGTGGAAGAGAAGAGATCACCACTGACGGGAGCCAAGAGTGGAATGCAAGCGGACAAGTGAGCGGTCAGAGGGGAGGGCCGAGACAGGCAGGAGCTGCGACCGGAGCTGAAGTCCAAGAGATAACAACTAGAGATGAGGTGGCAGATGAGGAAGGAGGCATGCCTCAGGAAACAGAGGGCAGAGAGAGCAAAAGCATTTTCAGTGGGAGGCTGAATCAGGCAAAAGGCAGGAAGTAGGCAAAACACAGACACCAAACGAGAAATTCTGGACAGATGAGGAAAAATGTAAAAGTGAGACCAGGTGACAAGGAGACAGGGGAGAGAGAGGAAAAAAGATGAAGTGAAACATGCCTACCAGAGAAGAAATAATTTAAAAAAAAAAATGGTTTCTGGAATTTCACTTTATTAAATTAAAATTTTAAATCTGTTCTTTTGCTTACGTTTCTCTCTGTTGGGTAAAACTCAATTCATAAGAACAAAGCTTTCCTCAATTTACAGAGGAAAAATTTATGAGGTCAACTTAGTTGCAAAAAAGAGCTGAAACACCAAAATTTACTTATGTCAGTTAACTATCTTAGCTCTAATCCACAAACTAATTTTCATACTGACAATGTGTGCATACACATTAATGACCTTAACGACCAATTGCTTCATTTGTTAATTACAAAAGCTTTCTCTCTCTGTCACTCCTTCTCTCTCCATGCTTATCAGCGTTTGGAGAAAACCCTGCTTCTTACTACCTGCCCCAAAAAGGAAAGGGCAGAGTGAGAAGGTAACGTTGACATCAATATTGAGAAAAAGAAGTCTGACGGAGGGTTAAAACAATAATGGTAAAAAGGTGGTTTAAATGTTCTATAAATTTCTGACTCATGTTATTCTGGTCTCCTAGACAAGCGAAAAAAGAACATAGAGATCATCCTTCATTTTCATCTAGAACCAGTAAAGGAAAACAAAACACTGAACGAGAACATAAAAATAGTAAAGAGCAACTCTGGAAAAGAATAGAAATGATCCTATTCTTGATCAAGGGTAGAAGAGTAGCCATACAAAAGGTCTATTTATGAAGATAGAATTTTATCTCTAAACTGAAAAAGTACGGTCATCAGATCTTCAGTCCAAAAAACTGTGCAAGCAAAAGGTAGGCACTTCCAGAGGCTGAGAGCAGATAAAGGAAGAAGGGTCTAAAGTCGAGACGGTGAGCAAGCAGCAGCACACCGCGACGCAGTGCTGAGCAATTCCGCACCAGCCCAGCCCGGCAGCAGCTGTTCAGTCAGTTTCGGGGGCCAACCTTCCTCTCTCTCCTACTATATCTACTGTTTCCCTATCCACACAGAATAAAACTCTGACCATAAGCAGATTACCAGCTACTGCAGCAGAGGAAAATAACTCCAAAATTAGACACAAAAGCAGATGGGTTAACAAAGATAATGTAAGAAACATGTAAAGAAATATGCTCGAGTCTTGTCACTCATATTTTCAGAACTATCTTCTTTCAGCTGCTCAAAAATCCTAAATGGCATTGGGGTCGCTTCTTGAAATGTGTCTTTTCTTCGGTTTTTTATCATTCTTCCATGAATATCTTAAGCAGTGCCTTTGCCATACAGTCCATTGACAGGAATCTGACACATTATTATTTACTCCTGGAAATGGTGCCGCTCCACAGGCTTTAGGAGACTTCTTGAAGGAACAAACCTGGTTCTTTGGTTTCTATTGAGGACATGCTGAAACTAGGATTCTCTCTCATACTCAAAGACGACACGGAAGCCAAATTGTGTTATTTCCAAGGTAGGATGCCCTGAAAAAAAAATTAGAAATCAACCAGATTTCAAAAGCACAAAACTCTAACAAAGCAATGCAAATTCTCACACAATATTACATTTTAGCTAAGACTGGAAAACAAGTAATTCAAATAAAAAATTTTAATCTTTCACTTCAGCTTTAAATATATTTTCAAAAGAAATTTAAAAGGGCATCACGTGGTATATGATGAAAATACTGCAAATAATTGACACTTCCTGAAATTAATGAAAAACATCAGTTAAAAATGTAAAGAAATTCTGGTGACTGATGTTTTGATCTTTACCATGGCCAGGAAAGAAGACAGGCTTTGAGAGAGCATTATTTCTCTGTCTTCATATCTCACTTGGAAATGGTGTGAACAAGCATGGTTTCACAGCTTATATTCAGCTGTAAAATGAGCTAGCAAATTGATGACCCGGAAAATTTCTTTCAGCCATAAAATTCTGGAAATACGTATTATCTGGTGATTAAAACCTTAGTGTCACTAAACCAGCTGTAGGCAATCATTTGACTTTGCCCCGATTTTCTTATCTATAAAATGCAGGGCTGGTTCTCCCCACAGGGGGAGGGGAGGAATAGGATCACCGGAGGCTGGTCTAAAATGCAGATGCCCAGGCCCAGCTCCAAAGCATCTGAATCTCTGGGGCAAGGCTAAGACATCTGTTACTTTTAAAATAAACCCTGGGTGATTCTGATGTAGCATCCTACTTAAAGAACTACCACGCTAGACCATTTTCAGGACCCAGCTCGACAACCCTAAAATTCATAAAACTGGGAGTCGAGATTTCATTAAACTATCCCAGCTTGAGAGGCTTAAATAAACGGTGTATCATTTTCTCTTTCCCTAAAACCTCCCCCATTCAGAGAAGAGCCTAAAATTAAGATGAAGGCTAACATGCCAATTGGATAAACACTTCAATATAGATCATTTTAACTCAAATCTTCCAAATCATTTCCTCAGATATTTAAACAGAACACAACTTTGGGACAATATTCACAGTTACAAGTTGCTCCCCTGAGAGGCCAATCCAAAATATGTGATGTGAAAATGACAGCAGCATATGTCACTGATTCACCGACTCAAATTATAAGCTACCCTCAAGACAAATGACATGACCTCCTGCCCAGCAGAAATGACCTGTGACACAGAATACCATACCTGCAGAGCGTGAGTCCTGCCCAGCTGCTAACCAGGTTTGTGGCCCACGCTTCACTCAAGGGCACTTCCTCCTCTGATCCTGGACCGTGGGTGTGGTGACGTATGTACTCCCCTCTCTGTGGAGTCACTGAGATTCAGTGATTCTGCTGATGCCCAACACCCCTCAAACAACACGGTCAGCTCCCGACAAGAGATGCAAAACTAGGCTCTCAGAGAATACCATTTTTCTTCTGGCTGGATTTTGTTTGACTCCACTCCAGGTCTGTCACCAAATCAACAGCACAGTTTTGTGTGTTTTTTCCACCAAAGACATATTACTTGGTTTGAAGAGGCCTCCTGGCCCCAACAGTGTTCTCTACTGCCGGAGACAAGCTGAAAAAGTGGATCAAGACTGCACATATGGACAAAGCCAACAGACAGAAGTACACAGGAACCCTTCAGTAACACATTCAGCTAAATTACTACCACTAGGGGTTTAAATTTAGTAAGTGCTTAAAAAAGAAAAGTAGTAAGGTATCAAGTGTCATTCAATATTATTTTATTGCACCTAAATTTTCTGACACTAAATCAGTAACTTCAACAGTCACTGTCCCGTGTTTGGTGAATGACTGTCCTAGAATTCTATACCTACGAAGAGGTAAAATCCTCACTCAGCTTTCAGATTCAAAACTCAGTTTTTTTCCCCTTGCCTTTAGTCATTTCCAAATACAGTGCACCCTTAACCATTTCATTATCAACCTCTTCTATCTAGAAAATCCAGCAGTATTTCTGCAGCTCAAAGTCACTGCAATCTTTTAGGCTACTTTGAAATTAGAAAAACAGCACCTTTTACAGCTGAGAAACTGGTGTCAGCTTTTAGAGCTGTCTTCTGCCTTCCATAAAGCAACCCCCCCCCCCCCAGAGAAACCACTGACTCGAGAGTCAGACTGCCTGGGTCCACATCCCGTCTCCCCATTTACTACTTGCATCGTGATGTCGGGCAGGTAACTTAACTACCTAGCTGTGCCTCAGTTTGCTTCCTCATTTGAAAAATGGGATTTGAACTGTACCTACTTCAAAGGATTATTGTGAGAGTCAAATAGATTAACATGTAAAGGCACCTGGGACAGTGTCTGGCACGTTTTAAGTACTACATAAACGTTAGGTACACGTATTACTTTGTTTTACTTAGCTCCAAATCCTCATACTGTTTCACACGTGTACACAATGTTTGCACAACTAAAATACTACCTACTTGAGGACTGGGACCACATTGTGAGCATCTCTGATGCTTCCCCCCACGGTATCTAATATTCACTCAACAAGTAAATTTAAACCTACTCTGTATATATTATACTGCATGCACAAGGAAGTTGTCAAACACAGAACTGTAGAAATACATATTCCCTGCCCTCGAGTAGCCTATATTTTAGGTGGGGAAACATAACATAGGAAACACTTATGTAACAATATAAAGCCATAAAAGATTAAACGCCAAAGTACGTGGTATAAACAGGTAATATTCAAAGGGCTTCTGACCGGCTGCGGACTCTGCAGAGGGTAAGACTGAGTGGGCCTGCCTGGAAAGGTAAAGTGAGATCTTCACTAGTGGAAAAACCAGCCAAGATGATTCCAATGGATTTTTGTTCATTCCACAAACATTTACTGAGCACCTTCCATACACCAGGCTCTGTTCTAGGCTGTGGGGATATGGCAATGAGTGACACAGGCTTCAAGGGCACCCCGTGTGAGAGCCAAGTTTTGAAGTAAGGAATGAGAAGGGCTTGTCTTCCAATCTGATGAAACACATCACTTACATGCCCTACAAACAGGAGCCAATGCTGGCATCGTAGTCACTCCAGTTTCCAAGGACAAACACGCAGAAATGGCTGTCATGCAAAAGTCACTAACTTTTCATGCACTGTATTCTAAACATGTTTCATTGTTTATAAAGCACATTAAAGGGTTAGTCTCCATATTTCTGGACACAAATAACTTGTAAAAGTTTATGAACACATACAGTTAACATTATGGGGATGATTTTCATCGCAGAGGCTCAGTTCCTAAACTGCCCAAATGAAAGCCAACTGATGCTGTGCTGTGTACCCTTGCGCTTCGTCTCCTCCCCTCCTTTCTTTCCCCTCTTTACTTCATCTACTAGCACCTGCCCATAAGTATCAAATATCTCCTAGGAAAGTGCCTGAAGACGCATGTGGTGGCAAGTATCAGTTAGTCACGATGGGTGGAAGCATTAACTCCAGAAACAACAAGTGCATCCTTTTCTTCTTCCATCCTTCCATCCTTCCATCCATCCAGACTTGAGGTCAACTCTCCACTCAGCCCCTCCCCACAGAGAATGCCTCTAGGTAAAGGAAAATGCTGACTGGCAGCGCATGCACAATCTCTTCCTCTCCAACGATGGCCCTCTAGAATCAGAAGACAGGTTAGGTCCAATATGCTCTAATCACAACTAAGACACATTTCCAAGCACTTCCCTCACCCTCCCCAGTCCTTTCCAACACTTCTACTCCTACAAGATGCAAACTGTTAGACTCCACCATCATTCTCATCACTGTTATGACTCTATAAACCCTTAAATTGTATCTTGGAAACAGAGCCAAAATAAACAGATTAAGGAAGTCAAAAATACTTATTTAAATCCAATTAAAAACTTAATGCACAAAGTACTGGACTTGAAACTGAATTACATGTACAAGATATTTAAAGGCAAACTGAAACAGGTAGACCCCAACAATGTAGATGATCTAACATTCTTTACATTCACATGCCCATGAACGTCTGACTCATCGACACAGTAACAGTCAACCCAGTTTTTCATTTCCTTGGTTTGGTACTGGAAAATTACTCTTCCTGTTTCATTGTCATTTGTTAACCCTTAATTAGGCATGTCACTTAGAAACTAAATATGGAAAGAGAGGGCCTTTCAGAAGGAGCCATAAAGGCTTTGCCAACATTTGCCTTTTCCTCTGTCCTCGCATAGCCTGTTCTTTGGGTGACAATGAGATGTAACGGGCACTTGGATACACAGGAGACACAGGGCTTTGGGAACTCCTGAATACCCAAAGAAAGGGACTAATTGCAGCTCTATGCAATTTTAAAGCTTTCTTTCAAGTTGAAAAACACATTAATTTACTCCATGAGTCATTTTATATTGCCAACACCCTTATTTTACAGAAGCAGAAACAGAAGTAATTAAGGTACATATTCCACATTTGGACACATTCAAATCAAACTCGTGTATTCAAAGATATTTGAGCAATCTATGCTTATGCAAGAAGTTATCCGGGAAGATTAAATGAGATAAAGCATGGAGACCATCTGGCACAGGCCTGGCAAACAAACAGTGTTCAACATTGCCCATTATTATTGTCCCTAATTTTCCAACTTTAGAGTCAAACTAAGTGGTTAAAAAATTATACATATGATTACCCATATATAAGCTAATATGTACTAATGGTAGAAACAAAGCTAGTGTGTTATTTTACCAAGTGATGCTCTTCATCTAGACAAAGGTTAGTTTAACTGTACCAGAATGATCCACAAAGAAGCAGAGAAAACTTGCTAAGAGGTATAGTGTTAACTGTTAGCTTTTATCTCTGCTCATCAATTAAGAATACAACCTTTACATGGTCTACTATGAATTACAATTAGCAGTCAGCTGATCCTAAAGAACTAGCTCAAAATGAATACTTAAGACTCAAGCACAAGGACAAGTGGCCATTTATTTGCAAGGCTGCACCAACCACTGAAATCTGATTACTCCAACACTGATGCTGAAATCCTACATAAACTCATTTCCTATCTCTCGCTAAAAAATACATCTTTCAGGTCCCTACACAAAATTGTTTAAAAATACCCAAAAGTCATTCAAACTGACACTATTTACAGCGTCCTGGGCACCTGCAGCTTTTAAAACACTTCAATAGTCTCAGCCACGCATCATTTATTATAAGGAAAATGGAAAAGCAGTTTGGAGAGCATATGCTTTCTTAAGAAAATATGAACGCAAATCTGAAAAGCAACCCTGTGCCCTCCTCAGGCAAAAACAAGGTCTTCGCGGCCCCAGCTCGGCCTCGGCTCTCGGGACGGGGCCGCTCCCCCTCCCACGCCACGAGCCGCGCGCGCCGAGGAGGGCCGGGGAGAGGCGCGCGGCACCGCCGTCCCCGCTCCGCCCGCCCGCTCCGGCGCGCGACGGCCACACGCACGCGGACCTGCGGCGCGGGCGGGGCCCACCGCCCCGGGAGCCCGCGGGGCGGGCGGGGGCGCGCGGCGGGGGGAAGGAGCCCGGCTCCACTCACGCGCCCGGGGCGGCACCGGGGCCGTCGCGGCGTCTCTCGCATTCACAACTGAGGGGGGCGGGGGAGAAAGACCTGGCTCCTCGCTGCGTCCGGAAACCGCCGGGCCGGCAGGAAGTGACGAAGGCAGAGGGGGTCCGCTCCAGGCGGGCGCCGCTCCCGCGCGTCCGGCCCGACTCCAGGGAGAGCCCGAGCGAGCCGGCCGGTCGCGCGCCGCCTCCGCAGCGAGCAGCGTGAGTGGCCCCGCGCCCCGCGCCTCCTGGGCCCCGCGCCGCGTCACCGGCCCCGCCCCGCCCCGCCCCGGCCCCAGGCGCCTGGGCCTGCCCGGCGCGCGCCGGAGCCTCCCGGGGTCGGGGGAGCGGGCGTCTCCCGGCGCTGCCCGGGCCGGGGTGGCGTCTTCCCCCCGCTCGACTGGCTTTCCTTCCGGGAGGAGCAGGTCGCACCAGCTTGGGGTCAGGGCCGGAGGAGTTGAGGTGGGGGAGGCAGGTGCGTGTGACAGCCCTGACGCTCCACCCCGAGCCTGTGGGACTTGGGGCGAGCCCTGTGGCCAGCGCCACCGCCCCCTTCCCTCTGTCGGAGGGAGCCTGCGTGCCTGCCAGCGGGGCGGGAGAGGGAGGCGCGTCTGCGGGCCGCGCAGCGCGGGAGCCCGCGGTGTGTCTGCTTCCCGCTGGTTGAAGCCTGTTGGCGGGCACGCCGCTGCTTCAGAAAGCCCCCCTGCTGGGTCAGGGGACCGCGAGAAAGTCCCATTCACGCGGGGGTGGGGCGCATTGTGAGGAACGCGTGGAACTGCGCAACTGATGATCTGAATTTGTATCAAAGTACCAGAGCTCCAAGTGAGGGACAAAAGTGCTAACATTCAAGGCATGATGACAAGCGATACTCGATTTTAGAACCACCGAGACTTGGTATCAGGAACCCAAATCAGCGCACTAATTTTAAAGCTTACCGTCACTTGATCGCCCGAAAAGTTCTAGTTCTCCACCTGAAAGTTTACCAAACTAAAACCAAGCCCTATTTGTCGCGTTTTGGCAGCTTTATCTCTGGATGCTGATGTTTACCTGGGACTTGATTCAGCTCGTCCTAGCATCTCCTTGCTGAAATCGTTCAAGCGTTACTGTACAGGAAGAAATATGTGAGAAAACTTCAGTTTTCTCAGAAGCCCTGAATGATGATCCACGCACATGGCTGGCTGTCTAGATGGTGGTCTTTAGCCTTAACTTGCTAGGAAGAAACCCTTGTAAGGCCCCCAGGCCTTTTGCTTCAGACTCCAGAGGCGGCGGCGGTGGTGTGCACGTGTGCCCTCGGTTAGACTGGGGCCTGCTGCGGGGATGGTCAGAGTTCAGGCCGCATGTGGGCTGTGGGTCTTTACTATGACTCTGCACAAGGCCGTTCCCTGTTCCTGGCAGTCCTTGGAACTCATGCCATTGGTCATGATGGGTGACTGGGCAGGAAAGGCCTGCCCTCCGCGCAGGTCTTTCACAACTCCACTACTAAAAATAACTCCAGTGCATGTCCCTGGAACGGGGGAATGCTAGTGTCATTCCATACCAGCGAGTTGTAGAACATATGTTGTATAATTCACGTTAAAATTTTACCATTCTGGGTCAGCAGTAATTCCGAGTCCTTCTGTACATATAATTAAACACTGGCATATTTGTAGCAGGAGGAAGACAAGTCCTGTGGGAATACACCGTTTATTGAGTGGCACATGAACAGAATTTTGTGAAAAACTGAAGCAAGAAATTAACCTGGCTCAGATCCGTTCAGGCGTTAGAAAACAGGTAGGAAACACCTTTGTAATTTGTCAGACAAAGGGCATCTGCAGAATGTTCTAGTGGCCGTTGCTATACGTTCCCTGTTCTTCCCCAATTTATCGATAACTCTCACTTCCGAATCCTGCCACCTTTGCAGCCCAGACCTTCCGCAGCATCTCACATCAGACGGCTAAAGTTATCTCTTTTTGTCAGAAACACAGTCGATATTTTACATTTTGGCACCAACAAAATTCTAGATTCCAGAAAGCATAAAGACAGTTATAGTCTCTGGTCTTCCAAAAGTTTCCATTTGTAAAGTAGGCTGATTACTCACTATAAATCTTAATGTTAGACTCAGAGAAACTCTGGAGTTCAGTTTTAAGAAAGAAGAATTGAAACCGTGAATATGCCGAATCCCCCTGTGCCTCCGATTCTCCTGGGGAAAAAAATACATAGCCAGTCTTTAATATCTAGGAATTGAGTATGGCTTAATATTTAAATAATATTTAGATCATGTATCTGAATTTTTATAATTTAAAGTAAGTTCTGTTTTTATTATTCGCTGGCTAATTTTTACAAGACCAGTCCTTATATTCATCAGACGTCAGTAGATGTTTTAGGGAAGTTACTCTTGCCCTCAGTGGCTGGAGTTTAAGTTAAATGCCTATTTATGATACTCACTTTATTGTAAATGAATACAGTATATCCCCCAACGTGTGGCAAAGACTTCACATGTCAGAAAGGGGCACACATACCACGTGGCTTAGGAGCACATCTCAGGGGAAATTTCATTCATTTTATGCAAGGCAAGCTATAAGAAAGAAAACAGATTCTGCCCTTAATATACGCTTATTAACTCACTGAGCCAAATCTACATTAAAGAACATTTTGGAAGCTTACAGGAGAGATTGCAAGATATTTTTGTGGAAGAATTTCTGCTGTGCCATCAGTGTAGGATGTCTAGAAAAAAATTGCAACACCATTTCTTGGATATTCCAGATACTCTTTTTCTTGGTATTAGAAAATGGCCATCTTATTCTTAGACACTGCAGCACACTTATCACCTATCTTTGTGCAGTTTTTCTCCTTTTTCTAGAATGTCTAAATCAGTGCCTCTGTATTTCTTTCACAGATTAGGTCATTTTACTTAGACTGGCCTTTAAGTCTAACGCAAGGGAGGAACTTTCTCTTTAAGGAAAAATTTGATCAACTTTTCAAATACAAGTAAGAAACCATTACTCTTTGCTTGCTGTTTGACACACGTGCTATTACCACTCTTATCTTTTGTGGGAATGTCCAAAGAATGCGTTTCCTTGAATAGAAGTCACAGCTGTGTAAATAGCAAAAAGTAACTTCTTATCTCATAGCTTCCTTTAACCACATTTGGCTGGGAGGCCACAACCAGATCCGACTGCCTGGGGAGGCCTGTGCTGGCGCCCTTAGGGCTCCCGGCCTCTCCAGGCTGCTGTCACCGGGACAGCCGCTTGTCCGGGTCTGCGTTTTAAAGTACTGGGTGGCTTTCTTCTGGGTGATAGTTACAGGGTGGAAACTGTGTGATGACGTTTCAGCCTACATCCTTTTAGTAATAAGATTTTTTAATCCCAAATTTTAACCTTTGTGTAGAAGATGTAATGTTTCCAAGTTGAAAATAAGGGAAAATACGTGCCTGAGTTATCTGGACCAGTGTTCGGCAAACTTTTTCCTAAAGGGCCAGATTATATATATTTTAGGCTTTGGAGGGCCATGAAGCAAAAATCGAGGATATTATGTAGATCCTTCTAACCATTTAAGATGTATATCCATTTAGAAATGTAAAAGCATTCTTGGCTCCAGGGCCATACGAAAACAGGTGGTGGGCTGGAGGTGGCCAGCAGGCCATATGTTTGCCAGCCCTTCTCCAGATGGCCATCCCTTCCCTAACTCAAAGAAGCCGTGCTCTCTTTTCTGTCTTACAGCCCCATGCCTGGAGGTTACGGAGTGATGGGTGACGATGGCTCAATTGATTACAGCGTTCACGAGGCCTGGAACGAAGCCACCAACGTTTACTTGGTAGTGATCCTTGTTAGCTTTGGTCTCTTCATGTATGCCAAGAGGTAATTTTTGAGTATCTCAAAGTAGATAAGAAACTGGGCATTTAACAGTTTTGCAGGTTGTTTGTTTTATCTGAATTAAATGCACAGAAATAATTTCGTCAGCATTTTTGTTCTGCTGTGAAAGCACTGTCTCCTCAGGTTTGTCCTCGAGCCCTGGACACCAAAGTTTGGCTTTGAAAACTCTGTTGCTTTAAGAGATAGAGATTTAAGTGCAACTCTCAGCACCTGCCCGGACCAGCTCCTTGGTCCTCTCATTCTATCATTTCTTATCTAGCTCAATTTTATCATCCAGCCTGGGTTCATTGTCATCCTTGGATGAGCACATTTGTTTGGCCGACATCCCTGAAATGCAGACACTAACGCCTGCGTGTTCAGCAGTTCTCGCTTCACACGTTTCAAGCTTTCCCTTCTGTTTCTTGTGCATGACTATAGCATGGCACTTATTGCACAATATTGGTGTTATCTGATCACTTGTCTGTCCATTCTACAGAAACTCGAGTCCCTTGAGAACAAGGGCTTTTAACCCTTCTGTCCCTGTTGTGCCACATAGTATAAATCCTCAATAAATATTTCCTGCTTTAATTCCAGATGTTGTAGCATAATTTAACTGTTGTTTTCCACACTCTCTAGCTCCTTTCCTTAAGTACAGTAAAAAAAAAAAAAAAAAAAAGGAGGTGCTTTAAAAAAGAAAAGCAGTATTAGTTAGGCTGAGTTGCCTCTGCTTATAGCCGCATGCTTCATGGTATCCTCTACCAAGGTAGAAAGACATTCGATAATTCAAAATAATTAGTAACCCCCAAATAATTGTGTTTGGCCAGATGAATAGTTCAGAGCCTGCACTTGCTCTCAGATGCACCCGTGCCGGCTGCATGGCCCCTGGAGCAGCTGGCCCTTTGGCTGCCTGGACTCTGCAGGGTGGGTGGGAAAAGGTGCCACAGATCATCACTGTCCACTTCCGGTAACAACTTTCCTCTGAAAATAGCTGCCACCTCCTCCTCACACCACTGTTTTAAAAGCAGGGACACACTGTCATTCATTTTAAGTAGCTGGTCCTACTGAGGCTATACTATTGTATTTAAGAAATATGTTTATTTATTATTTTCTAACATTAAGGTCTGCTCACATTCCGTTTATTTTCTAACCCAGTAATTTAACTTTATTTGGATGACATGAGCTGTTTGTGCATCTTTCCATACAACATCAGGCTTTCCGTGGGAGAGAGTGGAAGCACGGTGCGGGTATGTGACTGTCATATTGGTGGATGCGCTCAGCTACTTTCTTACACGTAAAGCCCCGTGGCTGTACGTGTACAGCTGCATACTTTTTAGTGAAAGAAAGAATACCTGAGCCAAGGAAGCATCTCACAGAGACAAAACAGAAGATGATCTTACTGTCATTTAAGTCCATTTAATGTAGCTTCTGATTACTATGATCATGAGAATATTACAATCCTGTAGATATTAATACAAATCTCTCTTCTGCATTTGGTTTGTGATTTAGGAATAAAAGGAAAATTATGAGGATATTCAGTGTGCCACCTACAACAGAAACTTTGTCAGAGCCCAACTTTTATGACACAATGAGCAAAATTCGTTTAAGACAGCAACTGGAAATGTATTCCATTTGTAAGTATGTTCTGTGCTTAACTGCATACATAAGCATGATTAAATAGATTTTTCGGAATTCAGTCCAGTTAGCAAAAGGTTATCAGAAATAGTTGGTAATGGAAACTTAGTACCTGTTTTAGATGTTCAACACAGTATTGACAAAGGCAGATTTGCATGAGGTTAATACTTACGACCTTTACTAGTATAGGACCCTTCTAAGACCCTGAGAGGGCCCTAGCAGTGTGTGCATGTGATCCTATTTCTGTGCAGTTTGCAAAAATTAGCTATTTTAAGAATCAGTTAAGATTGCTGCCTCTTCCTACTCTGATTGGCCCTCCTTTGCACTTCGCCTCGTACAGAGTGGTGTTGAAGTGGCCAAGAGCATTTGGGGATCTGGCTAAGGGAAAGTCAAGTTGCAGCAACTTTTAGTTTAGGTTTGGGTTTTGTATTTAGGGAGTTTGCAGTCACTTCTATTATAATTAAATTATTGCAAGCCAAAGCAGTATAGGAATGGCTTCCAGGAATAGGGCATGTGACATCAATGTGCCAGGCCAGAGGTTGTGTCTCAATATGTTCTCTAGTACTGCAACCAGAAGTGTGTAGGTAGTAGAAGATAAGCAAAGTTTAAAATGTATAGAGCCAGAATTAATTGTGCCTGTAAGCCATAGCCTTTCATGCCACTGTTTAAAAGAAGGAGATGTAGTTTCCAGGCTGTATCGTTAAGCAAGAAAAGCAAGATATCAAATATATATTCTCAGATGCCGCTCTTAAAATCAAATGACCAAAACCTCCCTTGTATTATCTACCTATAGTATAAATATTCTATAGAATCGTGCAAGCATGGAGGAAGGCTTGGAAAGATGGGCATTAGATTATTAACATTCATTACCTTGAGAGGGACAGTGTGGGACTTAAGGAAAAAAGACTGGACATTTTTTAAAGAAACATTTTTACAGTAAAAATTTAAGGGGCCAGCCTGGTGGTGTAGTGATTAAGTTCACGCACTCTGCTTTGGCGTCCTGGGGTTTGCGGGTTTGGATGCTGGGCACAGGCTTATACACTGCTCGTCATGCCATGCTGTGGCAGCATCCCACATAGAAAATCAGGAAGACTGGCACAGATTTTAGCTCAGGGATAATCTTCCTCAAGCAAAAAGAGGAAGAGTGGCAATAGATGTTAGCTTGGGGCCAATCTTCCTCACCGGAAACAAAAAAAAAATTTAAATGTGTGTGTGTGCATAGAAAGAAATACGAAACAATGATTGGCAAGATGTTACTAGTGTATGTCTTAGGTGGAGTGGAATTTCAGGTGAAAAGTAGGAAAAAATATATGTACATATATATCTTACACAAGTAGAACCTTTAAAAAGTTCTTCAGCATAAATTTTATCCTCAGAACTGGAGCAGCACTTTCTTTGTGGAAAGGAACTGGGTGGGTAGCTGCAGTACTGATGAGGTAGGAGGAGGTAACACTTTGCACTGTTTCCTCTTGTTCCTTTTGCATTTTGTACCGTATGCTTGTGTTACTAGTTCAAAATAAGAAGTAAATCTTAATTTAACATAGCAGTGTTACAATAGCCAAAAGGTGGACACAACTCCACCGTCCTGGACAGATGAATGGACACACAAAATTCGGTATGTGACTACAATAGAATGTTATTCAGCCCTAAGAGGAAGGAAATTCTGACACATATTACAACACAGATGAACCTTGAAGACACTATGCTTCATAATTATTCTTATTGTGTAGTGAAACAAGCCAGTCACAAAGAAGAAATATTGTCTGATTTCACTCATATGAGGCAAATTCCTAGAGCCGGAGAGTAGAAGGCGCTTGCCAGGGGAGCCATTGTGCAGTGGATCGAGAGTTCCGTTTGGGATGATCAGAAGAGCTCTGTGGATGGATCGTGGTGATGGCTGCACAACAATGTGAATGCAGTTAGTGCCACCAAACTGTAAACTTAAAAATGGCTAAAATGGCAAACTTCATGTATGTTTTACCACAATGAAAAAATCCTTAAGAAAACTTAAGTATTTGAAAAAAAAAGATACAGAGCCGGAAGCTCTGTATGGAAAGTTTAAGTAAAGAATTAAGTTTTCATTGATGCCTAGTCAAGACAGAAGTTATCTCCTATTGGTAATATATTCAGTAGGATAAATTATAAACCCAGTGTGTGGGTTTTTTTCTTCTTTGATGGGAATTGCATGAAAGAAAATTTATCAGAATTGCTGTGTTTGTAAGATGTGTTTTCTATTGCTGCTGTAACAAATTAGCACAAATTCAGTGCTAATGTATTATCTTACGGTTTTGTGGGGAAAAGTGCTACAGCGAGTCTCCCGGGGCTGGAATCAAGGTGTCAGCAGGATTCCATTTCCTTCTGGGGGCTCCAGAGGAGAAGCTGTTCCTTTGCCTTTTCAAGCTTCTAGAGGCCACCCACATTCCTTGGTTTGTGGCCCCACCCCGCCATCTTCAAAGCCGGCAACATTGCATCTTTCTGGTCATTCTTCCATTTTTATGTCTCCTCTCTCTCTAAACTCAGCCAGGAAAGGTGCTCTGATCTTCAGGGCCCATGTGATCAGGTTGGGCCAGGTGATCTAGGGTAGTCTCCCCCTGGCGAGGTCCTTACCCTAATCATCCTCAGAGTCCCTTTCGCCCTGTAAGCTGGTATCTTCACAGATTCTAGGGACTAGGATGAGGACATCTTTGGAAGCCATTATTCTTAGAAACAGTGAGCGTATGTGTAGATTTGCACATTTAACGAATCCCATCACATTGGATCATTCTTAATGTTTGTGACATGTCTAGTCCTGACAAAGTGTGCAGTTCAAGAGGAAATAGCAAACAAAATTCTTTTTCCTAAAAACGACTCCCAGAGTTGTCTAAACTTTAGGCCGCAAAAATCTGGATTCACCTTGAGTAGCATAAACAGAATCTCTTTCTTGGCTAGTAAAAACTTCGTGAAGGCAAGTTTTAAAGCTAAGCAGTAAATGACATTCATAAAGATTTTAGCCTTGTACTTTCTCTAGTTTCAGGTTAAGACCATTCTTCTTCAATAAACCTCTCTCAGAAGTATGGAAAAATACAGAATTGCATAACGGTTTTTTCTTCTAGTTTATATGAATGACAATGTTCAATAATAAGTCTGTTATGCTTATAAGTTAAAATGTAGTCCACTTCCTTCTGATGTGGGAAAAAGCATTATTGTTAACTTATCTTAAGATGACGTAGGAGATAGGAAAGAAGGAAATTACAAAATGTTAATTTAATTTTAATAGCTTAATTAATGTCTGCCCTATATTTTAAAGCTCTGAATGATCCTGATATACAAAAGATAATAAACATATAAAAATGAATATAAGCAGTGCTGAGAAGTTAGAGGATCACAAAGTATAATAAATTTCCTCTAATGAAGAGAAGTTGTTTCATTCTAAGCTAATTCTTTACTGAGAATCATGACTGGACTGTGATTTAGTGATGTTAGCTAGTAATTATTTTGCTGTTTTATTAATTTTCTCTTTTTTTCTGTTTCTGTTTTGTTTTTAATAGCAAGGAAATATGACTATCAGCAGCCACAAAACCAAGCTGACAGTGTGCAGCTCTCGGTGGAATGAAACCTCGGAAAGGGAGCAGCACGTGCAGGTGTTAAACACTATGGCAGCAAGCTCCTAATTCTGCTAGATCATGAACAGCATTTTTTTAAAACTTCTGTCTCCATAAAAGCATTTTACTTGTGACTTTTTCTCAGTATTTCTGTGTGCTTTGTTGCATCTCCTGGTCATTTGTTACACAAATAAATAATGGCTCCAAAAGCCTGAACACAGGGAGTCTGCACATAGCTAGGGAGACACAGTAGAACGAGGATGGGGATTTTACCTGCGATCTGTGATTTCTTCAGGATACAATCGGTCAGGAGTATAAACACATCTTTGGAAGTGAGAATCTGGAGCTTATGCAGCTTGGATTTGAGCATTTTGTAAAATTAAAAAATAGAAATCCAGTCATTGGAATAACTTCCTCTTAGATTGTATTCTGTGATAAATGTAGTTATGGATAACAGACTAATTTGTGTTCTGATTGCTGCTGTTACCACTCCTCAATTGAATTAACTATCTTCGAGTCTTGCGAACCTGCGCAGTACACTGTCTTTTCCACCTCAAGGAGCATATCCATCTGCTAATTGAGGAAGCTTCTGTGACTGGAATTTTTCCCCTTAAGTATGTTCCTAGGAGGTTGTTTGGTTCTTTTTTTAATTCCACAGTTTCGTTTCCACCAGAAGAGTCGTCTTTAGGCCACACTGGAATTAGACATGCTGCTCAATAAATGAGCACCTCTGTATTGCTGTTAGCAACTGGCTTTTCGGTCATGTGACTATCAATGTTTAATGTAACTGTCTAGTTACTTAGACTTTTTTAGCATAATAAGTTTCCCTGAAGATTCTCATATCTTGTACCATTTTGTACTGTACAATGAAATGTTTTTACCTAATTTTTCATATTTATTTAAAAGCTGATTCGGGTAGTGGCAGGGAAGTTTAACTGCCCATGTAACTGTCAAAGAATTAGTTTTTGAATCACAACTATTTTTTTTGTTAGTTTGGTGAGGAAGATTGGCCCTGAGTTAATATCTGTTGCCAATCTTCCTCTTTTTTTTTTTTGCTTGAGGAAGACTGTCCCTGAGCTAACATCTTTGCCAGTCTCCCTCTATTTTGTATGTGGGACACCACCAGAGCCTGGCTTGACAAGTGGTGTGTAGGTTTGTGCCCAGGATCTGAGCCTGTGAACCTCGAACCACCGAAGTAGAGTGCGCGACCTTAACCACACTGCCACCAGGCCAGCCTTAATCACAGCTATTCTTAATTGTAAGAGGTAGAGTTAATATTTCAAGCGTTATTTCCTTTCCTGTTTATGATTGTGAAGAAAAGAATATGAATTTTAAATGAAAAGGTTTAGACCAAATAAAATCATTCAGGGAAATTGCATTTACTTTTAGAATTTATATCATTCAAAAATGTATATATAGTACAAGGTGAAGTGTTGACGAAATGGAATAATTTTTTCTTAGCTCACAAATGAGTTTGAATGCACCGCCTCTACAAAGAATGAAAAACTGACTAAAGGCTTATAAACAGTTATGGGCTGGGGGGAGCGGAGCAGCAGGGGAGCATCTTCTTAAACCTTACTTTGCTCTTAGAAGAACCGCTGTATGTTTCCACGAGCAGACAATGGAAGCAGAAGCAAGAGTGGTTATTCGCTGTCGCTGACTCGTGGCACCAGCTGGATAAATTACAAAAACTGACTATCTCAGATGATTTGTAAAAATAGTGTACGTAAATAAATAGACAACACCATGAAATTGACTGCGCTTATTTGTTATTTGCATCCACTAGATAGAGGACAGTCATAACTGAAAACTGGTAGATCCTTGCTGAGCCTCAAACCTTGGGAGGTGAGAGGATGAATTCCTCCTCGTTTTTTCTCTGAAACTAACTGATGGGAGCCACACCCCCCACTGGCAGGAACAACAGCAAATCGGCCTTTGAAGTGTCTTCTCTGCTTCAACAGCTGAGCTGGGGTAGGGGGCAGCCCTGCGGCCACACTACAGAGCAGCACAGCTGAGGGTCCTGCTTCTGCCCCCACAGCCACCAAGGATTCAATGGAACTGTTTTCTTTGGAAGAAAAACGGAATGACTAATAAACTGGTAAGTAACACTTGTGTTCTCCTTTTCCTCATTTCTTCTCTTTTTAATGCCTCAGACTTTGGGCAGTAAGCGCTGCTCCATCTCGCTGCACGGCTTGAGCGTGTGAAGTCACTGATGTTTAGCTGGGCCCGCCAGCTGCACTGAGGGAACAGTTTGCCTCCAGAGGGCACAGGTATTTCCTGTTGACCTCACAGTTCCGGGGGGAGTTATGTATGTGATTGACCAGAAAATGAGATTCAGAGTTTACGGTAAAATCTCTGTAATGTCAGAAATATTTGAAGTATTGAGTAGAAATAAGAGATAAAATAGTGACGATAAAAATAATTTCTGACATTAAGATAAGATTAACTGGATCTTAGAAAATATAGTTAAAGAGACAAGGGACAAAAGTAAATTATACTTTTCATTCAACATGTGTGAACTTCTATAGACAGTTTGGTTCTAATAAGAGAAACAGACTAGGAACAGGTGCTGGGAAACTAAATGGAAATGAAAAGGGCATTCGGCTTACCTCCAACCTGTATACAAAATAGCATCATAGAACAGCGACTGGAGCTTAGTCTTAATCCATCTCCCACTTGACTCCCCAATAAAATCAGAGCCAAATTTACACGAAGCTATAAAGCAAGAGAAATTTTCCACCTCTCTTCTTGTTCCTCTTCTGCCTCCTGTAAGTCTGTATGGGCGAGACAGGCCTTGAATGAGGATTTAGGAGTAAGGATGAGGAATTAAGCAGAGAACTAAGGTGGTGAACCCTCAGCAGCAGATGGTCCTCCTGTCTTTGACCTCTCACCCCAAAATGAAGGCGTGGCATTCAGCGCTGGATTCTACACTGATGTATTCTCTACCTTTATTTTATTTCGGTGTAGTAAAAAGCTAAGCCATTTATGTAGATGAGTAATATCCTACATTCTAGGTAGGAAGATGAGACAAGTCAAAGGGAGGCTGCTTACTGTCCAGGCTTCTTGGTGGCAATTCAGCCCCAAATAGGACACTGAAGGAGCACTATGTTGTTCTTTTCTTTTGTTTTTGATATGTCTCGTTCCAGAGTTTCTTTCTTCTCTTCCACATAGAGAAACAACGGAGGTCTCACTGTTATGAGTGACTCCATCCCAGGGATGTTTATAAAAAAATATTGTTGACAAATTTCAAACTAACTGAAGAAAGTAGGGGATTTTTCACTGTAACCAACTCTTGGTGTTAATAGCAAATACTTTCAGCTTTAGAAATCGGAATTTCTTGAAAAGATGCACCACATACATATAAAGTATTTATGACAGAACAAGTAAATGTATGTTTACTTTATTCATTTCTGGGGGAAGGGATTGCAAGTGTCTCTAATGTTTTGAGGTTTAAAAAACGAGGCCCATTCATGTTGACTACAATCTAATATAATTCTTATATCTGAAATACTTTCTAGCACAGACTATTAGCATAACTAGCCCAAAGGAAATGCTTGGTAAATACTTGTGGAATTAATTTACTTGTAATAATTTATGGAATTGATGTTTTATTTTTTAGTTTTTATTCTTCTCCCCAAAACCCCCCAGTACATAGTTGTATATTCTGGTTGGAGGTCCTTGTGGCTCTGCTATGTAGGACGCCACCTCAGCATGGCCTGATGAGTGGTGTGTAGGTCCACACCCAGCATCTGAACCATTGAAACCCTGGGTGGCCAAAGTGGAGTGCACAAACTTAACCACTCAGCCACAGCGCTAGCCCCTGATGTTTCATTTTTTATGTTTTTAAAAAAGTGTTTGTAAATTCTGCTTGAAGTAATGGAAGAATAATTGTGTCAGACTAACTCTCTTACAGATAATGATTAAGAATTCAGAACAAAACATAAAAACTATTCGAAGGTAACTCTAAGCAGACAAAAAAGAAGGAAGATGGCCTTTGAAAGAAGAGGACTGCACTGGTTGAGATTTGTGGTTATATTGTTTTTGCCTAAAGGCATTTCCCAGTCCACCAGTTGAGAGTAGCCAGAACTCAAGCAGAAAGCTACAGTGAAATTGGTTTGAGGAACAGGACAGAGTTCAGGGCTTCTAGAGAGCCTGAAAAGTGAGGAGGAACATCACAGAAAGAAGGGAACCACAGAAGGGGCAACATTAAAATCTGCATATAAATTCTGCCAAATCCTTGGCTGATTCCTGAGTTACAAATCTATATAAGAGACTGTAAGGAGCCTGGCAGAAAGCAAATAGCTAAAAGGATGAAAGTACTAAGCAGAGTTTTCAGCTGCTGCCCACCATAGGAGATATAGTTTGAGTCCTACCAAATTAACTGTCTGTGAGAACAAAACCAGCAATTTTCAGAGGAAGATAACAGAATCTAGAATCTCTACACCGTATCATCCACAATGTCCAATATACAATCAAAAATTACAAGAATGAGAACAGGAAAATGAGACCCACAATCAAGAGAAGAAATAGGGTAATGTGGTCCCTAGTCAAGAAAAACAACGCCAATATAAACTGACTCTGTGGTGACCCAGATGTTGAATTAGCAGACGAGGACTTTAAAGTGGCTATTACAAGTATGTTTAGATTAGCGAAATACTTTTAGATAAGTGATAATTAAAAGGACTTATCCGTAACACATCTGCTGTACAAGATATACTAAAGGAGGTTCTGTGGCCAAAAGAGAATCGATAGCAGGTGGAAACTCAAATCTAAGCAAATTCTGGGCATAATAAATGACCAGTTAGGAAGAGACAATGATACAGCAAGTAGGGGCTTTCACCTACTGAGGATGGAGTATATAAGAGTTTCTTGCGCCATTATAACTTTTCTATATGCTTGAAATTATTTCTTTTAAGTTATAGAAAAAGTATCTGGAAATCAATTTCTTAGTAAATCAGATTCTACTTTTTGTGTTTACCAATCATTGGGAAAACTCCAAAACAGGCAGGGTGTCTGAAGGTGTCTTGGATAACAGTATGCTTCTTTCTTCTCTACTTCATCCCACAGTATCCAATATCCCTCTGTTCTCTATCAAAATCTGCTTCCAAGAAAGAATCTAAAACACACTTCTACAAACGTATAAATGACCGATAACAGTTAAAGTGTTACTTCTCACAGAGTGTTTGTTCTGCATTTTAACAGAAAGAGCCTTCAATTGGAAATATATGAAGTTTTCAGACATTAGAGAGCAGTAGTAACTTTTAAGAATAAGATAGCCTTTATGGCTTCTGAAGTCATGTCATCTAAGCAATTAAGTCCACCTAATCATTTGGGTACCACTTCCAATTCTACCCTCCGCCATCATCTTAGTTTAAAATTAGCAATCAGAATGTCACCTCTTCTCCATCAAAATTGTTAAATGCATTGGCTCTCCTCAAAAAAAGTGATTTTACAGTTTTGTATCTGTTAAAACACAGCACAGTCAATCCTGCTCTATTGTCTCATCTCTGTGAGGTAGAAAGACAGACGATAACAGATAATGATCTTTTGGTTACCATTTTACAAATGAGTGAAAGTGAACAATGTGAATGACCCTTCCAGTCCCGGCCTTTTGCAGTATTGAGAAATGTGAAGCTTAAATGGGAGGAAATATCTCCAGGGGCAACCAGGGGGAGGTATGAAAGCAGGTTTACAAAAAGGCAATTTCTGACGAACATACAGTTTGGTGTCAAGTTTTTTCTTTATCCACCGTAGTATCTTACAAATATTAGGTGTTTAACAAATGTTCACTTAATTAAACCAGGTTGAATCCAATGTTGTGCTATCCCAGAAAGAAGTCAGGCCGATGCAATAACCCTATTTTAATCGCTTTTGAGTTTTTTCCCAGTGCCACAGGGAGCAACAGTGATTCTACCATTCGTGCAGCTCCTGCTGGCAGTCCAGTAGACTTTGTGAAAGTAGTTAACTCCCAACAACATATCATATTTTATTTTACTTATTTTTTTTAGTGGCTTAAACCAACACACATTTATTGCTGCACAGTTGAAGAATTTCAGACCATGTAGCTGAGTGGCTCAGAGTCTCTCAGGAGGTTGCAGGGAGGATGTGAGCTGGCGGCAGGGGCCGCCCTCAGCTGGAGGCTGGAGGAGCTGCTTCCAAGATGGCTCCCTCAGCTCCTTGCCATGCGGACTGTATCATATTTACACCCTCCGAAAAGCAAAAAAAAGGAGGATGGATTTTTTTCCTCAAAATATTCCAGAGCACAGTATATTACATATACTTAAGGTGTTATAATTTTTTTAATATATAATTATTCCTCAAAAACTTTTTAGCAATTAAATCTCAATTTATCACATCAGTGAAAGTGGTTGCATGGAAAGTCCAAAAACAAACTAAAAAGGTTAACCTTTTTCTTGTTGTTATAAGTTTGTCTTTCCAAATTAGTTTTGCTATACCAGTATTTTCATTGGTTTGCAATTTCTTAAACTCATTACACCTAATGATAACAGCCAGCAAATCAAAGCTATTTTAATTCCAAAGGGAGGGAAGCTGGCCTGGGACTGTGAAGGGGTTGCGGGTAACCTCCAAGTTTGCCAGTTGGTATTCAGACAACCTTGAGGGGCCAGTTCCATTTTTTAAGAGTAGTCATGGTGCAGGTGATCGTTCTTACAAATTCCTTTCTCCATGGTTATACAGTATTCAGATTTAGCAAATTAACACAGGGTCACATTTTGAATTTACTTAGGTCACCACCTTCCATAATTTGTAGTTCTTAAGCAAAATCTAACATCCCACTACTGTCTTGTACACCAGCAAAACGTGGATCAAGAAGATATTGTTGATTAGAAACCAACAACGACTGAGGAAATATCTCAGCAGCCGAGAACAGGGAAGGGGCCTCTGGCCTGGCCAACTGCAGGCACACTTCATGCACCCTGTTTGGGCTGTCACGGCTTTTATCAACAAATCTTTTTGGGAAAAGAGTTGCTCCCTTTCTTCCTTGAGACTTGATCGTCAGAGTTAGTTTTCTCTTTTCATCTTCAAGACCTGTGACATTTTCTGCAGAGGACTGGAGACTGGGTTTTAGTAATGCCAGTTCTAAGGATGGATTTTTATTTATCTACAAATTATAAAGGAAGAAAAGTGGCTGGAAACTTAATTACTCAAAATTTGCTTATTTAGTTGCATTCTAACTTTACTTAAGGCTCTGGATGTCTTCGGCTCCTTCTTAGATGCTTTACTTGGCCTGTGGCCCGTTGCCATAGTGAAATGGAATTAATAATTCTGACTTATGCCAACTTAATACTTGTTAAATATACCCTTTCTTTGTTTATAAAAAAAGAAAAGGAGCCTGGCAAATCTAGTATGCTTCAAAAGGATTATAAAATTTTAGGAACTCTAGTCCTGAATTATAGCTGTGGAGAAAGGTAAGCTGAATGTATTACCCAACATAAGACAAATGTAGATACTTACTGTTCTGCCAGCTGACAGTTTTGACTGAAGCTTGATGTTTGCTTTTTCAAGCTGTTTGAGAGTAAATTTAGCTTGAAGCAATTCTGAATGGAGGGAAGTCACTTCATGGTCCAAATCATCTTTTTCCTTTTGAACTCTATTACAACTTGTAATTTTGGCCGATCAAAAGGCTCTAGATCATCTTTCTCTTAAGTTAAAATAAAATTTGAATTTGATTTAGTTTGTATAAAGTCACATTTAATACAATCAAAGACGACTCCATTTCTGCATATTTTGGGACAATTTTGAAAGCACCAGTATACACAGAAAATGAACTAGGTAACGGTTTAGTTAATACAACACAGAATTTGAAACCTGAGTCCCAGCCAGTTTTGATCTGTGCTGCATCTGTTTGAATTTGAGCATATCATAACCTCACTAGGCCTGAATTTGTTCATCTGTTAAACAGGAATAAGACTGCCTTTACCCCAGGGATGGTCAGATGCTCAACGATTTGCCGCCTGAGCCCCTTGGAAGGCAATGTAAAGACCCTTGGTGATGGGGTCATCGTGCAATATTCTTTTACTGTGTGACCAATTTATATATTTAAGAGTTCGAAAAAGCAAAATGACTCTAGTGCCCCCAGGCCACTGGGGTGTGCATTCTTTACTTTCTCTGCGGGCCCGGGAGAAGCAGCTAGCTAACGAAAACTTACAAAGTGCATGGATCAACAAAATTGCCTTCTGTGAACACACTGCTGGGTATCATTCACTTTGACTACATTTTAAAAACCTTCAGTCTTCTGTGTCATCCTTCAAGTAATGATAATATCTCCATTTTTCAGATGGAAATATGGGCACAGAGAAATTAGGGAATAGGCCCAATGTTAAAAACCAAAATTATATTATCTCTTGAGATTCTTTCTACCCTAGGTTTCTATGGTTCTCATAATAGAAGCAGAATGATTTGGAGGTTCAAGCATTGTTTCCAGTAAAAAATAATGCAGATATTATTCCTGGGGAATAATTTATCAGCCTCAGTCAAGTCCCTTTGAGATCAAAGAAAATTCAAGCAAATGGTAGCAAGGAAGATTTCCTTAGAATATTTTAAAAGTATTGCTCCCATTCAAATACAGAGGATTCTTTTATTCCTTTGTATTCTTTTGAGTACCCTGTAGTTTATAAATCACATGTCTGTTTTGTACACTTTGTACCAGACAAGTCTGGGCACGCAAAAATTGTAGGGTGTTTACAAAGCCACTTAACATATTTGGTTGTCATTTAAGTTATGACTTTGAAAACCAAAGAAGACTAGCCCTTTTACAGTGATAGGCAGGTTTACGTAACTTGCTGCACAAACTAAATTCAAAATTACTTTAGTTCACATTGCACAGGTTATTCTTTCGTTGCCATTCTGACATAACACTCTTTGATGTTTTAAAAAACATCCAAAGTAATTAACAAGTATGACATGAAAGTTTCAGTACCTCTTCTCCTGTGTATCATTTTTCCGTCATGGAAACTGCAGCCAGTAGGGCTGTCTATTGACGATTGGATGAAGTCTAGCTTTTCCTTCAAAGCGCTTATCCTGACACGTTGTAATCAGAGAAAGGAAGCCAAAAGACAGAGCCTTAGGAACACATGTAGGATTGGGAGTTCGTTCATTTGCTTCATCTAGTATCTGTTTTTGCTACAGTTTCAGTTCAGTGACGCAAGAATATCCAAGATAGAAAAAAAAAAGACTCCTGCAGCTCAGGTGCCCCTGGCGGCTGAGGGAGCGCGGAAGTCAGCAGGTGTGTTCCGTGGGCACGTGTTGGAGGGGCTAGCACTGTGAGGTGTGGCCAGAGAAAGACCTGGGCTTACATCTCAGCTCTTTTTCTTACCAGCAGCGCTCTGTGCCCTCATCTATAAAAGGGACTATAGAGAACTATTTTCAGAGTTAAATGAAATCTCCAATGTTAACTGCTCTGCGTAGTGTCTGACAGAAAGCATAACCATAAGAGTCGTTATCGTTATATATTCATTTTGAGCCAGTCTATATAATTTATGCTAAAAATAAAATGAAGGATTACTAGGATGAATTGAGAACAGAGACCATTCTCAGGAGTGAAATATTTGTATTACATAATTTAACAAACAATGGAGTTTCTTACTTTCAATAACACACAGCATCAGAACTACCTGCATAAATTGTGGCAAACCTGTTTTAATGAACAAATAAGAGCCACTTAGAATTATCATAGCAGGATATACTGGAAAGGGGTGTTAGATTTACCTGATTTCAATTCTAGCTTTGGCCCTTGAGCAAATTTCTTTATCTTTGATCTTTGACTTCCTCATTTGCTAAATCAACACCTTTCAGGGCGGTAGTGAAGATACACAGTCATGCATTGCTTTACAGGGACATGTTCTGAGAAATGCATTGTTAGGCAATTTCGTCATTGCACGAACATCATAGCATGCACTTACTCAAGCCTAGTTGGGATAGCCTACTGCACACCTAGGCTAGATGGTACTAATCTTTTGGGATCATGATAGCACATGTGGTTTGGAGTTGACCGAAATGTCGTTATGTGGTGCATGACTATATTAAAACTATTATTAAGAGTATATACATGTCTGTTATCTATCCATCATCTATCTATCATCTATCTATAAAGAGCACACAGTAAACTATAGAGAGTAGTGATTATTCCAACATTATAATAAATTTCTACTGCAAATAGAATTTTTAAATTAGAGTGCTAAAAATTAGTCTGATATATGTAAACATTCTCTTTGAAATTATTTGCACTATTGTTTACCTAATCCTTTTGTCATTTATATGATTAAAAATTAACTTCAAGGGGGTCGAGACTGTGAGGGGGCACATGGAGTGGCTTCTGGGGTGAGTGGCAAAGTTCTATTTCTTGACCTGGGTGGTAATCGCAAGGGTACATCTGCCTTATAATTATTCATTAAACTATATATTTGTTTTGTGTGGATTTTGGTGTCTGTTATTATACAATGAACAATTTTTGAATAAAAAATTACTCATACCAGTTACTGTATCAACTATTACAAAGGTGAAACTACAGAGAATTGATTTAGTGAGGTTTTACTGTTTTTAAAACACAAAATAGAATTCATGTACAGATAAATGAGAGATCTTGATTCCTACCTCTTTATTGGGTCCTTCCACGAATGCACCAAATTGCTATCTGAGCCTTCTATTTTCATGTGAAAAATTTTGGATGCCAACAACTGTAAGTATAATGTAGGATTAATGTCATGTTAGACAGTAACAAAGTTCACTTGGCAATGCCTATGATCAATGTTGTTGATTGGAAAAGACAAACCAGATTGTAATGAACTCTCATGATTTCAGTGGAGGCAAGCATGATAGTGCCCACTTAAAGAATAAAAAGAGGTCAGTGGATGACAAGGTGAATGTGAGTCCACTTTTGTGTGGCTATTAAAAAAGTAAAACGATGTCCCAGCTATGGTAAGTATTTATTGAACAAGTTACTATTATATCTACTGAAAAATGCGAAAATTGCAATGATTTTGTGAGTATGTGGAAAATATATGAATAGGTCTCTTTGGGATGTTTTACTTGAAAAAGAGGAAACTCCTCAAGCTCTCTCCAGGTCAAGGAATTTGGAGGTATCTTATGATCTCCACAGCTTCCTGAGTGATCAGAAGCAGAAAGCCTGTCAAGAACCAGGGCAAACTGAGTCTCTCTCCCCTTGCCGCCATGGGCTCTTGCCCTCTTCTCTCTGTAGTCCACCTCCCACTCCATGACGATCAGCATACATGTCCCTGAATGGCTGTCCTATGCTTCCAGATCTCTTGGGGCCAGTGTCTGCTTACCGCAGACTCATTCTGTCTGAGCCCCAATTCCAAATAACTTCGGGCAAAAGAGACCATGGGAGCGGAAGGCATGGTGGGAGTGAGAGGAAATGACTTACTAGAATTCAATACAGATAATGACAGGGCCACCAAAATGAGTCATTCACTCATTGCACCAACACTGAACTACCAGGAGCCAGACTTTGCTGGGGATTCAGGGATGAATAATGCCCAGTTCCTACCCTTGAGGAGGTCAGACTTCAGAAAACAAGACAGAATATTTAAAGAGGACAAAATAAAAGAGGTCTGAGTAAATTCTTTCAGTATCCTAGAGGAGGCAATGACTAATTTCACAGAGAAGATTATAGTAGAACAATCTTGAAGAACGAGTGTTAGAACTCAAAAAGCACACTCAGGGAAAAAAACGTGTTCATTTACTTACATTAAAATTGGGAATTTCTCTTCCACAAAGGGTACTATGGATAAAGTCTTGACAGGTCCAGATTTTTGCAATATCTAAAACTGACAAGCATCTAATGCGAATCAGCATGGAAAAATGATGGATGCTCCAAAAGAAGATAGGTGAACCTTGTGAACAAGCAATCACCAGAGGAGAAAGCCAAAAGCATCCAGCACCACTCATCCGTAATCATTTTACACCAGGTAGACCAGCAAATCAGCAAGCTGGATAGTGCCCAGGGTGGGCAGGCGCCGTGGGGCGTCGGCTCTGGCATGGAGTGTTGATCAGTGCGTGCATCCTGAGAGCGCTCTAGCGGTGTCCTCGAGTCTGCACTAACACTCTGCATCCAGTGTGGGAGAAGGGGGCAAAGGGAGAGGCCACCTTGGAAGGGTTTTCTGTGTCATGAGTTTGATTTCGATTCTAAAGACCATGGAGAACCAAGAGAAGATTTTAATCAGGCCAGTGCTGTGACATGGCCAGAACAAAACTCATGGCAGTGTGGAGTTCAAAACAGAGTAAGGGGCAGATGGCAGCTTAGACAATGAGTGAAGGGGCATGTATATATAAAATGACATACAGGGAGTAAAGCAGAATGCAAAATCGTATGCACACACCAGCTACTTGTGTATCTGAGAAGGGCAGAATACATTTAATGAAAACAGAAGTGGGCCGGCCCCATGGCCGAGCGGTTAAGCTCACGCACTCCGCTTCAGCGGCCTGGGGTTTCCCCAGCTCGAGTCCTGGGCACGGACATGGCACCGCTCATCAGGCCATGCTGAGGCGGCATCCCACGTGCCACAACTGGAAGGACCCACAACTAAAAATACACAACTATGTACCTGGGGGCTTTGGAGAGAAAAAGGAAAAAAATAAAATCTTGAAAGAAAAAAACCATAAGTGAATCTGGAATTAAACATCATATGTAGCATTCACAGGTTTCTTTTTTCCTGTGCAGCAGCTTGTTTATGATTTTTTTATGGTACAAAATGTGTTTAGAATTCGAGTCTAAATATTAAAAGCATTATTTTTTAAAAAGGTACACAGAGATTTGAAATAGAATCATGACCTTTGATCCTACTTGGCAGGTAAAGTGTTGGCATCCTTTGGTGGTTTCAGACAGTGCTTTTTTATATGACTACTAGGAAAATTTAGAGCCTAGTTCTACATAAATTACTCTTTAAAGAATGTAACTATTCTGAGTTTATGGGATTATGGATGATTTTTCGAAACATGTTTTATATTTTCTAACGTTTCTACAATGAGGTTGTACCCCCACAATTTGCCATTTTTTCCAACTAAATTCTGACTTATAATTTAGATGAATTTAGGGTTTGTTTTAGGTAGGATTCCAATGGAATTGTAGACCTTTAAGCCGACCTGGTTTCTCTTGTGAAATTAATTGGTTGGTCCAGCAAGTAGCTGATGTCACTGCTGCCTCAGCCGGTGAGCAAAACAGCCGTTTCCCCGAGGAGTGTGGGAAGTCAGGCCCAGCCACTAGCCGAGTCTATGTAGAGATGAAACACACGGAGAACTTGTGATCTCGAAGGCATGAAGCCCACCAGTCCGATGAAGTAGGCGGTCAGTAAGTGTTCGTTAGCTTCTCTTTCGTATGTGCAGAGATTTAATTACCTCCACTCTTAGAGACTTTTCATTTGGCTTCTGTAACCTGAATAGTAATTAGCACCCTTTTCTCTTTCCTGTGCATCTTCCCATCGCAGGTGTTGCCCATGCTGAGAATACACAAAGTCCTTTTTCTTATTTGCTTCTAGTTTTCTGATTTTGCTTTCTCCCTCTGCTTCTCTGTTTTGTCTCAGCCGCAGTCTGTTGTGTTTCCTCTCGTGCCCTGTGTCATAGGCTTGATGGCGTGTTTTCTATTAATCCACGAGAAGATGACATTGAGGCCTAGCACAGTCTAGACAAACAGACAATCTGGGGAGAATGTCTTTACCAACAGGACCCCACAAAGAGGGGGATGGAGGATTTATGCTCGTTCAGCAGTGGTGTATTCTAAAGTCAAAGAACCGTGTAAACATTACGTTACATGCTAGAATCTTAAAAAAAAAAAGATTCTTGGGATGCAGGTCAGCTCTTTATTTTGTTGAAAATATCACCCATCTACTAGAAACGGTGTTGAGTTGTGTCAGGCATTATGAAATCTGCCACGTTCTGCCAGACCCAATTTCCTGACTGGTCTTAAGCACCTTTAAAGAACTGCTTCATACTTTTTGACCATTATGATACGATTTTCTATACTCTAGTAACAAATGAAAATTAACATAGCTGTACTCTACTTAATGCGATAGGAGAGCTCCTGAAAAGTAGTATGTAAAGAAAATTACGAATAGAAAGAATAGAATTTTAAATTACTAAGCTCTGTGAAGAAATTCTATTGTTAATTACTTGATAATTAAAGAATCAGGGGCTGGCCCCATGGCCGAGTGCTTAAGTTTGCATGCTCTGCTTTAGCCGCCTTGAGTTTCACTGTTTCGGATCCTGGGTGCAGACCCAGCACTGCTCATCAGGCCATGCTGAGGCAGTGTCCCACACAGCACAACCAGAAGGACCTACGGCTAGAATATACAACTATGTACTGGGGGGCTTTGGGGAGAAGAAGCAGAAAAAAAATAAAACAAGATTGCAACAGATGTTAGCTCAGGTGCCAATCTTTAAAAAAAATTCCTCTAGTGAATACGATGGCACATTATCAAGTGGGAAAATAATGGAATTTGGAATAATAAGTGCTAGGTTTCAGTTCTGATTCTGCAAAATATGAGCTGTATTACATCAAAATGCTCTTAGCCACAGTTTTCATGTGTAAAACAGGCATTATTTCACAATGTTATTGCACTTTGCAAATTATAAAGTTCTACACAGCTGTGGGCTACTGCCATGATTATTCAGAGCCTGTTAATACACACGGTCTCATGTGATCCTCCTGCAACCTGTGATCGACATAGAACTGATTTTACTGTACTTTCTACATAGATGAGGTGTCTGAGGGTCAGAAAAGTCTAGCCGTCCATCCAAGGCCACATCACCAAAGGTGGCAGAGGCAAAACCAAAATCCGAATTTTCTAACTCCTAAACCAGTACGTTTTCCGCTACACCATGCTACTCAGCCTTTGGGGGTGGGGAAGAGGAGATGAGCACCTATGCGTTAATATGCTTTTTCCCACCACAGTGTAAAGTGGAAGAGTGTGGGAAACAGTCCGGGCTGAAACACTAGCTCTGCCTCTTAGAAGCTGTGTGAGATTGGATATAATACTTAACCTCACTGAGTCTCCTTTTAGTCAACTATAAATAAAGATAATAACATCTAATTTGTAGGGTGGCTAGGATTAAATAAAATGATGTGTGTGTTATACATGGCACATAAAAGGCATTCATTAAAGAAAATATTAGTGTCCATTTAGGCCCACTTAGATGTGGGCAAAAAGAAACCAAATACATGTAAAGTGGCCCAGGGAAAGTCAATAGTTCTGCCTGTCCTGATCCCTTAAGGGGCCATTTTTGGGGCCAGGACAAGAGAAACACTCTCATATCCCATGAATTTCCTCCACTCCAGGCATTCTAGCCATCAAAATTCCCTCCAATTCAAAACACCCTTCCCATTTCTTCATAAGCAGCAACAGTGAAATTATTTCTTGATGACTAAAGGAAATGGAAGATTTTCTGTCTCAGATGGCAGACTGAGTACATAAATTTATTAACTCTGCATCAAAATGCTAATAAATAATATTTTGAAAATTCCAACAATAAAGAGAATAAGAGGGGCTGTCATCAACAATCAAGGGAGTTCAACAAATTTCTGTAAAACAAAAAGTGTATAGACTGATGAAAAAGACTCTAAAAAGCCTAGATTATTGGTGGGACTATACTGCAGGCATTGAGTGAAGTGGGACTAACCTGGGAATTAGTTACAGATCTATACATTAAAATCAATTTCCTGCCATAATTCTGCCCGACTGCCCTGTGCAAGGTGTCTTGTAGCCAGATGTTTAACTCCTAAGCAGAGAAAAAATATCATTTCTACAGAAATCAAAAGAACTCTCCAGGAAGGACTGAAGTGGCTAGAGCGGTGCTGGTGGTCCAGGGGAGGCTCGCCTCCTCTCAGCACACTGCATCCCCACGGCGTCCTCCCAGCCTGTTGCCCAGACCACAGCGGAGCGCGTCCAGGTGGAAACTCCTACCTCTGCGCCCAGGACTCTCACTCAGTCTTTGAATTTCCTCATTGTCGAATATAAACAGACACCCAAAGATCATCAGACATTTGAGTCAAACCTGCAAAATGGAAGAGAAAGAACAAGGAAACAAAGCGCAAAACTGTCCCTAAAGGAGATGGAACTAATGAATGAGACAGGAGATAGCCCTTTAAATGATATAACTGGTACCACCATGGAGACACGACTAAATAGCATGTCCATTAAACAAGGATGGAAGGCTGTGGAAAGAAAGAGAAAATCAGAAACAGCTCTTGGAAATAAAAAAAAAAAGGAAAAGAAAAAAATTACTGAAAATGCAAATTCAATAGAAGGATAGGAAGATAATCAAAGAACTCTTTCAGAAAGTAAACCAAGGTGGCCAGCCCCGTGGCCGAGTGGTTGAGTTTGCGCGTTCCACTTCAGCAGCCTGGAGTTTTGCTGGTTCAGATCCTGGACGCTGACATGGCACCGCTCATCAGGCCATGCTGAGGCAGCGTCCCACATGGCACAACCAGAAGGACCTTCAACTAGAATATACAACATATACTGGGGCGCTTTGGGGAGAAGAATTAAAAAAAAAAAGAAAGAGAAGAAGATTGGCAACAGATGTTAGCTCCGGTGTCAATCTTTTTTTGAAAAAAAAAAAGAAAGAAAGAAAGTAAACCAAAACAGCAAACATACAGAAAACTGAACCAAAAAATAAGACACATGGAGACTCAATCTAGGAAGCCCAACATACAGCTCGTAAGAATTTTAGAAAGAGAGAACAGAGAAAACAGAAGGAATGAGTTTATAAAAAAAAACCCAAAACATAAATTCCAGAAGTTGTAGAGAAAGAAACTACAGGATGTCCAGAAAGATAAGTGAAAAAAAAGGAGCCACATCTAGAAATTTCACTGTGAAATTTGAGAACTCCAGAGATTAAAATTCTAAAAACCTTCAGAGAACAAAACAGGAAGGAAGAAGGCTAAGATATTCATTGTGCCAGAATGAGAGCAAAAATAGTCACTTTCAGATAGGCAGTTCCCAGAAAATTTACTTCGTACCCTACCTTTACTGCAAACACTTGGGAAGATTTTCTGGTAAAATGAGGAGTAGGAGCTAGAATACAGTGGATGCGAGGCAGGGGACTAATGAAGGATGGTGCCACGATGACATCTGTGTAGCAGTCCCAGAAAACAACCAGGTCCAGATTAGAGCATGGGGGTCCTGGAAGGGAGGTCCCTGGGGACAAAATGGTACGACCATTTATTTAGACCAAATAGAATGATTGTGCGCTCAGGAAAAGTAAATGAAGACATAATAATGGCATTGGGTCCAAGAAGGTAACCAGAAACTCCAGGAAAAATAAAAAGCTGTAGAAAAAAATCCCACAGTCTAGCCTGAAAACTGGAGTTTCAAAAAGAAACATGGAATAGTTTCCAGCAATGGATAACATGAATAAGAACCTGGAAGACAGTGGGGAGAAGGTCAGGAAGACGTATTCTGTTAACACATACGCTCCTCTCAGAATACCCACAAAAGAGTAATTAGAAACCCCAGAGGAAAAGTCTAAGAAAGACTTTTCCAAATATAAGGTAATCTGAGATGTGACATCCTTTGATTTTGTGTTAGGACCCTTTGTATTTGAGTGGCACATGTGCTCAGGAGAAAGCATTGTGTTTATAGATGCTATTTAACTACTTAGTGAACAATTTTTACAGTCATAATGTTGTAAATTCCGTGAATTATTTTTAATGTTTAGAATAAACTTATAGACAAAGAGCAGAAAAGTTCATTATGGTTGCAAAGCAGTCTATAAATGTAACCAGCTTGGGTATTTTAAAACAAAGGTTCAGCCGACGAAGGTGGAGATGGAAAGAAAGAGCCAGGCTGCTAACATTCATAACACAACTTGGGAGGTTGTGGAAACAGCCCATTGTAGGGAACAAGAGAGGGAGGTTTAAGTGTCCTTTGAGGGTTGCAACGGTGTCAGGGAGCTAAATCCTTAGCTGTCGTAGCAGGAGGTGGATAGATAACATTTAAAGTTGATGAATTGAGAGTAATATAAATACATAGCGGTGTTGATGTATCATTTACTGACGTGGAGCTAACTACTAGAATAAACGAAAACAGAACAAGGCTACAAGTGGTGACTATGGCGGTAGGAGAGGAGGCAGAGAGGAGTGGGACAGGGGACTGTTTACTTTCTTTTAATCCCTTTACAATTTTTTTTCATCTGACAAAAATGCTAATATTTTTTTCAGTTTAAATTAGTCTAGAATGCACTGCATATTATGTTTACACTTTTTACATGCTTCTATTTTGACGTGGTGAACGTTTACATAAGAACTACTATTATTCCCATTTTACAGATAGGACACTAAGGCTTAGAGATGTTAAAAAGATCATTCAGTGCTGCACAGCATGTAAGAGCAGAACCGAAATTCCAGCCCAGGTCGAAGGAGCTCGTGTTCCTGATGCGATATCATCATTCAGAGGATTTTCAGCCTGATACGCAATGCTCAGATGAAGGATGCAAATTTACCAGAACAGGAATAGTGCTAGGAACAAACAGAGCAGGGTTTTCTCCACAGCTCTGAAGAATATAAGGTTACACACATCACAGAGTCAGAAGAAAAGAGGCAAGCTGAGTATGGGACTGTTTTAAAGAAAGCATTATCTGTGATTAGAGGAATTTCTAAAGAGAGTTCTGAATGTGGATTACAGAATTTCTAGGAAAATGATCTATATAAACCCATTGACTTAGCTCTGACATGGTCCCCACCCTCTCCCAGAGCGTATGCACCCCATACACGCATGCCCAAGAAGTATCGTTAGAACCACCAGGTCTTGGGTCTTGAACTTCCTCTTTGTGACTGAGTCAGTATGGCTTCAGCGAAGCTGTCTCGCCCTGACCTCTAATATTCTTTGGGAAAACTTACCTTGGCTACAGGTACTGAAGAGAAGGTTAGTCATGGACCTCCTGATCCTTCCATCACCCCAGAGAGAGGTGTGGTGGAGTCTCCCTCCATCAGTCTTCCTTTTCAGGGCAAGTGAGGGAAACTGTCTTGTTTGAAGGATTTGGGTGCCTGCTATTTAAGGAGCCATCTGGGAACTCCAGATGCCCAACCTGGGGAGAATTTTTGGCTCATAAAATATTGCAATTCCCCTTGCTCGGGGAAAGAAGCTACCCGTCCCATGGAAAGCTGAGCAAGGGTACAGGGATTCTAGCTCTCAGCCCCGTCCTGTACCCTCCTCTCTCCCCATCCCAGCTGGCTCATTGTCCAGACAACCCAGAATTAGTTTCGTTCACCAGTTTCAGACAGTTCTGTTTATTTCATGACAAACTCCTAGCCCTCCTGAAGCTGCTGTAGCTGGAAGCGCAAGTCAACCCTAAGCAGCCACGTGGAGGGGGTGCTCTTCCGTCCTTCCATCCTCACCGGCTTTAAAGCACTGACACCACTGACTACTCCCTTTTCTTGAAACTCAAACTTCTCTTGGCTTTTCCAATATTATTCTCTCTTGAGATTCCTTCTGCTGACCTCCATCTCGTTCACTAGCTCTTTTTATGCCATCTAAATGTGAGAGTTGTAAAAAGTTAATGGATAATGTTTAAAATGGAAAACAAATCTAAGAATTTTAATATTTTTATAATAATTAGAAATATGAGAAATAGAAGCACATAAATAACTAAAAGAGTTGCACATGTTTTCTCTGGGAAGATTAGGAATTACTGGCAAGGAGAGGTACTGTTTTTTTGTAACAATTCTTATATACTATTTGACTTTTTAAACTAACTATGGCTATTTCTTTGATTGAAATTAAAATATACTTTAAAAATCTCAGTAGAAAGGCTGGAAGATAAAGAAATCTATATATATACTGATATGTGGAGATATCTCTAAGATTTGTTAAGAGATAAAAATCACAAAGGAAAACAGTGGTTGGTATGTGGCTATGTGTGTGTATACATGTGTATGCAATGCTCATATAAGTATAGACTCTCTCTGGGAAGATGTAAAATCATTTCACAGGAGTGGTTCACTCTGGGAAGGGAAACTGGATAGTCAGAGGACTGGGCTGGGACAGAGACTTCTCATGGCATACACTTTTTATTTTTTGAGTTCTGCATTATGTGCTTTTTTTTACTTATTAAAAGAAAATTCTACTCATCCAAATCTGATTTAAAGTAATGTTTAGCAAGCAGCTCTTAAATGCAGTAGCTCCAAAGCTTTTATTAAAATATCTGTGAAGATGAAAGTTCATACTATCACAAAAAACTAAGACTGATGGGCAACAATAAAGATTCTAGGAGGACTCTTTCTTAATTATAAGTCAAATGAAGGTAAGTTGCAAACACATACCCAACTTTCATTTCAGGGCATGCCACCTTCAGTTTACAAAACAGAGAATACTTTTTTTTTTTTTAAAGATTTTATTTTTTTCCTTTTTCTCCCCAAAGCCCCCCAGTACATAGTTGTATATTCTTAGTTGTGGGTCCTTCTAGTTGTGGCATGTGGGACGCTGCCTCAGCATGGCTCGACGAGCAGTGCCCTGTCTGCGCCTAGGACCAGAACCAAGGAAACACTGGGCCGCCTGCAGCGGAACGCGCGAACTTAACCACTCACCCACGGGCCAGCCCCGAGAATACATTTTTAATGGTGGAAAATGCTTTAAAGCTTACACCCCACTCACAGCTCAGAGGTTTAGGGTCCATTGTTCATTCATTCTCATGACAAACATTAAGTGCTCAAGTATCGTGTGAGATACTGTCCTGGTGCTGGTGCTGAGTCGGTGTGCGGGATACTCATGGGCATGGCCATCACGCAACTAGAACCTAGCCAGAAGAGTGGGGAAGCAGTCTCCTCCTAGCTGGGACTGGTTTGTGTTTTTTTTTAAACAATACCAGAGCACGGTTGCCACCAGCCCCACCTCCAGCCCACCCACACCCCTTTGTCATCTATGTACGTATGTTAAGAGACAGGAAGTTCCAGGTGATAACTGGAGGTGGTACAGAATATTCCTCACAAGTAAACAACAGCTGGTTGGGGCAGACAGGAAGAATCCTGGAAGCTGTGCATACCCAAATTGTATTTTCTTTGTTTAGAATATTCCAGAATTAGGCAGATTCTGAAGAATCTGGAGATTGTGTCACCTCAGCAGAGCAGAAGCACTGGCTGGAAGTGTAGACTTGGACTGTGAGCTGGATTCACCCACCTCCTCTCCACTGGAGGATCGCTGACAAGATTTTAACCATCACTAAATAGACACAGAGTGAGGCCAAAGGCAACACATGTACACTATAGATTGAAAAATGTAGTCTTATTATCCAATCAAAAAAAATCAAATGAGGCCTATAAAAACACATCACAACAAAGAGAAGGGAACAGCATACTGAAGACTTTGAGGAGACCTCCAAAAACCAGAAGAAACTTTCAGAAACTGTGTCCTTAATAGAATGCAAAAAGATATGGTCAATATGAAAAACAACAGAAAAGTCATAAAGAGTAAATAGAGTAAGATGAAAAGACATCAGAATGAAATTAAAAGGGCCATGGATAAGATAAAAAAAAAAGATAACATGGAAACTAAAAAGAAAATAGCAAAATAAAATCTATAGATGAGAATTGATTCTGCAGAAAATCCAATAAGTAACATAAAGGAAAAATGTGGGAGACTGACCCCATTAATGGCCCTAATTTATAGTCTCCCTCTATCCATGCTCCTTGCCCCGTAATTTTGAAGCTCGTTCTGCTTTGTCTTTGGTCTCAGCCATTGACTGGCCACAGAGACCCACACAGAGGCTTGAAGAAGGGCTTGAGCACTTTCGCTCTTCACCGGCCCCTCTGCTTTTGCCATGAGATCGTGCCTAGGCTAGCCTTCAGGAGGATGAGTGACCACACGGAGCAGAACTGAATCATTCCAGCAAAAGGTACCTAGACAGCCAATTGCTGGTCAACCCTCCAGCTGACCACAGAATAAGAGCGAGCCAAGCTATGGGCTGAGTTCAACTCAGATTAGCAAAACCTCCTCCCTACCTGTAGACTCTTGAGAAGTAACACACAGTTATCATTTTAAGGCATTACATTTTGAGATGATTTGTTACACAGCAGTAGCTAACTGATGACACAAACTTGAGAAAGTATCCCAGAATTAGAGGAAATAACAAGGAAATAACAAAGAAACAAAAAGAGAGAATGTGGGTATGGAGGACAGAGAAAGGAAATCCAACATGTAAATAATATATATTTCTGCAGAAGACATCAGAATAAATCAAACAGAAGCAATTATCAAAAACAAAATTAAAAAAAAAATTCCTGGGATGAAGAAAACCTATGTGCTCAGATTAAAAGTGTTCATCAACTTTAAGACAAAATTTATTTATTTTTATTGCAGTAACATTGGATTATAACATTATATAGCTTTCAGATGTACATCCAAAATTTATTTTAAAAGGCTTATATCAAGACGCAATCTAACAAATTTTGATTACATGAATATTTTCTTATTTAGTCTTTTAACATGGTAAATTACATTGATTGACTTTTGCATGTTGAAATAGCTTTGCCTTCCTGGGATAAATCCCACTTAGTTGTGATGTATTATCATTTTTTGGAAATTTCTGGGCTCAATTTGCTAATAATTTATCAGGAATTTTTGTATTATATGTTCATGAGAAATATTGGACAGTAGTTTTTTGTGTGTGTGCGTGACTTTTTTTTTTAATTGAGTTAATGACAGGTTACAATCTTGTGAAATTTCAGTTGTACATTAATGTTTGTCATTCGTGTTGTAGGTGCACCACTTCACCCTTTGTGCCCACCCCCCACCCCACCTTTCCCCTGGTATCCACTAACCTGTTCTTAGTCCATAATTTGAAATTATTGGACAGTAGTTTTTTTTGTAATATCTTTGTCTGGTTTTGGCATCAGAGTAACACTGGCCTCATAAAACTCCCTCCTTTTCTATTTTCTGGAAAAGGTTGTGTATAATTGGTATTATTTCTTCCTTAAGTGTTGGGTAGAATTTGCTGGTGAAATCACTTGGGTCTGAAATTTTCTTTGTGAGAAAGTTTTAATTTAATTTTACTACAAATGTAATGTATTCAATAGACACAGGACTATTTCAGGTCATCTATTTTTTCTTGAGTGAGTTTTAGTTTTTGTCTTTCAAGGAATTGATTGATTTTATCCACACTGTCAAATATATGGGTGTAGACTTTGTCTTAGTTTTCCACTATTATCTGTCTAATGGCTGTACGTTCTAGAGTGATAATGGCAATTCATGACTTCTCTCTTTTTTTCCTTGGTCAGCTGGCTAGAGGTTTTTCAAAGTTTTTTTTTTTTTAAATCTTATCAAAGAACTAGCTTTTGGTTTCATTGATTTTTCTATTGTTTTCTCTTTTGTTTCTAATTGTATTAATCTCAGCTCTTATCTTTTTATTTTCTTCTTTCTGCTTGCTTTGGGTTTAATTTGCTCTTTTTCTATTTCATAAGGTGGAAGTTTACATTATTGTGTGTTGTGGATTGAATGTTTGTGTTCCCTCCCAGATTCATATGCTGAAGCCCTAAGTGATGGTATTTAGAGGTGGGGCTTTGGGGTGGCGATTAGGGTTAGATGAGGTCATGAGAGTGGGGGCCTCATGATGGGATTAATGCCCTTATAAAAAGAGGAGGGGACACGGAATCTGTCTCTGAGGGCCGTTGCCAAGAGCCCAGCCGTGCTGGCACCCTGATCTCAGACTTCCAGCCTCCAGAACAGTGAGAAATAAATGTTTGTTGTTCAAGCCGCCCGGTCTGTGGTAATTTTTTTATAGCGGCCCACACTGACTGAGACTGTTTG
Source organism: Equus quagga (assembly GCF_021613505.1). Taxonomy (NCBI): domain Eukaryota; kingdom Metazoa; phylum Chordata; class Mammalia; order Perissodactyla; family Equidae; genus Equus; species Equus quagga. The sequence continues at coordinate 1,797,211 of NC_060288.1, read as the reverse complement.
AGGCCTTTCTGCTTGTCTAATATAAGTGTTTAGTGCTATAAATTCCTCATAAATTGCTTTAGGTGCATTCTACAAATTTTGACATGTTGATTATTTATTTTAATTCAGTTAAAAATATTTTCTACTTATCCTTTAGACTTCCTTTTTGACCCAGAGGTTATATACGTGTTGTTTAATATTTTGAGATTTTTTTCAGGTCTCTTTCTTTTATTGACTTTTGTTTTATTTTGTTATGGTCAAGGAACATATTTAATATGATTTCAATTTTTGAAAATTTGTTAAAGTTTGTTTTGTGGCCCAGAATATGGTATATATTGATGAGATGATAACTTTCTTAGTTGTTTAAGAAAGAGTAGGTTATCACTCGTAGGCAAAAGCATCCTAGGGGATACACTATTTCAGTCCGAACTTTGACTGAAAGCAAGAAACAAGATAATGGAACTAGCTCCAAACAAATTATAGCAATAAATGCTTTAATCTCGCTATTACATTCTCTCTTATAAGCCGAAGATTTTCAGATTGAGTAAAAAACAAGACCAATCTATATTTCTTGTAAGAAGCAGCTTAAAACAATTTTGTCAAAAGAGTGTTAAGATAAAGGATGAGCAAACATATCAGGCTAATGCAAACAAAACCTACAGCAAGAATTACGATACAGTCACACGTCACTTAATGATGGGGACACGTTCTGAGAAATGCATCATTAGGTGATTTCGTCTTCGTGCAAACATCACGGAGTGTACTGAACAGGAACAAAATTTGCCACTCCAAAATGTGCCTCTTTAACATGAGGATTATTTTAGGCTGATTATTTTTAAGAAACAAAAGACTCACAAACTTGTTCTTGTTACCTCCTCCTTAACTTCCTAAAAGAATTCAGATAAAATTCTCAGGAAGTGAGCTGTCACCTTAGCATAACATGAACTAGATGACGGACAGAGAGGGACCTAGAAAAGCCTGTTTGTTGGGCTCCCCTCTGTTCTTTTCTGTGTGGCCAAACCAACACTTGTTTTTCAAATGTTTGCTTCTTTTCACCTGCCTATGAATTGCCTTCTTCCCCTCTGAAGTCCCTGACACTCCCCACCACCACCGTCTTCTTTTGTCTTTAGCTGAGGGGAGTATTTAAGGTGAGGGCTTCGGCCATTTTGTCAAGTTACTTGGTTTTCCTGGGTTTCTCCCAGGTACACATGCTATGAAACTTTTGTTTGTTTTTCTCCTGTTAATCTGTCTCATGTCAATTTAATCCTTAGGCCAGCCAGAAGAACCTAGAAGGGTAAGGGAAAATTTCTTCCTCCTCTGCAGTACTTACAGAAACCTAGATGGTATAGCCTACCACATGCCTAGGCTGTATGGTACCAATCTTCTGGGACCACCGTCATATATGCAGTCTGCTGTTGATCACAACACCATTATGTGGCACATGACTTTATGTTTTGTAAAATGATGAGATGTGGAAGATATGCTCTTCATAAACTTTTATGTGTTGAAGAGTAGAGCACCAAAATGTGTAAAGCAAAAACTTAATAGGAGTGTGTTTAATATACCTCTGAATATTTGACAGATCAAATAGACAAGAAATGTCAGGGATATAGAGCAGGAGTTGGCAAACTTTTTCTGTGAAGAGGGAGATAGTACATATTTTAGGCATTGTGGGCCACACACAGTCTCATGTTCTACTTTGGTTTTTTCACAACCCTTTAAAAATGTAAATATTATTCTTAATTGGTGGGCTATACAAAACCAAGCCATAGGCTGGACTTGGCTCTTGGGCCATAGTTTGCCAACCCCTGAAATGGAAAATTCAAATAATATATTTAATAAGGCAATGTAATGAATTTAAAAGTTGTATCTCAAACTTAGTACATTACGTTTTCTATGCTTATACAATGAGAGCTGTTTTGGTCGCAAGTTTAGAAACCCTCTTGAATTAGCTTAGGTGGTGAAGGAGTCATTATTGAGAGCCACAGAGTTCTCTCTCAGAAGCCATAATCCAACTGGCTTCAGCTCCAACCCTGGTCCAAGTGGCTATGACCAAGGAAACAGGTCCCACCCCATGCATGGAAAAAGGCATTGTCAGAAAAGGGAATCAGGATCAAAGCAGATACTCAGAAGATATCTGTGACATGACAACCTTTAGAGAACAAGTGTGTTTGTACACATACACACACATGCATGCTCACACAGATGCTCATTCCTCCAAGGATGGCACCTCCTAACGTGATCCCATGTCTCCAGTGATTTTCAAATTGTGGGTTGCAACCTATTAATGGTAATAAAAGCAATTTAGTGTGTTGTTTGGCACTTTAATAAATGAAATAAAATAACAGAAAATATCAGAATGTCTTACCTGTAAGGTTAACTATTGTTTAGAGATTTTTAATTTGTTTTATATGGAAATACGTATTAGTCTAAAAAGTTTACCAAATGCTGAATCCCCACGTACAACCACAGCTGCCCTCATCCCTCACACCAAAGGAGGGAAGCCCAGATCTCATTCCTTTTCTCGGCCAGGCTTGACCTGGTCCAGCTCTGCCTCCCTGCCATCCCAGGGCATATGGACTAAATGATCAATTCACCACCTCCCACCACACTCGCCAAAAAAGGGGGCTGTCCTGAGGCATGAGGAAGTGACACTGGGCATTAATTGTCTAACTGTATGAAGTTTTGATAGTAAAGTTATGCAATCTTGGTACAATGAAGAGGAGATTGCGAACCTTTTCCTGTGTTCTGCACCATTTTAAATAACATTAGCACTATTTACACTTTGAAAGTTTGAAAAGGACTCAGCTAGAGTCAGCTAGAATATGTGTCTGTTTCATTGGCAGTTTTTTTTTTCAAGGCCAATTTCAACTTTTCCAAGGTTGTTGTTCCATTCAGTTTTACCACTTTTTTTTTGCAGTATTTTGCTCATTTATGTAAAATCATTAATTTTGTCCAACTTTTCAAGTGTATTAATATTATTTTGTAGAAGTCCTTCTCATACTTATTAAATCTCTTCTGCATCTAAATTTGTCTCCTTTCTAACATTTAATGAATATATTTATTTTTCTTAATTATACTTGCTGGAGGTATGTCTATTTTATTGTCGATTGTTGTTTTTGGAGAAATAGCTCTTGAATTTAATTCTATCATTTTGCTTTTCAAAATTTATTTATTTTAGCTCTTAACTTTCTCAGTTTCTTTCTTCTGCTTTCCTCGGATTAAAAAATTTTTTTTGCTATTTCTTTACTAATTTTTTGAGAAGAATTCTTGATTTATTTATTTTAACTTTTTTCTAATTAATAATGAAATCATTTCAACTGGTGAATTTTCTTGAATACAGGTTTGGCCTTACTACATAATTGGAGTATTTTATATGTTATCGTTGCGCAGGGGCCATGCTAATCTTCTCTGTATGGTTCCAATTTTAGTATATGTGCTGCCGAAGCGAGCACTGGAGTGTTTTAAATGTTTATTGACTGTCTTAATTGAAACTTCTGTTTTTAATTTCTAAAATTATTGTATTGTGACAACAGAATGTGGCCTGCATATTTTTGGCTTCTTGAAATTAAATGAAATTTGTATTTCTGATTAATACTTGAGTGTTTCTATAGATAATTTAGTAGACTCCTGGAGCTTTCTGGCCAGCTCATGCCCCTTTCTTTGAGGATTGTCCTCGCTCTCCCAGGATGGGTTTCAGAGCATGTGACCTTACTCTCCACTCCAACACCACACCTGCCTCACATCCCCAACAGCTAAATCAATAGGACTCAAGTAGAGCCAATCAAGGTTTTTCTCCCAGGAATTGGAAATTGAGGTTCATTGATGATATGGATCTCTGTTGATTGTTCCAACTGTAGGGGAACCCATATTCTACCTTGTGCATGGAAAATTAAAGAAAGTTGACAGAGTGAGAGAGCGAGGCAGGAGACAAAATTATTGGCTCTTGGCGGCTTTCCAGCTTCCAGCTTCCCGTTTTATTTTCTTCCCAAAGTCTGACTATACTTCAACCTCTGAGTTCCAAGAGATACTCCTATATTCTACCGGAAACTCCTTTTCTTGGCTTAAGGTAGTTTGAATAGATTTCTATTACCTGTTAAAGCAAGGTATGAAGATTCATGCTATTTGCATGTAAAACAGAGCTCAGTTTTTCTTTGTTCCATTAGCAGTGGTTTGTCCCACTCTGTGGAGGAGAGAAAGTTGCCCCAGAGAAGGAAACATTTGCCCTCCCTTCGAGGCAGGGGAGATCAGAGAATTGTGATATCTAAATACTGAGCCCTCTGTGTCCATGAGAAAGAAAAACTGCTCAGTTTTTCTTGACAATCAGGGCTTTTTCTAATGTAGAGTCAAGGGCTATTAGAAAAGAAAAGAAGAGAATAGGGCTTTTTGGTGTAGAAGGGACCTTGGCCTCAACATTGGAGGAGGGTAGGAGAGAAGTTGATGGAGATTCTGAAAATGGCGCCATTTCCCAGGAAGAGCCAGGTGAGTGGGCAAGAGAAGGCCCTCTGCAGGAAGTGGAGAGTCCTGGAGCTGTTGGATTAGAGTCCTCACTGACTGACAATCCGTGTTTTTAATGGTTGGCCCACACAAAGCTTTGTTTTATTTATTTTTGCTCTCATTTTTACTCCCTTTTTCCTAACCTCTACAGGCAAGCATTTTAAAGTGTTTGAGATATTGTGTTCTTTTATTTGTTCTTATGAAAACATTTACTACATATTTTTTATTGAGATATAACCCACATATCATATAATTCACCCTTTTAGCATGCATAATTCAGTGAGTTTTAGTACATTCACTATGTTGTGCAACCATCACCACTATTGTGTATGTATTATTAATTTACATAAAGATATTGTTCTATATTGCCATTCTGTTTCTTACCATTTTTGATAATGACTTTTTCTTTAGGTCCATCCATGCTGCATGCACATCTATTTCATTGCTTCTCACTGCTGCGGAGTATCCTATAGTGTACATCTACCACATTTTTCTTATCCATTCTGTCTGTGATGGACACTCAGGTTCTCTCCAAATCCCCAGTGTGACAACCAATGCTGCAATGAACATCCTCTTCCATGTCCCCTGGTGGACCAGTGTGAGAACTGCTCTTCTGGAGGGGACTGCTGGGTACAGTCTAAGAGTACCTGATTTGAGTAAGTACCACCAGCTGCCTCTCTAGAATGGCTGCACCATTCCCATTCCCATTGCAGAACAGACATCTCCGTTGGCTCTCAGCATCATCAGCTTTCTATTTATGCCAATCTAGCAAGTATAAAGAGAGACATTCTTGTTTGATCTCATTTCTGTCATTGCCACCAAGATTGCACGTATCTTCACATGCTTATTAGCCTTTTGGGCTTCTTCTTCTTGAATTGCCTATTTTGTTGTTGTTGCCATTTGGGTTTGCCAGTCCCTCTTTTTCAATTGGATTCCTGTCTTCTTTTCTATCCTTGTGTACTCTAAATGTTAAACCATGTCTGGTTTAAGATACCGCAAATATCGTCTCACGATCCGATCTCACTGTTATTTTTCACTATGGTCTCTCGCTTCCCATGTGGTTAGAAAATTCAAACTGCCTGCATCCGGAACCTGTGCCAGTCAACTGTCCAGCCTTCACACGAGTGGAAACCTGACTCTGTCTGCCACAGACACCCTCACCAGTCAGCCACTGGTGACTGGTAGGAGAGGCCAAGGTAGGAGAGATGCCTGGCCCCTGCCACTGGTGTCTGCTTTGCCGCCATCTGGCTTTACTATGACAACTTCTAGGAATATTGCTCCCCCCCGACTCCTCCAGCAATAGTAAAACCAAAGATGACTTTGACACCCAGTGAGGTAGCGAGGGAGGAGAACCTGCGCATGGAGTGTGTGTGGAAATGGGGTGGGCAAAGAGCAGAGAGCTAAGCCCTGGGAGAACTTTGAGGGGGTACAGTAGGGATAAACACTCCACTAGGGTTTCAAATACAAAAGGCTTTAACAAAGGTGGAAATTGGTACAGAGTTGGTTTATAAGTAAAAGACCCTCGGGGAAAATGTGGAGCTGGGGGCCACTGGACTTCCCCACCCCAGGAAGGGAAGCTGGTAATCTACCGTAAGTCACCAACGAAGACCCCTGCACCTCAGCCCTCTGATAGTAAGGCTTAAATCAGACTCAAAGTCTTTAGTAAAATGTACCAGCAAATTGACAGATTCCAGACCAAGGTGGCTTGGCTGGAAACAAAAAGGGACAAAAGCCAAATATTTGAAAATCCAGTCTAATAATCTTGCCAAGCTGCAATAACTGAATTTTGTACTTTGCTCCCACCTCTATTGCTAAGGTTTAAACCCTAAAAATTGGAGTCTGGCGAGTGCAATGGGGGGTGCATAGTAGGAACGTGAACTACTAGAAAACCCAGACTCCTAGGCCTTGCTCACATTTGCCTCTCTGCACGGCTGTGGAACAGAGATGGAGAGGCTTCCCTCCGGAGACTTCTTTGGACAATAGGGTTGAAATGCAGCAGAAGTGGATGTTCGTGCAAAGGAAAGACCCCTTCTGCAACCTCCAAAGTCCATTTTTCCTCCATAACCCCAAACTAAGAAGTTTTGGTGGGAAGCAGAGCTTAGCCAACTCTTTCTGTCAAAAAAACTAGACAAGAAGGTGTGGTCCAACTCCAACTGTTTAACTGCTGGTAAAGTTATTCACAGAGCTGCCTAGCCCAGCATGACAAGATGATAACCTCTGCATTGGGTTTTGGCAAATAAAGTGACTAAAAATAACACTGTCAGGCAGCCTACTAATGTTCCGTGGAGTTAAGTCACCAGGACAAAAAAAAGTCTGTCAAGTGAGAGCCTGCAGTTGATTTAGCATCTGGCCTCTGTTTATAGTGGACCTATCTGAAAAAGAGAACCACACAGAAAGAAGCAGAGCCAAAGGACAGAGAGAAATTGTTCAAGACATTGTATGAATCCCCAAATTCAGCCATGACAGAAGCAACTTCTGCCTGTTCTGGTACTTTCATTTCTTGCGTAAGACAGTTTAAATTGGATTTCTATTATGGGCAACCAAAACATTCTGACTAGTATAAGTGGTGTAAATATTGGATAGGAGACTAAAATTTTCACTAGTTATATTAACTACCTGGAAACCCCCAAAGAATCAGCTGAAAACTTATTCAGCTGAAAACTTATTCAAACAAATAAGAGAAAGGATGATTCTTTTTTTCAGTAAGCGGTGTCGGGACTTTAGATCCCTACCTCACACCAAAATAAATTTCAGAAAGATAAAAGACTTAATTAAACCATAAAAGAAATAGAAGAAAACGTAAACAATTCTTTTTTCTCATTTTGGAGCAGGAAAAGCCTTTCTTAGCATTCAAGCGAAAAACAGAAAATGAGCCAACAAAAAAGACAGACTTGTAAAAATTAACTCTTCTGTTAAATAGTAGGTAATGATAAAGCACAGAATGAAGAATCCATTCAGATAGTAAATTTGGGAGGAAGATCAGGTTTCGGGAATCCAGGGGCCCTCTCTGGGAGCAGGAAGATGGTTGATTTGACTTTAGACGTGTTGGTACTTGTGGGAACCATTCTGTCAAAATGAACTAGAAACAGATACACATGTCTAAAACCCAGGGGTGACTACAAAGTTAGAGACACACATTTGGGACAGTTCAGCAAATAGATGACATGAAATCTACTAGCATGGATGGGGTTATCCAGGAATGAGAAAAGAAGTGGTTCCCAGAACCCTGCAGAACACTGACACTTAAGGAACGTGGAAGAAGAAAAACCCAGGAAGACGCTTAGTTCCTTCAGGAAAGGAGATATTCCAAGGCTGATTTGTCTTCCTGGTCTAGACAACATCTAGCACTGTGCCAGGTATGTGTTGGATGCTCAGTGCACACCCTTTTGATTGTTTTCATTTGTTTCTCAAATTTGATTAATTTGAAAATAGGTCAGTCAATATGATTCAAAATTCAATAGGTATGAAAGGATATTTTCTTGGAACCCCGGTCCCACAGCCACTATTTTCCCTCCCCAGAATCAATGAATATTAACACTTTCTTATGTATCCTTTCAGAGATATTTTATGCATATAAAAGCAAATAAGAACATATTTTCTTTCTTTTTAAAAACCCTCTTATTTCAACTCCCTTTTTCAATTGATATAACATTTTAGAGATGGTGTCATGTCAGTAAATAAAGAGCTGTTTCATTCTTTTTGTGACTGTGCAGTATTTCAATTTACAGATGACCACAATTTGCTTCACCGGAACCTTTGTGATGGCCCTATAGGTTCTTCACAATATTTTGCTTTAACTAACAACGCCAGGATAGAAAACTTTGATTGTGTGTCATTTCATGGTGGTGGTTTTGAAATGTGTCAGCTGGATTAGGCTGAACCACGGATGTTTCCTGTTAGGACAAGCCAAAGAGGCATTTTTGTCACGTGAGATGGGGGAGGAGAAGGGACGATGCAGCCTATCGTTTTCACCTCGGAAGGTCGGGCAGGATCACCAGGGGGTTTTGTAGCTCACGAGAGTTGTTGCTTATTTGCCACCTCAGCTCCTCAGAGTGGAGTGGTAGGCTGCACCCACTTTAAGCTTAGAAACGATTTTGCTCTGGCCACTCGCATGCTCTTGCAGCTTACTTTCTTATATCTAAATATGTAGACCTTTGGGGCCGGCCTGGTGGTGCAGTGGTTAAGTTTGCACATTCCGCTTTAGTGGACTTGGTTTCACCAGTTGGGATCCTGGGTGTGGACCTACGCACCACTCATCAAGCCATGCTGTGGCAGGCGTGCCACATATAAAGTAGAGGAAGATGGGCACGGATGTTAGCTCAGGGCCAGGCTTCCAAATAAATAAATAAATAAATATGTAGCCCTTTGGAATTTGTCCATGTGTTTACCCCGTAGTTCCAAGACTATTTATTGAACACTCTTGTTTTTTCACCATTGATTTTAATGCCGTCTGCACCATATTATACATTTCTATATGTATTTGGCTCTATTTCTGGACTTTCTCATCATTTCTATTGATTTGTGTGTAACATATTATTTTATTATTAAAGTTGATAATATTTAAAATATCTGGTTGGTCCAACCCCCTTAATTACTCTTCTTTCTCAGAATTTTACTGCCAAATCTTTCTTTCTTTCTTTCTCTCTCTCTCTCTCTCTCTCTCAGTCTCTCTCTCTCTCCCTCTCTCAGTCTCTCTCTCTCTCTCTCTCCCTTCCTCCCTTCCTCCCTCCTTCCCTCCTTCCTTCCTTCCTTCTTTCTTTCTGTCTTTGAGGAAGATTAGCCCTCAGCTAACATCTGCTGCCAATCCTCCTCTTTTTTTGCTGAGGAAGACTGGCCCTGAGCTAACATCTGTGCCCATCTTCCTCTACTTTATATGTGGGACACCTGCCATAGAATGGCTTGCCAAGCAGTGCCATGTCCGCACCCAGGATCCAAACTTGTGAACCCAGGGCCACTAAAGCGGAATGTGCAAACTTAACCGCTGTGCCCTCAGGCTGGCCCAATGTTTATTTTTTTCACACAAAGTTTAGACTCAATTCCTCTAATTTAAAGATCTATTTAAAAATTTTATTGGAATTTTACTAAATTTATAGATCAACTTAGGGAGACTTGATGTCTTTATGATATTGAGTCTTGTTAGCTAAGAACTTAGTTTACTTTCCACTTGATCAGTTTTTCTTTCGTGTCCAAAAGTAAATTTAAAAATTTTCTTTCTATTTATTGTATCTATATGAACTGATGGATATCAGCTAAAGCTATTGTGGCCATCATTTCATAACATGTAACTCAAACCATCATGCTGTATGCCTTAAACTTACACAGTGATACATGTCAATTATTTCTCAATAAAACTGGAAAAAAATTTTCTTTGTAGAAACTTCACATTTATTAGTAAGTTTATTTTTAGCTATTTTATCTTTTTGTGAGACAATTGAAGTAGGTGTTTTCTTCAATTATATTTTCAATTGTATTTTTCTTTTTTTCTTCTTCTTCTCCCCAAAGCCCCCTGTATATTCTAGTCGTAGGTCCTTCTGGTTGTGTTATGTGGGACGCCGCCTTTGCGTGGCTTGATGAGCGGTGCTAGATCTGCGCCCAGGATCCAAACCGGCAAAACCCTGGGCCACTGAAGCAGAGCGCACAAACTTAACCACTCGGCCGTGGGGCCAGCCCCACAGCACTTTCTGTTTCTATTGGGTTCTGAGTGGGACACCTGAACTGTTGCAAGTCAGTTACCGTTGCTCTTTTTTCCCTCAATAAGTTTCCTAGGCAGGCTTGAAAACAGTAAATTAAGTACTGCAACTCACTCGCAAATTTCTCTCTTAGCCACTCAGTTTCAAAATTCCTTAGTAAGGTCACACAGATGGTGTCCCTCTCTCCTGGTATTTTAGTCAAATCAAAGGTTTTGTTTTCGCTTTTTTCTGCAGGCCAAATAGTGGAGATGTTTCTGGTTAACACCAGAGTTTGATCTCCGTAAGTCTCCACACTGAGCTCTCGGGAAGCTGGCTAGCAGGGCTGTTCTCTCTCGTGAGGACCCCGCTGGCGAGGATCATTCTGCAAGTCTGTAGAAACTGCTAAGGCCATATTTTCCTGCCCTCTTGTGAACTGACACAGCTTTGTAGTGGTGAGAGCATAAAAATTACTATGCTTTTGTCACATTAATTAATGAGAAATGGTTGGAACAGCAAGGGGTTTTTAAAATCACACATTTGGTCTAAAGCTTTCATTTTACAGATGAAGGGCGTGATGAAGAGACAGTAGTCAAAAAGGGCTGCATTAAAACTGAAGACTTCGGACGCCGGAGTGGTGTTCTCTCTTCTAATTTAAACTGTCCTTCCTCCTCTAGCTGAAAATATCTCAATGTTTCAAAGGAACTTTCTACAATAGTCATTGTTTTCCATTGTAAGCACAAATGAAAAACACTTGGTCCACCACAAAATGCACTCATCGATAAGTCAGGCCAAGTGGCTGTGTTTGACTTCTGTTTGTCTGTCTCTGGACGTTTTTGCTAATCTAGCAGTTCTCAAAATGTGGTCTGGGGATCCCTGTGAGATCACAAGACCCTTTCAGGAGGTTTGCGAGGTTAAAACTATTTTTGTAATAATATTAAAACTTTAGGGGTCGGCCCCAGGGCCAAGTGGTTAAGTTCGCACACTCTGCTTCAGCAGCCCAGGGTTTCGCCACTTCGAATCCTGGGCGTAGACATGGCACCGCTTGTCAGGCCATGCTGAGGCGGCGTCCCACATGTCACAACTAGAGGGACCCACATCCAAGAATACACAACTATGTACTCGGGGGGCTTTGGGAGAAAAAGGAAAAATAAAATCTTTAAAAAACAAAAACAAAAACATTATTTGCCTTTTGTACTTTCATTTGCTCAGGAATGTTTTCTAGAATTTTCCAAGAAAGTAGGTTTAGGATATAAATACGTGCATTTTCAGAGATTAACTAAATTTGTTTTCAGTACTTTTACTGAGCTCATACCACCTTCAGTTTTACTTGCTATAATCTCTTTAAACTCATTGTTGTCCAGTAAATTGTTATTTTGAAATCCTGAAGTTTGCCTCAAGCTTATGGGGAGACTCACAAAGTAAGCATACTTTGTTATTTCGATTTGTAAATGCAGTTTTACATTTTAAAAAACTTTTCTAAAATTTAAAACTTTCTCTAAAACTTACTATTTTAAAATTTCATGGCATTTGTTTCCAAAATAAAAAAATTTATTTATAATATACCTTTCTTATTTTTAAGGGTGAATTAGCTTCCTCAGCCCACAGCTCCCGTGTATGTATAAAGATGTTGCTCTGACTCAGAAGGGAGGAATCTTCCAAGAAACAGGGTGAAACTGTGAACAAGAAATGAAAATATAGCAAATGTTATCTTTTCCTTGGCTGTATATGTGTTAATAATTTATTTTGTTATTATTCTAAAAGTATTATCATGGATGACTTCCAGTTTCTGGTCCAGCACGTACAGAGCTTAGAAGTCACCACTCCATCCTTAGAAAAGGTAAAAAGCTAAACACACTGAAAAAATCAACAACTCTTCTTCGATCTGTCGTCAGAGAAGCGAGGTCATAGGGCAAACTGCTGTCCGAAAAATTAGAGAGACAGACAGGTGGACGGAGAGAATGACGACTCACCAGACGTGAAATCCCCAAGCAGAAAACTCCGTGGGAACCAGAGCAGGTTAGGGAGACCTGAACTATAATGGAAAATTGCTGGAGACCCAAAGGGGACAATCTGAGAGTTAAAAACTCAGCGGGGAGTTGGGGGGCCAGCCCCGTGGCCAAGTGGTTAAGTTCACACACTCTGCTTCGGGGGCCCAGGGTTTCCCCAGTTTGGATCCTGGGTGCGGACATGGGGCTGCTCATCAAGCCATGCTGAGGCGGCATCTCACATAGCAGAGTTAGAAGGACCTACAGCTAGAATATACATCTATGTACTGGGGGGCTTTCAGGAGAAGAAGAAGAAGGAAAAAAATAAGATGGGCAACAGATGTTAGTTCAGGTGCCAATCTTTAAAAAGAAAAAAAAAAAAAAAAAACTCTAGGGGGACCCAATCATAGGAGAGTCCCTGTAACTTTGTGAGTTTTACTTCCAAGAGCTCTGCCAGGTCCTCACAGTGAACACTGCAGGAAAAATTCCCTCATGCGGCCAGCAGGGGAGGGAAAAGGAACCATTTCGACATTCCCAGAGAAGTCTGTTTAACAAGGTCTGCCCTCAGAAGAAACAGTTTACCCAGAGCCTAACCTGCTGGGGCTTCATCAGAGTCTAACTGACCTTGGCAAAGGGAGTTACTCAACTCCAGCCCCATCTAGCTTTCCACATGCAGGGAGAGAAACATCCAACTCTACGCCATCTAGACATTCTGTCCCACCAAAGAAGGGGCAGGAAACTGAGAAGCATTGGGGAAGTTGCCAGTCTAGTGGCCCTGGCTCAAAAGACTGAGACCTAGTCGCAGAACCAGAGGACACTACCCCTATCCCACACTTTACCACTGCGTTACTAAAGGCCTATTTACCATGCTTCTTTTTACTCAGTACTTCGTGTCCATCTTTCAACAAAAAAGAACAAGGCATACTAAAAGTCATACAAACATAGTTTGACGAGATTGAACAAGCATCAGAACCAGAGTCAGATATGGCAGGAATGCTGGAATTATCAGACCAGGAATTTTAAAAAACTATGATTAAAATGCTAGGGACTTTAATGGAAAAAGCAGACAACATGCAAGAATGGAAGAATAATGTAAAGAGAGGCGTAGAAATTCTAAGAAATAATCAAAAAGAAATCTAGAGATCAAAAACACTGTAACTGAAATGAAGAATGCCATTGAGGGGCTCATTTGCAGACTACGTTATGTGTATTTTGTGAGGTTGTGTGTATTTTTGGTAGAGGGGCTATATGGGAACTCTGTGCTTTTTGCTCAATTTTGCTGTGAACTTAAAACTTTTCTAAAAAATAAAGTTTGCTAATTTAGAAAAAAGAAAGTATTATGATGTCAATTAAGTTATGGTATCACCTGGAGACCAGTCACTCAGTGTTTAAAGAAAAACGAATTAAATATTTTAAATGTAGATGTGATGAACTCTTTAAAAGCTAAAAATTATTACAGTTTTTCATATTAGAAATAAGAAAACTTCCAAAGTATCTTACAGAATAAGTTATCTTATTGCCTTGGCTGGAGAAACGTACCCAGTAGTTGAAAGCCTTACGAAACCTTTACAGCTGATGTTGCTGAATGCCTGCTGGATGAAAGGTCAGTAACGGAAATCGTGGTAGTGCCACATTCCAAGGACACAGGAGCTTGTTGCATTAAAGATTTGACTACCAATATGACAACTGAGTCAATATCTCATCTGCGGAAATTATACTTTTGCTTTAGCAATGGGACAAATCCATAGATGTGGCTGGGCTCGCTGTTTTGCATGTATTCATCTGTTATCAGCCCCAACCAATAATTATCGAAGATCTTCTACAGGAACACTTGGCAAGAAACACAAAGTGTTGAGTAACTTCTTTGAATCTCATGGTTTATCCCGGAACAAGTCTGTTGACATTGCACGGATGATACAAAAGCCAAAGTGAGTAAAACTGCTGGCACGATCAAGGCAGCGGCATTAAATTGTACTAGCAGACTTTGTATTCTTCATCGTGCGGTTAAAAAACAAAACAAAAGCAGTTTCACTTCGGAATGTCCTTGATAAAGCTATAAAAGTTGTTAATTTCGTTAAAACTCTACTCCTTGAAAGCACGTCTTTTTAATATTTCTGCATGACAACATGGGAACCACTTGTGCTGTGAGTTGAAGTGTGATGGTAGTCTCAAAGAAAAACACCTGCGCAATTGTATCGGTTGTGCGCTAAACAAGCTACTTTTGTCATGGAACACCATTTTTACTCGAAAGAACAGCAGACAAATAAATTCTGATTATTCAGACGAGTGTCTGGCAGACATTGTACTGAGAATGAACAACGTGGACCTTCCATTTCAAGGAAAACAACTGACAGTTTTTCTTGCCAATGATAAAATTGAACTTTCAGGGTAAAATTAGAATACTGTAAAACTTGAGTTAATCACCATGAGTTTGACAGCTTCCAATAATTTCCTTATAGGATAGGTGGTGATGTTAATGAATTCTTTTGTATTGTAATGGTTTATCGACACTTGAAGATTTCCATAACTCAGGAAACCAATATTTTTCAAATGCAAAATGTGTGATGTTATTGAAACATCCATGAGTAAAATATCCATTCAAAGCATCAAATAGACCAATGGGTTTTAATGTAACAAAGTATGAAAAGTTCATTATTATGGTTTCTGATTCCACGTTGCAGCTATTAAATTCTATCTCTTGTTGAGTTTTGGTGTAGTATCAAAGAATATTCACAATTATCTGGAAAAGCTTTTAAAATACTCCTCCCTTCTCCAACTATCTATCTGTGTGATTTTCTTCATATTCTTCAAACAAGCAACACATCACAACAGATTGAATGTAGAAGCAGACACGAGAGCTGTCTTTTATTAGCTCAGACATTAAAGAGACTCGTAAAAATGTAAAACAAGTCTACTCTACTAACTGAACTATCTTTTATAGTTTAAATACAGTTTAAGGAATGTCATTTGTGTTACCAGGTAAAGAAGTTTATTATTGTTATTTTTCAATGAATATATACATATGGAACATTTGAGAACCATTGCTCTGCATATTACTTATCACATACCTACCAATCCAATAAAATCAAGTCATGGGTATTTGAGGCTGTTAATTCAGCTGAAGCTTTCCTCATTTATTCACACTAGTTCTCATTCTGGCTCCACCGCTGGCCAGTTCCAAACTTTGGGCTCCCTCTCTACAGCCCACCTCTGAACTTACCTGTGGCAGCCATCCCCCACCTTCCTTCTTGCTGACAGAAGCCCAGCTTTGTTTCCCCCTGCTCTAGATGGCCTTGACCTTCATAACAGTCTAGGGCCCTTCCAGCCCCAACATGGAATCTTCGTTTTGTCAATCATGGCGATCTCCTTCCCTTTGCCAAGTCATTGGTTTAAGCAAGTTTGTGAGACCATGCTTAAACCAATTTCTGATCCATGACATGTGAGAGGTCTGTTGAGGAGCCGGAAGGTTTCCTCAGTCTTAATATGGGACAGAGACAGGGTTGATTCCCTTTTTCCACCTGGGTCTTGTTGTTGGCACATGAAGCCCAGACCCACGGCAGCCATTTGGGAAACAGCCGAGTGAACAAGCCAGTATGTGGAGGATGGCAGAGCACAAAGATGGAGGCACCCTGGCCCTTGATGACATTGTTGTTCTGTAAAACCAGCCCTGCCACTGCCCAATCTCTAGATTTCTTAGGTAGCTAACACATTTCCTATGGCTTACACCATTTCAGTGAGGGTTCACCTTTACTTTTAGCTGAAAATATCTAAAACCCTCCTGACATTCATATGAATCATTTTTTCTTGCCCTGGCCCACCCCCACCTGGCACGCCGTTCTCTGGTTCCCTTGGGTGAGAAGACAGCATAGCAGAGTGAAAAGCACAGTCTTAGACCCAGACTGCCAGGCCCAAAGCTGGGTTTAATGACATCCCAGCTGGTGAAGACAGCGAATTATTGAATCTGTTGGGCCCTGGTTTCTCATTGGTGAAATGTAGCTAATAAGAGGGCCAAACTTCAGGAGGTTATGGTGAAGACTGAAGGACCTGATACATTTAAAGCATTTAGAACAGTTTCCACCTTGGGCAATCCAGAAAAGAAGAATCCAGACAAGGTAAACTTTCAGTGAATGGCATCTCTGCTCACAAACCTTGTTTAGACCAAAATATTAGGTTGGACTATGTGAAGTTACCAGTAACTCAACATTTCTGGCCTACAAACGGCAGTTTCATATGGTTCCACCTACTCCCCCTGGAAGTTGTGTTTCGGAGCTGTGAAAGAAAGTTTTCTTTTCTTTCAGAAAAGAAGGGCAGCTCCTGGAGCAGCTCCACAGAACACAGGACATTGGAGGTTAAACAGGGCCCGTCATGGAGTCGACTTCCACACAGATCGATTACAAGCAGGCAGCAAGAGCTGAAAATCCAAACACACAAATGAGATTGTGTGTATATGATTTGAAAACGCTCAAGTGCTTTCCAAATATTATTGCAAAAATTCTTTATTATATAAGCAGTCTTTAGTGCCTCATCCGTGAAAAAGATACATTTCAATAGCAATATATTTAACGTTTCAGTTTTTCATTCAAGAAAACCAAAAAGTAAAGGAATTAATTGGCAGTACCATAGACGTGAATTTTATTCATCTCATGATCCTAGGTGGGTCACATGGACTGGAATAAAATATGTTTTCTTGAGCTTTTGAGAGTCTGACAACTTAGGCGTCTCTTTCACCACATTGGTTTAAGTTTAAATTAGAGGATAATCGCACAGTAAGAAATGTGGCCTTTTGACACCTTCCCTATGGGATAATAACATACAAGCTGCCAGCTAAAATGAACTCGATTTTTTTCAAAACACCAAGAATGTGGTAAATGCTGTGCTGAGCCTCACCGCCATGCTCAGTGAAGGCTGAGTGCTGGAGCCCCCGTCACTGCTCTGCCCTGTTTCATAGGCAGAAGTGTCACAAATCGGAGCCAGACCAGATGTGTGGTAAAAGAAAAAGAGCGTGATGGCCTCACATTGCCTCACAGTCCATTTCCTCTAGGACAGGACAGCGCACTGCCGGGTTTCTAGGGGCAGCAGCCCTCCCCTTGGACGCTTACAAGGGAGAGAGACCAGGCTCCCAAGTGTGGCCTCTCACCCAGTGAGTAAACCTGGAGGTGACAAGGGGTCAAGGAGGAGGTTCTGAGAGTGGGCTGGGGATGGGGGAAGAGATGCGAACGCTCAAAGTTTCACTCTCTATTCAGAGAGTTCCTTTCTGTTTGGAATCCGCTTCTGTGCCCTGGAATTCTGATGTGGGCCTATTCACGCCCATGGAAACCGCCCCGTGGAGTCCTGGCGTGGGGCCATGGTGCGAGCTCCACTTGTCCTAGGAGCCGGGCCAGCTCAGGGGCTCCCTGGTGGTCTGAGTCCCAACCCAAATCTCCCTTTTGTTTCCCAGATGGCTTTTTCCCAAGCTCTGGGAAACTAATCAAAGTAATGTTAAATGAGAAATGATCACGCGGTCTGTACGGACCCCACACTTTGACTCAAAGCCTGGCCTTCTGGACCGGCCCCCTACGCTCAGTGCCAGTGTCCTTCGGCTCCTTTTGGAGCAGTGTTGGACTGAGCGGCCTGCGATGGGACCGCCCAAGCTCAGCTTTCTTGTTGGCTGTGTCTGTCTAGAACCTGTGTGCTTACCTTTCTCCTGTCCTCCTACGTCCCCTCCCCAGCGTGACAGCAGTTACCTCTGGCGGGAGGAGGGAGCAGTACCGCAGAAGGAACAAAGGCAGCCTCAACTTTATCTGCAATCTTCTATTTCCGTTATAAAATCAAGGTCTCTGCAAACCTTTTATGACAAAATATTAACATGATATTTGGGGAGGTGATTTAATTACTATACATTTTTCTGAATCTTTAAACTTCATACAGTCCTTCAAATGTTAACAGTGGGGAAATTAGTGGCAATACCTTTTTTCTCCTTTCATGTATTTCTCACATATCTTCTAAGGAGCATATTTTTCTTTTCTGATAAGAAAACATCTTTTTAAAGTTTGTGTTGAGGAATTGCTTATACACAGGCGCCGTGAGAGAGGTGCTACGTGGAGAGCTGTTTGGACCTGGGCCCTACGCTTTATAAAGAGATGACACTGGAGGGCGCAAACTCTGTGAACAGAGTCATTTGAGGAGCAGAATAAAAACGTTTAACGCCGTGGCATAGAATGAAACCATATTGTGTTGAATTCCAGCTAGGTCAAAGGTAAGCACATAAGCGGTGTGTGGGGAGGGCACCGTCTTCAGCTTGCACTTCAGTCAGCACGTCAGGCCATGGTCCTGGAGGTTGCACAGGCCCTCTTGTGCTGCAGAGCTACAAGGGAGGCTGCAGAGAAATGGGCTGGATGGAGAAGGCCTTCCCAGGACGGGCCATAAAGGAGGCACTCGGGATGCGTCAGCGGCGGATGGAAACGCAAGAGGCTGAGAATCAGATCAAACCGGAGCCAGAGCTCTTTGCTCACTGGCTAAGTCTGTCATTCGCTCAGTGGGGAGCCTGGAGGGTCCTCGCTTCCTGGTATAGTCTTTTTATCTTGTATGTAAGAATACCTGAGTTGTGTGCTGGAAAATCCACGCGGGTCATTAGATCTCAGAGTGTAAGTCACTCGCAGCAAATACTTTTGTTACTTTAAGACAGTCTCACATTAAGGAATCTGGCCAGGTATTGTGGAAGGTTTTGACTTCCCCTATCAAAACTCAGCTTCTAAGAATGAATAAAACCAGGTAATTAGTCGTCCTTCCTGACTTACAGAATGTTATTTGAATAAAGCTTGTTTCTCCCAGCTGTGGTACATGCTACAAAATGGCCTGGTATCCCGTCTCATTCCGCCAGTCCACAGATACAGACAGCACAGATTGCATCCGCCGGGCGCTGCTCAGATGTGAGGGTGCTGGAGTAAACAAAACAGACACAGCCCCTGCCACTTGGAGGCCTTCAGAAATGGGCATCTACCTGGCCTGCACCACTCAGAAGGATTTTGACATTGTTGAGAACAAATTCTTTTCTCCATTCTAACATTTTTAGGTGAAACTAGCTGATACATGTTGTGATGGTTGGTTTTATGTGTCAACTTGGCTGGACCATGGTGCCCAGATAGTTGGTCAAACATTATTCTGGATGTTTCTGTGTGGGTGTTTTTGGATGAGATTAACATTTAGGTCAGTGGACTTTGAGGAAAGCAGATTGCTCCCTAGAATATGGGTGGGCCTCGTCCAATCACTTGAAAGTCCTAATGGAACAAAGACTGACCTCCCCAAGCAAGAAGGAACTCTCCCAGCAGACGGCCTTCACACTTGAACTGCAGCACTGGCTCCATCCTGAGTTTCTGGCCTGCTGGTCTACCCTGCAAATCTTGGACTTGTGCCTCCACAACTGTGTGGGTCAATTCCTCAAAATGAATCTCTGTCTCATATATATATATATATATATATGTATACACACACAAAACCTCACATAACACACACTAAAGACAATGAGATAGATGTCAAGGGGAATGGGGATGGGAGAGGGTCCACAGCTACCAATACTTTCCACTGTCAGTGAAAATAAATGGGTTTTAGTTACTAAAGCTGAATTGGTTCTTGGAAGTAATCTAGAACCATGGTGTTCATACTCCTTTTTTCCAAACAAAATCTTGCACAGAATTCCAATATACCAAAATGGGGTAAAGGAATCCACTTATTTCAACTGCCTTATTCTCTTTCCCGATCCTCTCCCCAAGGCAGCCCTGGAGGCACAGCTCCTGAAGTTGACGTTCCAACTCACAGTTTATAAACAGGGTTAATGGATATGCTCCCAGTAACATATTCTTGCATGCCCCAGTTTTATTTTTATAGTAGTACTGTTCAAGTCTGCACCAACATTATTATAGACATAAATTCCTTATGCTCATGGCTCTTGAACAACTATAATAAAATAGACGTACAAATTCAATAAAAAGATTACCACCAAAGCAATGAAATTTAACTTGATAACATTAATTTAATTTGCCAAATGATGTTGTTTTGCTCAAACTAAATTGCTACTGGTAATACGAATATGGTAATGACGTCTTTGGAGAAGGTTCTTCTGTGTTTGACACGCCCACTCCTTTCTTTGTTAAAGTTACAGGACAGCCTTCATTTACATGGGGCCCCGTGATAGCGTTCGGCCTTCTATCGCTGTGAGTACTGTTGAGAACTCTTCTTTTCTGGGCATCCCCCGGAAATGAAAGCAGCACTGCCTGAGCCAAAGGGAAGATACACACCAACCGACACCAGCTCTGGTGGGGGCAGCGGCCTTATGTTATAAGGGGGACAGCTTAAGGATTCAGAGAAAAGCTTGTATGACTTTTTATCAACATGAAAAACTAATCGAAGACAAAAAGCAAATAATTAGTAAGACAAAGTGAAGAATGTGTGGATGTTCTCATCTGATTCTTCCGACTTTTCTGTAGGTTTGAAATATTTTTAATTAAAAGGTTGGGGAAAAAATAAATTCTCATAGAGAATTCACTGCTCCTAAGATATGTCTATACCCCACAGTGTGAGAAAGATTGATCTACTTCAACCCTGTATTTTATAGATTGGAAAATTGAGGCTCAGAGAGCAGAAACAACTTACAGGAACATTACTGGGCTAATTAGTGGAGAATCTCGATTAGAACTTCGGTCTCCTTGCCCAGACACTTCACCATACTGACTATGAGTTGTAGGGTTTAGAACCCTACAGTTCTCACAGGCTTATATTCTGCTGTAAGAAATTGGTCAGGACTTCACAATAGGCCTGTGTTTCCAGAACACTATTAAGCTGACCTTTGAGGAGATACCAGCTTGCATACCCCAAACACATCGCAGGCACAATAAAGAGTGTAGCGTGCATGAAGAAGGAACGGAGACTTCATTCTTCTATGAAGCATTTCCTTCCTAACAGGAAAAAAATCTCTTCTTGTACTCCAGTGACTACTAAATCTTCTTCCAATCAGTAACACCTGAGGCTGGGCAGGGCCTAGGGCCACGACCTGGGGCCATACCCAGACCTGGACCCACATAAAGGCACCTTCTCGGCTATAAGTCCTGCCTCCAGCCCTGCACTTTAACTTTCCATCAGTAAAAAGAGATAATATAAAGCTTAGGGAAAGAAGCAAAAATTACTATACATAAAAGCGCATTGAAAATAGGAGTATGAAATGAAATACAAAATATTTTAGGAAACGCCCATCATTCAAATATCATTTTTCCCAGGAATCTGATCTCAGGGTTAAATAGCTGAATGACTGAAAGATGTGATTATTGCCAAAAGGATGAAGTGTCTAAGGAGTTGAGAAGAATTTGTGAAAGGTTTGAGCAAGTACTATTGTCTCTAGCTTATGAGTAGGGTCAAGTTCGTGGGAAAAAGCCAGGGGGAAAAGTCGTTATGTTTAATGCGAAACACAGACACTATAGGTATTCATCATGGGAAATTACATGCAGAGAGGACTGTTCAAAGAAAACCTCAGTCCCCCACTGCAAACATACAGAACTGCAAATACACGGCCAAAGTGAACTAGTCTTTGGCTTTCAACAAACAGTCCACAACCTCTGTAAGCTGTAATCTAGTTCTCAAGAGTCTACACTTACGATTAAGTTGTGGATGAACACATTTGACCACAAACCTTAGAAGTTGCACAACGTTTCCCACAAATGTTAGGTTCACAGTTCATTAGAAGGATCCTGGATCCCGGGCTAGGGTGCCAGCTAGCATTCTGGTGCCTCTGGGAGAGGCTTGTGGTGGGAAATGAAAGTCTGTAAACTGTCTGGGCAATTGGGAAACAAAAGTTATAAGCTGCCTGGGCAATTCCACTCATTGTTCACATTTCACGGTTCACATCCAAACCAGAGCTGTCCCCCACACACATATCTGAGAGCTCCACCTGGAGTCCCCCGGACACCTCAGGCTCGACATGTGCCAAACAGAGATCAGCAGCTCCCCAGCCCCAACCTGCCCCTCCTGCTGTGTCTGCGGTCTCGTTGGAAGGCACCACTAGACACCTGGGAGCCGTTCTTGACTCTTCCTGACACCCTCATAAGTATTTGTTGACTCTCCCCTCTTCTCCATCCTTGCACGGCTGTGTTTCATCCCCTCTTCCCTCACTGCTGCACTGTCCCACCGTGGCGTTTCTGCCTTGGGCTCGTGCTCCTCAACTCCATCCTCCAGCGGCTCCTCATTGCCCACAGGAATAAGTTCAAGTTCTTCGGGACAGCTGCGAAGGCCTTTCAATCTGATTTCTACCGCTCCTCCACTCTTGCATTCCACCCACACCAGAATGTTGGTGTTCTGTGTCCTCGCTGCATTGTTTTGAGGCCACATGCTTCTTTCATGCTTTCTCTTATACCTGAAACGCCTTGTCGGCTCACTTTCTTACTTTGTCTAGCTACCTGCTAACTCAGGCACCCAGACGCAGTTCAGGGGTTCACTCTTCCTGGATGTGGCCCTCGCCTTCCCTTGTGGGGTTAGGTAGGGCCCCTCTGCACAACCTCAACACCTACAATATGCCTCTATTATTTCATGTGTGCCCTTGTTTTATAATGATCTCTTTATTTCTCATGCACTCATCTGTGAGCTCCACAATGAGCAGAGCCTTCGTGTCTTCAGTATTCCACAAAAGCATTTCAAAACATTTGCTGCATGAATGAGTAAATGATCTAAGTTCACTTTTCTCATTCTCAAGGAACTATTTCCAAAACAAATATCTACAATATGATACACCCATTCCCAACAAGGGGCCTGCTGGGCACCCCTTGATGGAAGGCTGGCTCAAAGCTCTACTACCTGCACCACGGTAAATGACAGCCCAGGAAGGGCTGGACGGCATACGGTGTAGGCCAGAGATCTGAATGACAGCGTGATGAAGGACTCAAGAAATGAGGCTGTAATCATGGTTGACTAGTCCTGTGAACGGAGCTCCCTTCTGGGCCTTAATCTCTAAAGGAGAGCCTTGACTTAGGTCAACTCTAAATTCCTTCCGTATTTCAAGAAATACCTTCAGCTGAAACAAAGTGGCTTCGCCCAGGGACTACAAAGTGATGGATGATGGAAGGAGACAGACACATGTGCTGTGGACACCCTATGTGTGTCCCTTTCCTTACAGCTGTGGGCGACTTTTGGCAAGTAGAGAGACACTTTTGATTGTTCTGACCGGGGGATGGAGCAGGAGGATGCTAGTAGCATGTGGTGTTCAGAAGCCGGAGGTAGGCAGGGTTGAGTCTGGACAAAATCATGCTGTCACCAAATTGATGATATCCCACCTACTCCCAGTGAGCCATCTATTGTCATATTGGTTCCTGCCCTCCAGTCTAGTGGAGAATGTGACACTTTAGTGGTCACTTTCCCTCATCACCTTGGAAACATTTCCACGAAGCCTCCCCAGGATACTAGGAAGCCCTCTTTGATCTCTTTTTCTTTAACTCTATAGTTTTTGTGGTTTCTACTGCACAGCCTAGAGCTTAGTTATATATGGTTTGATGTTATCCATTGAAGGCATCTGTAACCATAGACATATCCCCAACTGGATTGCAAGCTCTTCTAGGAATTTCTGTGGCCTCTCAGTGCCCACCATACCAGAGTCTGTGGTAGAAATTCATTAAAATCTTATCTTATTGATTTCTACCTTCTAAGGAGATAATTAGCTAATTATGCTAAACTAACTCCTGCTACCGAGGAAACTGTCCCAACCAAGTTTACTCTTCATGATCCCTTTTCACTGCACATCCCCCTTCCCCTGGCAACCCTACCGTGTTTTAGTAACTCTGGTAGGAGTTTCAGACTGGGTAGGAGAAGGTGTTGCAAAAAGGGGAAGACGTTTGGGCCTCCTTTCCTTCCTACCTGGCTAAGGTTGGAAGTTGACAGAGGAACACTCTCACAGTCCCATGGGAAGTGGCTGGGGCTTTGCTCTTTTGGCCTCCTGTCCAAACTTCTCACTGAAAGAGAAGCCAAACGTGTATGTGGACAGGGAGGAATGGTAGCAGAATCAACTTGTGGGCAAAGGATTTGTGGTATCTCCCCACTCCTTTCTGTGTCTCTTCACCCCGTTCTTATCTTTCCGAGCTGATGTTCGAGTTATTACTCATGGCTGCTTAGGTTAAGACTCAGGACTGTAACAACTGGGGATTTTTGTGGTTATAAAATATAATGCTCCTACATTTCTGATGGTACTGGCAACACCAGTTGCTGTCAGATACTCTTGCATCAGCAGAATATATAAACTTTTCAGGACCACTACCCCCTTTCCAAGTCTGTAGACACAGTATGGGAAACGCTTTCAGAAACCACTTGGTTAGAACTTTAGGGCTAAGCTAGTCAAGATGTGGACATTAAAATGACTCTTTCCTATAACTGCCTGTATTAGGTAACCACTCTTGAATACTGAGCTCACCAAAGCATAATTGAGAGGGTAGCAGTTAATGTCGATGCCTGCCTTCAAAACTTCACTAAATCACATGTGCTAATTAAGATGCTTGTAATTCTAAGTCTTTATGGAATGAACCCTTGACTTGGAGTCAGGAGACTCGGAACCTGATCCATGCTTTGCCACTGACCAGTAAGTCACTTCACCTCCCTAGTCCCTTTTTCTAAAATGTGGATAATCGCATCTGCTTTACCTGCCTCCCAGGTTTGCTGTGAGGATGAGCCTGAGTATATGGTAGTGTGCCCTCCCCCCATTGAAAAGACCTCTTAGAACCATCTGGCTGTTTTCATCTTGTGAAGGAGCTCCTCACCTTCTTCTGTTCTGCATCATTATCACAAGAATGGCTGGAGGAAAGTGCCATGGTGAACTCAGTAGGAAGAGGAGGTGGGCCAAAGGCCAGCCTGCACCCTGGCACTCCCTTCTTTCCTGATCGCCTCGAATTTGCAGGCTTTCCTTTCTAGTCATGGTTCCCCCAGATCTCCCTGGAGAGTTGGAGACTTAGCACCTGATGGATACTGACTGTTAGCAGGCAACATCCCATGTTTTCAGGGTGGCAGAGCGATGTGGAGCAACGCCCATCCTGAGAATCTACCCCCCAGCATCCCCTGCACCTTCCCAGGCAGCCTGGCGCTTCCATTTGACTCTGCGCAGCCAGGCTGGTTCACATGGGCTTCCAGGCTCCCCAAAAGGTTGAGGCTTCTTCCCACCCCAGGCTCTCCCACGGCATTGCCCGCCAGCCTGGCTGGGATCCTGCATTGTGGGAGCAAGGAACTAAGTGTTGGTGGGAAATATTATGCAATTCCTAGGCATTATGGTAATATGTATTCATCCTCAATTTAATCACAAGTAGAGACAGTTAAACACTAGATTATAGGCATCAGAAGTTGTTGATTATTTACTAAAAATCAAGAGGGCAGTCCAGTGTGATCCAACAGTACATATTCATTAAGGGAGAAAAAGGAAGTGCTTTCAAACGTCCCCATTGCATATAATTTACTCTGATGAATACCCACAGAGTATGTGTTTCATGTCAAATACAAGTTAATTTTCCCTCTGGCTCTTTCCCATGAACTTGCCACTAGGCCATAACTACTTAATCTCACTAGCACTGGAGTCCCAGAAAATCCTCACTAAATTATAGTGCAGGAACAATGCCCTCTCACCCTGTCCCTCCCCTCGTTCTGTCAGCTCTGGGTGAACATCACTGTGGCTCTGTTAGACCCTGTCTTCCCTGGGGTCCCACACACGGGACAACCTCAGTCATCTCTCTGTGCTGTTACGTCCTCAACCACCTTCTTCCACGGATCCTTTGACCTCCAGAGAACCCATTCTCATTTCCACATCATAGAAAAGCAAGAAAAAAACCCCAGCAATGAACCCAGATATGTTTGCTTAAATGCTTTAACATACAATTTTGGGGGTTTACCATTAAAGTCTATTCTTCAGTATTTGCCTGTTGCGTGGGGTCCCTCTGATTTACATCTTAGACGAGAGTCACCACCTTTCAGCGGGCATTCTAAGTCTCACAACAGATGAGTGATGTCTGCTCTGAAAGAGTACAGAACTGCTCATTTTAGGCAGAGAAATTAAAATTCAGGGTGTTTAACTGAATTATTAAAATATAATGAGATGACACAGATGCTGGAAAACCGTTACCTGATTATATAGTTGAGGAGGAGGGTTCCCTGTTCTACCCAAGGCCAGCCCCTCCTGCCACATGTGCTCTGGATCCTTCTTGCCTTCTCGAAATCTTCACTCTTGCAGCTTCCACTCTCTATTTTGCAGCATCATCTTCTCTCCCTCTCTTGGATCATATACAAAACCAAACAAACGTGCTGAAGTATCTCTCACCTTTAAAAAAGCAAAAGCGCCCCTGACTCCAGGACCCCTCCAGCTGTTGTTCCCTATTTCCTCTTGATGGTTTGTCTTTAGCCACTTCCTATT
Source organism: Equus quagga (assembly GCF_021613505.1). Taxonomy (NCBI): domain Eukaryota; kingdom Metazoa; phylum Chordata; class Mammalia; order Perissodactyla; family Equidae; genus Equus; species Equus quagga. The sequence goes on along the minus strand of NC_060288.1, from coordinate 1,770,686 downwards.
CTCTCCTTAAACTGCTCCACTTGGGCGATGGAAAATGTAGTCTCCGGCGGGGTGCCCGTGTGCCTGGCTAAAGGGCGAAGTGGGGGACCTGATACTACGAGAAGGGGAGGGCACGTGCGGGGGACAGTTAGCAGTCTGCCACATCATACTTCTCCAGAATACTAACTACAAGGGCCTTGGAATTCTTTAATTTGAGTTAGGGTAAAATTGCTTTTTTTCCTAAACTGTCCTTGTCTTTGAATGAAAGGATGTCTAGGTTACCTGGGTTGACAGTTATTTTTTTCACACTTGAAAAATATTATTCCTCTGCCTCATTGTTGCGAATAAGAAGTCTGCCGACAGAATAAATGTTCTTCCTTTACACGCAAACTGTCTTGTCTCCTGGCTAAGATCTTCTCTTTGTCTTTGGTGATCTGCAGTTTCACAATTATGTGGCTTGGGATTTATTTCCTGTTATTTAGCTTGGGATTCATTTAATTCCTAAATCTGGGGATTTGTATCTCTCACCAACCCTAGAAAATTTCCAGCTTTTTAATGTTTGAGAATTCTTTTTCCTTTTATGGAATTCCAATTCACTGTGCTGTAAACCTTCTTACCCTCTCTTCACCATGTCTCTGTCCTTCTCTTCCATATATTTCATTTCTTTGTCTCTCTCTGCTGCAGTCTGGGTAAGATCTTTGGGTATTTTTCTGTTCATAATTCTTCCAGCCTCTTATGTTTACAGCAATATTAAATATTCTATTAAAGCACAGTAAAGTCTTACTTAAAATTTTACACACACACACACACACACACACACACAAATAGTGGTGCGCTGGAGCGGATTTCAGCATTAAACAGCTGTACACATCCAGTTTCAGATCTTTATTTATTAATAAGGTAAATCCCAAAAGATATACCAGAATGATTTTGTGCACTTAGGGGAAAATATCATCTCCTGTCTAAGTAGAAAATTGTGTGGACAGATTCTGAAAACCCTCCTTCTAAGTAGCTTTACAAAAGGAAATTTTTCATTTAGAAATCGGAGCCCTCCTTCATTTTGCTGCAAGCTATGGGCAGTGAGTAGAATTTCTGCTAGTCATGGAAACTCTAAGGCTAGGATTTATTCCTTCTGTCCTGCTTGACAAAAGGATTGAATGTTCCTTCTGTTCCACGTGACGCGCAGCGCTGCTCCGGTACTCCAGCTCCAAGAGGAGCCAGAGCGAGTCAGATACTCACGGCCTGATCGTAGCAAAGACACAGAACTGGATTTTCCAGGGCCAAGAATTGAGGGTCTCTTCCAATTCTTTCAGCTGTGTCTAGTCTGCCTTTTAACCTATCCACTGAGTTTCAATTTCCATTATTATTATTATCATTATTTTATTTTATTTTTAGAAGTGTTATGTTTCTTTTTTTCACATCTGCCTGGTCTTTACGATAGTATCTTATTTCTAGTTTTTGACTCCCTCTCTTATTCCTTTATGCCCTGTAAAAATGCTCATTTCAGATCCTATGGGGGATAATTCCGACGTCTGACGTCCTTGGGGGACCTCGCTCTGCTGGCGCCATTTCCGCTGACTCCTGCTCAAGTACCTTGTTTATTCGTGTTTTGTGGTTGGGCTTGTGAGCGCATGTCCTGCTTTTTGGGCTGTATTTGTGGAATCTTGGGAAGCTTTGGTTGAGTGTGCAAACCTCCAACAAGGTTTTATCTTTAACTCTGCCAGGGGCCCTCAACCCAAGACCAGTCTAAGTTAAAGTTCTCAGCTCTGGGTTTCTGGACAACCCAGGTGAGGTAAATTCATTCCCCAAATCCATATGAGGGAAGGCCATGGTTATACATTTTCAGGGGATTTTTTTCCACATCTAGAGTCAAGGTCAAAGCCGATAAGTTTCTTTGTCACTTCTTTGCGGGCGTGCAGAGTTTTTCAGGTGAGGATGTCTTATATATGTCAGGGGTCTTATTTCCAGCTTCCCAACCGGTACAGACCCACAGCCTTGTCTCCATACTCCATGAGGCCTTTAAAACCCACTGGTCTTGGAAAATGAGATTGGCAAACTCCTTCTTGGAGGGTCTCTGCATAGACGCTGCCAGAACCTGAATACCACTGTGGTTTCCTGGTCTGTCTTTAATTTTGACTCCTGAGAATTTCCCCTGTTTTCTTGAAAGTGCAGTCCCATATATTTTTAAAAGCTTTTAAAATTATCACATCCAATATTTTTAGCTGTTTTACTTATCATTGTTTTTGCAGATATTTACTCCACCATATTGCTGGAAAAGGAAGTTTCCTTCCATATTCAAAATAACTTCCCTTTAGGAAAAAAAATCTTTTGCAGAAAAAGAAATATTACTATAACCAGAAAAAAAAAAAAAGCCTAGAAGTCAATGTGCCTTGATGTCTGAATGTTGCTTACATCTTGGATTGGGCTACAAACCCAGACATGGTGACAAGGGAATGCCTAAAGTAGGCTGCACTCTAGTTAGCCAACTGTATCTTATATAATTTCATTTAAATTATATACCTTTGTCTCCCTAACATGCATTCCTTTCTAGCATTAGTGTAGTTATAAGAGCCAAATGAAAGACTGGTTAAGAAATATGCAAGACAGTAGATGAAAAATGATATTGCTAAGTAAGAGAATGAGTTGTGTTGGGTGGCTCAGAAATCTTTGGTACATTTACTGTCACTCATTTGTGGGGAATGGGCATCTGGATACTGGATGCTAACCAGATCAAACCCACTCTTAGCCTAATTTAGTTGACACCTAGAAGAATGATGTGTGTGGTGCCACTTGCAATTGCTGGTGCATGATTGTCCTACTACAACTAAGATCCTGTGGTTGCCTGGGCATAGAGAGCTACGCTGGCGAGCACAGCTCTCAATTTCCAGAGCACGCATATGCTTAAACAGCTAGCTCCCCAAACCTGATCTGTTGACCTTGCAAAACAGAAACTGCTTCAAGCGTGGGAGCAGCAATGGGGTTCTTTAGAACAGCTCTAATTACCTGATGGAAAACTTCTTTATCTAGTCTGGTGAGAGCACAAGCTTAGATGCCATCTCAAGTTTGTGGGGAATGTGTTCAGCATTTGTGGTTCATTGGATCTGCTCCCTTCAATCCTGAGTGGTTCAACTGGTATATGTGTGTGTGTGTGTGTTTGCCATTTCCATAACTTCCCTCTGCTGGCTAGGCAATGGTCTTGGGAGGCAGCAGAAAGTAATAGTTGGGCTTTGATGTCACACAGTATAAGTTAAAATCCCGGTGCTGACACTTACCCTCTATGTGAACTTGGAAAATTACTTATGTCTCTGAGCTCAGCTCCCTCAAATGAAAACGGGATAATAATAGTGTGTATCTCATAGGAGGACTGAAAAAGAAAAGGCAAAGCCTTTCACACATTTCTTGGCACACATTAAGTGCTTGAGAAATGTAAGCTCCTAATCCTATGGTGGCGGTGTGAGTAAGGGTGGAACAGCTGTGGAAAAAGTGAGCAAGAGAAGATGCCTCGGGCTCTGGTTTCACCTGACCTGGCACTGGCTGGTTCTTTTCTTCCTCCTAGTTAATTCCTTGCCCATAGCACAGGACGTGGAGCTGTCTTGTTTCCTGCTTATATCCTGGTCCTGCCCTTTACTAGTTAAGTGACCTTAGAAAAGCATAGTACTTAGAATGGGTCCTAGAGTAACACATCTCTGGGCTTGACATGTAAAAGTTTATTTTTCGCTCATGCAAGGCTGGCTGTGGGTCCTGGAAGCTGTCCTCTCTACAGCGGCTGGGCAGTACAGGCTGTGCACATTTCGAGCCTCCCAACAGCAGTCTCCCGGTTGTCCTGGCAGAGGAAGAGGGTACTCGGGAGCCCGCTCCCTCTCCTGAGCGCCCTCCCGTGCGGCTTCTAGCAGCCCAGAGGCCAGAACTCGTCCCACAGCCTTTCCTATTGCCGGGCACTGGGATGGAAATGGAGGGGCATGACAACTGATAACCATTGCTGTTCCTGCCACTGCAAGTCTTTTAGCCTCTCTGTGCCTCATTTTCCTTACCTACAAAATGGAAATAATACCTCGCAGAGCTGTCATGAGGATTAATAGTACATAAAGAGAATTCATAGTAACTTTGTTATAGTCCTGGCAGGAAACAGACCACACACTGACAAGAACTTATTGTTCCCAGAAGACAATGAGCGACAGGATTGGGGGCAGAGGTGTGGGCAGAGTTAAGGGAACCGTTAAGGGATGATGTCTGTGGCCCAATTCCTTAGAAGGAAGTCAAACCCAACTCTAAACCAGCCCCCGGGCACAGAACAGGACAGATCTGAGAGGGGGGTTAGCAAATAGAGAGTAACTCGCACAGTACATAATAAATATTCGTTAAATCTAAAACACCCAACCCACATCACCATTCACCTGGGCTTGTAGAGTGCTGTGACTTACCCTACCCCACGTTGGTCTGGCTTCCTTCTCTAGTCTTTGTCTCCCCCTTCACTGAAGCATCTAGTAGAACGGGTTGAGACGGCAGACCCAGATTATAACACAAATCCGGAGGAACGTGTATCAGTGACATCTGTCACAGTCGCCACACATGGGAGGCCCTTGGATGGCGCTTGAGTCCAGTGTTCTTGGTATAGATAGAGATGTTGTATCTCCACTCTAATACTCTGGGCTCCCTGAAACTCACCTGGGAAGAATGAGGAATGACTAGGAACCCTAGGAATTCAGTCACCATGGTTCAGGGCCTCATCTCCTCTCCCCCGGACTCTTGCGGTAGCCTCCCAGCTGGCCTCCTCGCTCTGTGCTGCCTCCGTCCTGACAGCACTCCTTCTGCTTTAAAAACATTCAATGCTCCCTCTTTCACAGAGGGTGAAGTCTGAACTCCTCAGCCTGCTATCCAGGCTGCTGTTCCTTCTCACCTCCCACCACCTCCTCCACCTAAGCACTACTCCAGCCACACCTAAATAACCATGGTTTCCTTCATTTCCCCTCCTTGGATCGTGGCTCCAGATGGAATGCCCCTCCCACACCACGGTCACTTACTGAGGTCCTACCCTTCCTCTAAGGGTCAAGTCAATACCAACCTCTGTCAAACTCTGTCTGCTGATCCGCCTAGAAAGAAAAGTCCCTTTGTATCCTCCATGTTCTTGTATGACTGTTGTCTGCCTGATGCTTGTAATTTATGTATGTGTTTGTGTCCTTTACTAGGTTAGAAGTTCACTGACATCGTCCTTTCTGTATCCCTCATGATGTTTGGCGTGGCGTTTTACATGCAGTAGATACTTATAAGCGCTGGTCGAATTGTAGCAAATGCTTTTTGAATCTTTTTCAAAAGTAACTCCCCTAACAGCTGGGGAAAGAGAAGCTCCATTGGCAGCCCGTGATTTAGATAAATCTCCTTTTTTTCTATTTCAAAACCTCAAACGTCTACCAATAGAGGGCTATGGAGGCACAGGAGACACGACCTGGGGTTGGGCGGCAGGGTTTGGTTTCGGAGGACTGCAGGTCTTTCCCCTGCTCCCAGGAGAATGGGGACAGAGTGTGAAGGGCGCTGGGCTGCTTTAGTTTACGCTAGAGTCAGGGTCCTGGGAGGTGGCCCCCCTGGCCTTCTGCTTTGCACAGCAAAGACAGGAGAGTCTAGTTCCTGTGTGGCTTGCGCCCTTCCACATGTAAATCAGTGTGCGCACGGAGACAGAAGGCCTGGATCTCCCCAAGGTGCCTGTCAAGGTGGACTCAGAGATTCTCTTCGGGGAGTTTGCATACACAGGGCTCCCAGGAGGGAAGCACACGCTGCCAGAATCCCTGCCCCCTTCTGCAAGCCTCTAGCCAACGATTTGTTTGCCAGAATGTCTTCATCTTTATAACTGGATTGCCAAGGAGGCTTTGCTTTCTTCCACCACAGGCTGGAAAATGTGGGCAGCCTCCTTCACCGAGATGGCTCAAAGCCTCATCTCCCCGCTGCCCGGCTCTCTCCAGCACTCTGGGAAGTCGCTGGTCATCTCCTGTTTCCCTGACCTGCCCCCTGCCGCTGCCCTGGGACTGTAGGAGACGGCTCCTCCCTGTCTCTCCTTCTTTAAGCAGCAGCTTAGAAGCAATATCCTGTGTTTGTGTAGTGGGTTCCAGCCAAGCCTTCCAAAGCCCTTTGCAAACATCAGCTGTCGTGACCGCATCTCTCCCTCTTCTCACCATGTCATGGCAAGGAGACCACTGAAAGGGCACAATGCTTTGTGGAATGGGGAAAACAGTACTGGGGATAGAAAATAGGAGGTTAGAAGATGGAAAAGGTCAGAAAACCTCAACTCCTGGTTTCAGAATAAAATTCACTTTGGTTCTAATCAAAATTTTCCCTTCTTTTAGATTCCAACCACCTGCCTGCTTTCCTGGTGACATTTCAGTATGGTGCAACCCTTTTGGGGGAGGGCAGGCTCACTGTGTGTTGATAGCCTGACGACATCAGTGAAAACACGACTTGATTTTGTGTAGAACAGACTCTATGCATTTGTGAAGCATGTTCTAATTCTGGCTCAGCTGGTAGGAAGTAAGCACATACTATGTTTATATATTATATAGATATGTAGTATATATATACCATGTTTATATATATATGTTAATTTGTTGATCTTCCTAATAAACTCTCCACTTTATGGATGAAAAACTGAGTTCTCAGAGATGAGCCAGATCCCCGACTCCGCACGCAGCTTGTTCCGCTGGACCACAGCTCCACGTTCTGCTGAATTTGATGGGACGCGTGAAACCTAGGATTTGCAGACCATGAAGCTGTCCATCTGCCTCTCCCCTCAATTGCTCATCTCTGGGCCTGTGAACAGTTGGTCGGACTTCTCCAGCTTCTAGCTGCGCTGCTTTCCACCTTGGCCCTGGCACTTCGAGTGTCTCTGAAGGTCAATCCCAAAACTTTATTCTCTCCCTCAGCCTTTGCTCCCTCTGGGCTCATCCTCTCTTAGAACTCAGACTTGGAAGTTCACCTGCCTCTTCTTGCAAACTCCATCTGTCCTGCCCAGCACAGCCAGGTAAGGCCTGTTATAAGACTAAGCTCAGATCACCATACATACCTGCCAAAAGCAGGGGCCTGGTGCCCTCCCACAACCTACCAAATAAGAAACGTCTTCCCTTTCAGCACTCCGTAACAGAACCTCTGTCTGCCCAAAGCCTCGTTCCCACGGTTCCTTGGTACATAGCCCGCGCTCACACTCCAGCCGGGCGTCTTGCTGGTACGTGAGACACACCAAACCCTGCCTGACCTCGAGTCAGCATTCGCGTGCACTATTTCCTCTCCCTGGAACGTCCTTCCTAACCCTCACTGCCCCCAGCCAAATCCTAGTCTTTCTTCAAGGCCTATTTCAAGTGCCACCTCCTTGATGATGCCTCCCCTGAAGCCGCAATTCTACATGCCTCCTTTGACTCCCCAAATACTATATTTCTCTCATACGATTCATCATATGGTGTCCTGTAGCATAATTCCTGTTGTTTTATCCAAATGCTACTTGTATTGTAAATTCTGAAAACAAGTCTGAGTCTCCTTTCTTTTTGGTATTTCCACAGTACACAGTGTGATCCTTGACATAATAGGTGCTAAGTAAATGCTTGTTGATTATGTGGATGAGTGCTTGCACCAGGAGGTGCACAGCAAATATCTGTTGAAACTGATTTCCCAATGATCCCCACTCTCCTTCTGCAGCATCTATACTCCAGGTTTGCATTGTAGTTGCCTTCAAGAATGTATCCGGTAATGTCATACCTTTACCCGAAACAGCACATCAAAACCTGGACCACCTGTTCCCCTAACTGCCCACCCCCAGCTTCATTACTTTTGTCTTTTTGCCTCACGAATGCTCCCAGCTCCTACTTCTGTAAGAATTGCTTCCTATGGGGCTGGATCAGCATCAGAAGCTGTTCCAGTAGCCAAGTTCTCAGCACCCGGTATCTGTGGATTAATCAGAATCACAAGATGATAGGATGTCAGAGCTGGCAGTGACCTTGGCCAAACCCCTTCACTGCAGATGAAGAAACCAAACCCCCAAAGGGATTTGCAAGAACTAGAGGCAGAACCATCACAAGACTCCCATCTTCTCGCTCTTGGCCTAGTCTCCGTGAGATTTGGCATGACCTTCCTAAGCTCCTCTGCTTTTCCAGGAGCTTCAGGTGGTTACTTTTCAAGTGACTGCATGTTTCAGCAGCTCTTTTTCTCTGACTCCCACGGGTGAGATTGGACGATCCAGGTCTTTAGAATCTGCGGCACAGGGCTTGAGCCAAGCTTCTGCCTCTCTCAGAACATCCTGCCATAATGTTAAGCTCATGAACTCAGCCCCAGTGTGTGGTGAGCCTGTTTCTCAAGGAATTTCCTAGCAATTAGCTGGTAGAACTAAATTCCGCTCTAACCAACCAGCAAACTCAAATTCTCTCCATTTTATCTAACATCCCCTACAAGGCTAAAGATAACCCAGGATGCGTTAGGACTTTGCATAGTTAATCAGTTCAAAAAGAGTTATTTAGAGCATGATTAGAAATGACCAGAAGTCCACAGAATACGGTTTGAATCAGACAATACGCACTTGGGCTCAATCATCTAAACTCACAGACGGCCTCAGAGTGACACTGACTGGAAATTACTCATGCACATCTGCTCTGCTGAGCCAAACAGGCCAGCAAGCTCTTCCAGCTGGCCCTGCTCTCTCCCAGGCAGGGAGATGGGAGACAAATGCCGCTTCTGAGCACTCGCTATGCACTTTACATATGCGATCTCTTTGAATTTGATCCTCTCAATAACCCTGGTGGTAGTGTCCTCATTTTACAAATAAGAGAACTGACACAATAAAAAGTATGGTCACTTAGGCTGAAGAAACTAGAAGCAGCGTCAGCTGTGTCTCTGTCTCCAAAGACCAAGCTTTTTCTATATCACCGGTGAGCTCCTTCCTTCCTTCCTTCCTTCCTTCTCCCCCTTTCAGCCTTCTCCCTTTTATTCCCTCCTCCCTTCCCCCCACTCTCCCTTTCCTTCCTTCCCTTTTTCAAGCCAAACGCTTTTTTCAACTGAAATGATACACAAACCCGAATATATGAAACATATAAGAGCCAAGCCGCTTTGCTTTCTCACAATTAACAAGACTGGAAACACCTCAAATGATCATCAACAGGTGACTAGATCAGCAGACTGATCTACCCAGTGGACTACAACTCAGCAATAAAAAGAGATGAAGCACTGAGATCCCCAGACCATGGATGAATCTCACAACAGTTGTGCTGCGTGAAAGACGGCAGGTACAAGAGTACACACTGTCTGACCCCACTTACACGGTAGTTTAAAAAAAGCAGAGCCGATCTACGCCGCTGGAGAGCAAATCAGTGGCCGCCTGGGGCAGCGGCCGGAAGGCTTGTAGCAAAGTGGTTGAGGGAACTTTGGTCCACTTTGGGGGTAATGAAATGGTTCTGTATGTTGATTGTGGTGGTGGTGTATATATTTGTCAAAACTGTTTGAACTTCACACTGAAAGGGGTACAATTTAGTGTGTGTAAATTATACCTCAATAACATAGGTTTGTTTTTTGTTTGTTTTGTTTTGTTTTTTAAAGCAGACATGCTTTAGCTCAGGAAGGGACGCCCAATCCCTCAGTGAGCCTGTGACCCCCAAAGGGTCCCTGGGAGTGCCCTGTGGAAATTCACCTCTTCAGGAAGCTGTCTGCCACACCAAGCTGCCTCATGCAGCCGTAAATATTGCTCAGGCAGTCAAGGCCTTGTAAGGGCATAAGATCTGTTCATTCTCGAGTAAACCACTCAGCATTCTTTCTGAGGGCCGCACAGTTCCAACAAAATCCGTGACAAGCCCCATCCCCAGCAAGAAAGAGGCTTCTGGTCTAGTTTTATTCTCTGTGCTATAAAAAGAATGATAATGCAGAATTGGGAGTTAATAAATGAAACCAAGGAGTTTTATGAGCATGAGTATGTGTGTGGTGTGTAATGGGTATAAATTTGCTTCCCACCACTTAGATTCAGGAAATGTTGTGTTTTATTTTCCTAAATCAAATTACATCTGGCTCCCAGTCTCCACGGACCAGAGCGATGGGATGCGCAGTGTCAGTTTTTACCGCCTCAGGGCCATGCAGGAGTCCTGGAGGGAGTATCAGTCCAGAGGACTTGAGGAAGTAGCTCCGTCCTTGAGTCCACCCTGGTCCCAGTTAGGCATCCAGTACCTAACCTCTAGTGGTCCATTTCAAAGGTCAGCGCCTTGGATCCCTGACTAGGCCGGGGGACCTTGCACCAGGACCCCCAGTGGACATGCCTAGTATACCGCCTCCTCAGCCCCCTTGAAAGCAGACCCCTTGGAGCGCTGGGCACAGGAGGGCATGGTCACTGCTCCCTCCAGGCCCCCAAACCCCTCCCTTCTCTCAGGACTGAAGGTGAGGATCTCCCTTCTCCACTTTCCTCCCTCCCCCAGGCTGCTGTGATCTCCTCCGCTCCTTGGATCCTTCTCCAGGACTATTCACCTTAATCTACCTATTGGGTCTGAAACCAAAGCTAGCAATGGTGGGCTGAGGCAGTGGAGGGGAAAAGTGGGGGAGAGGGCAGCAAAATCCGTCATTCCTTCCTATGTGCAGAGCTGGTAAAGGAGGTCTTTACCCCGCCTTGGTGAATCCACAGCAGGAAAAGAAAGCTGAGATGGGAGTTAGTTTCTTTATTAATAACTCAACCAATTGCGTATGAGAGTTTGTATGTGTATTTATGTAACATCCATGAGTTAAAGAACAGTGTTTTACTCATCATAATTGTATCCCGTGCACTCAGCTTGAGACTATATAGGTGATGGACAAATATTGGGTATTCATGAATGAGTGAATGAATGGGAAATGGCCCAGAAGGACACATCCCACACTAGAATCCGTTACCCTTGGGAAGTGGAATTCTGCAGCGGACTATCAATTACTACTATTTATACTTTTGTACTGTTTGCATTGCATGAAATTGTGTTTAGTGACGTTATAATGTTTATATAGTTTGTATTAAAAACCTTTCAGACTGTAAGTAATGAGCACACACAAAAGTTTTGTTATAATCTTGCTGGAAGAAGGAAGCCACCCAGCAGCCACCCTTCACATTGAGTAGGGTTATGTTACTGGATAAGGAAATGTTAAGATTATCAACATTAGGCCAGATTCAGAAAGGTCAGAGTGTTTGGTTAACTGTCACTAGATGTGGAGTGACAGTGGAGTGGGGGACTGAAGTTAAACAAAAAAATTCAACTGAGTAATTTAAAAGATTAAATCGGCTTTATTGAATGATTCATGAATTGGGCCACATCCCATCTAGCAAATAGAAAGGAGCTCCACTGAGCTGCAGAAAAGGAGAGGTTTTTAAAGGGAGAGAGAGAGGAGAAAAAAGGAAATTATTAGCAAAGCATGCATTGGTTTAGGCAAGGCTGCCCTCCTAAGGGGAGCAAAAGGGGTCTATCAGGGGCTAACCTTGTAGGGCTGACCAGGAAATTCCAGGTTCACTGGTTAAAGTCACCTTCCTGGGGAAGGTCGAAACTGCCATTAGATTATGTATTAAGTCTTGGTTTGCTGGGCCTAACACAAGTGACTCCATTTTGGGCCTGGTCATCTCCTTTTTAACACTGGTTTCTCAGAACACATCTTAATATTTCTAAATTTAATGAGAAAGTTATTTAAGCATTTTATCAGGAATAAATGATATCCCCAGTGAATTTTGCCTCTTCCAGACTAGGTTATGAACAATCATTCTTTTATTTTTTTGAGGTTTTAGTCATCCTGTGGGAGCCCAGAAGAGAAAGAAAATGAATATGCAAGCTAAAATCAACACAAATCAAAGGAGCCTCCCTAGAAGCTATGGGTGTTGGAATGGCATTGCCATGAAAGCATTTTATTTCCTCTTAACTGATTAGACTATTGTTGGGGAAGATCTTTGGTTTCTCTGAAATGCCCAGAGAAAATGGTGCTGAAGGGTTGGTGCCAAGGTGGCAGCGCAGGCCGACTCTGAACTCACCTCCTCCTGTGGACACAACCAATTTACAACTACTCTTGGAACAATTACACCTGAGAGAGAACTGAAAACTGGACGAGAAGAACCCTGCAACAAGGGACAGTCCTGCCTGATGTGGAGAGACGGAAATTCCTTTCTGAAGAGAAAAAAGCCACCTTGAGTTGCAGCACTTCATGGCAGGCGGGGAGCAGGAACCTAAGCAGGGGAGCATTACTGCTATAAGCAGCTTCTGGACTCAGCACAACTGAGACGAGTGTCACAACATCAGGCTTTGCTGGTTACTAACTACAACAGAGAATACTCCTAGAAAAGCTATCAGACATAAGGGGAAAAAAGCCAGCTCTTAAAGGGCCCATGCACAAATTCAACCATTTCAGAAAGCAACCTAAAGTCACAAAGTCTTTTGTGTGCAAAAGACGTAAAGGTGCACAGTCCTTTGGTGAAAAGAGACTCACCTGATAGGCTCTGGGTGCATCTTGGTGAGAGGTGAGACCTCTCTGGGGACTGAGACATTGGCAGCAGCCATTATTGTGACCAAGCACAGGTGTGCTGACACAGACACTGGCAAACGCCATTGGAGTTCTTCCCCTGGCCTGTTAGCCCAGGGTCCACCCCACTCACTAGAGTACTGATTTAATCCAGCTCAGCCAGGACAGGCAGCCCACCCTAGGGACTGGCCCCACCCAATGGCAAGCCCTTGGGTGACTTGTGTGCCTGCATAGGCTGGGTGCGTGGGTCCTCAGTAGCTGGGTGAGAGGGTCCACCTTCAGAGTGTGGGTGTGCATGAGGAGAGGGTGGAGTGTGTGGGTCCTCTGCAGTGGGGTGACTGGGTCTGCTTCAGGGGTTGGGGCATGCGTACAGGGCAGGACTGTGTTGATGGTGTGTGGGCAGTGGAGCTTGTCAGCTGCAGAAGACTTGTGCTTCTCAAACAGCCACATAGGGGATCAGCACCTCCTTCCAAAGCCTGAAACTATTGGATGCTCCCATGCCTGGGGCCAGTCTCACTCAGCTGCAGTTCTGAGAGAGCTGATAAGAGCCTTGCAGGCTGGAAGCCTACAGCAACTGTAAGCTTCTGAGCCTACCAACTAGCCATGCTGTGGGCCTACTCACTTAACAGAAAAACTGCAACAGGAATGTGCTATTAGTCCTTGCATCCAACTGTGCTGGGGCTCGCCAAACATGATAAAGTGATTGAAGGGTCCATAGCAGCCACACGCAGCTAAGAATTACAACCAGCTGGACAGGGGGACAGCCTACCCTCCCTGGGCACCTGCAGCAAGAGCAACCAGGTCACAATAGAAGGACACATGTAGCCCACACAGGGGCACACCTGAACATTTGGAACTGGTGACAAGAGGGAAGCTACCTAAGGCATCTCTTACATAAGACCATCTCTCCAAGATCAGGAGACATAGCTGACCTATGCACAGAGAAAGAGGCAAAGTGAGGAGGCAAAGAAATACATTCCAAGTAATGGAACAGGACAAAACCTGAGAAAAAGAACTAAACAAAACAGAAATAATCTATGTGACAAAAAGTTCAAACAAAAAGTCATAAGGATGCTCACTGATCTTGGGAGAAGAATGGATGAACCCAGTGAGAACTTCAACAAAGAATTGGAAAATATAAAAAAGAACCAATCAGAAACGAAGAATACAATACTGGAAATGAAAAATTCACTAGAGGGACTCAATAGCAGAGTAGATGATACAGAAGAATGGATCAGTGTGCTGAAAGAAAGACTAGAGGAAATCACCCAAGCTGAACAGATAAAGGAAAAAGAATTAAAAAGAATGAGGACAGTCTAAGAGAACTCTGGGACAATATCAAGCACACTAACATTCATATTAGAGGTGCCCCAAAAGGAGAAGAGAGAGACAAAGGGGCAGAAAATCTATTTGAAGAAATAATAGCTGAAAACTGTCCTAACCTAAGGAAGGAAACAGACATCCAGGTATAAGAAGCACAGAGCGCACCAAACAAGATAAACTCAAAGAGGCCCACACCAAGACACATTATAATTAAAATGTCAAGAATTAAAGACAAAGAGAGAATCCTAAAAGCCACAAGAGAAAGGCAACAAGTTACCTGCAAAGGAAACCTCATAAGGCTATCAGCTGACTTCTCAGCAGAAACCTTACAGTCTAGAAGGAAATGGTACAATATATTTAAAGTGCTGAAGAAAAAAACCTACAGCCAAGAATACTCTACCTGGCAAGGTTATCATTCAGAATGGAAGGAGAGATAAAGAGTTTCCCAGACAAGCAAAAATTAAAGGAGTTTATCACCAAGAAACCAGTCTTACAAGAAATGCTAAAGAGACTTATTTAAGTGGGAAAGAGAAGGCCACAAATAGGAATAAGAAAATTATCAAAAAAAAAAAAAGCAATAAAAACACTGGTAAAGGCAAAAAATACAGTAAAGGTAGCAGATCAACCACCCATAAAGCTAACGTGAAGGTCAAAAGACCAAAGTACTAAAATTACCTATTTCCATGATAAGAGGGTGACAGATACACACACAAAAACAGGTTAGATATGATATGAAAAATATAAAGTGTGGGAGGAGGAGAGTGAAAGAATAGAGCTTTTAGAAAGAGGTCGAACTAAAGAGATCATCAACTTAATATAGATTGCCATATACTTAGGTTATTATATATGAACTTCATGGTAATCACAAACCAGAAAACTATAATACATACACAAAAAATTAAGAGAAAGGAACCCAAACATAATACTAAAGAAAGACATATGCCACAAGGGAAAAGAGCAAGAGAAAAAGAAAGGATCAGAGAAGACCTCCTAAAACAGCCAGAAAAAAAGCAACAAAATGGCAGTAAATACATACTGATCGATAGCTACTTTAAATGTCAGTGGACTAAATACTCCAATCAAAAGGCATAGGGTGGCTGATTGGATTAAAAAAAAAAAACAAGACTCATATATATGCTGCATACAAGAGACACATTTCAGACATAAAGACCCTTACAAACAGAAAGTGAAGGGATGGAAAAAGATATTCCATGCAAATGGCAATGAAAAGAAAGATGGGGTAGCAATGTTTATATCAGACAAAATAGATTTTAAAACAAAAACTGTAACAAGAAACAAAGAAGGGCACTACAAAATGATAAAGGGAACAATCCAACAAAAGGATATAACACTTGCAAATATCTATGTACCCAACATAGGAGCACCTAAATATATAAAGCAATTATTAACAGACATAAAAGGAGAAATAGACAATAACACAATAATAGTAGGGGACTTTAACTCTCCACTTACACCAATGGATAGATCATCCAAACAGAAGATCAATAAGGAAACATTGACCTTAAATGACACATTAGACCAGATGGACTTAGTAGATACACACAGAACATTAGATCCAAAAACTGCAGAATATAGATTATTTTCAAATGAACATGGAACATTCTCCAGGACTGATCACATATTAGGCCACAAAACAAGTCTCAATAAATTTAAGAAGATCAAAATAATACCAAGCATCTTTTCTGACCACAACAGGATGAAACTAGAAATCAATACAGGAAGAAAACCAGAAAAGTCACAAAAATGTGGAGATTAAACAAAATGCTACTGAACAACGATTGGGTCAATGAAGAAATCAAAGGAGGATTCAAAAAATACCCAGAGACAAAGAGAATGAAAATACAACATGCCAAAAGTTATGGGACACAGCAAAAGTGGTTCTAAGAGGGAAGTTTATAGCAATACAGGTCTACCTCAACAAACAAGAAAAATCTCAAATAAAAAAATCTAACAGTGCACCTAAGGAACTGGAAAAAGAAGAATAAACAAAGCCCAAAATCAATAGAAGGAAGGAAATAATAAAAATCAGAGCAGAAATAAATGAAATAGAGACTAAAAAAAACAATTAAAAAAATCAATGAAAGCAAGAGCTGGTTCTTTGAAAAGATAAACAAAATTGACAAACCTTTAACTAGACTCACCAAGAAAAAATGAGACGCCTCAAATAAATAAAATCAGAAAAGAAAGAGGAGAAATTTCAATGGACTACAAAAGACTATAAGAGAATGCTACAAAAAACTATACTCCAACAAATTGGATAATCTAGAAGAACTGGATAAATTCTTAGGATAATACAACCTTCCAAAAATGAATCAAGAAGAAATAGAGAATTTGAATAGACCAATCACCAGTAAGGAGCTTGAAACAGTAATCAAAACCTCCCCAAAAATAAAAGTCCAGAACCAGATGGCTTCCCTGGTGAATTCTACCAAACATTCAAAGAAGTCTTAATACCTATCCTTCTCAAACTCTTCCAAAATTGAAGAGGAGAAGAAGCTTCCTAACTCATTCTACAAAGCCAACATTACCCTGATACCAAAAGCAGACAAGGACAACACAAAAAAAACAAAATTACAGGCCAACATCACTGATGAACATCAATCCAAAAATCGTCAACAAAAGAATAGCAAATCAAATACAATACATTAAAAAGATCATACACCATGATCAAGTGAGATTTATTCCAGAGATGCAGGGATGGTTCAATATCTGCAAATTAATCAATGTGATACACCACATTAACAAAATGAAGAATAAAAATCGCAGGATCATCTCAATAGATGCAAAGAAAGCATTTAACAAGATACAGCATCCATTTATGATAAAAACTGAATAAAATGGATATAGAAGGAAAGTACCTCAACATAAGAAAGGCCATATATGACAAACCCACAGCTAATATCATTCTCAATGGAGAAAAACTGAAAGTTATCTCTCCAAGAACAAGAACCAGACAAGGATGCCCACTTTCATCACTCTTTTTTTTTTTTTTTGAGGAAGATTAGCCCTGAGCTAACTACTGCCAATTCTCTTTTTGCTGAGGAAGACTGGCCCTAGAGCTAACATCCATGCCCATCTTCCTCTACTTTATACATGGGATGCCTACCACAGCATGGTTTTTTTGCCAAGTGGTGCCATGTCCACACCTGGGATCCAAAACAGTAAACCCTGGGCTGCCAAGAAGCAGAATGTATGAACTCAACTGCTGCACCACCGGGGTGGCCCCACACCACTCTTATTTAACATAGTGTTGGAAGTCTTAGGCAGAGCAATCAGGCAAGAAAAAGAAATAAAAGGGATCCAAAAGGAAGAAGTGAAACTGTCACTATTTGCAGATGACATGATTTTACATACAGAAAATCCTAAAGAACTCACCAAAAAACTTTTAGAAAGAATAAATGAATATGCAAAGTTGCAGGATACAAAATCAGTTGCGTCTGTATATACTGACAACAAAGTAGCAGAAGGAGAAATTAAGAATACAATCCCATTTACAATTGTAACAAAAAGAATAAAGTACCTAGGAGTACACTTTCCCAAAGAGGTGAAAGATCTGTACATCGGAAACTATAAAACATTGTGGAAAGAAATTGAAGAAGACACAAAGAAATGGAAAGATGTTCCGTGCTTTTGGATTGGAAGAATTAACATAGTTAAAATGTCCATACTTCCTATAGCAATCTACAGATTCAGTGCAATCCCTATCAAAGTTCCAACAACATTTTTCACAGAAATAGAACAAAGAATCCTAAAATTTATGTGGAACAACAAAAGACTCTGAATAGCCAAGGAATCCTGAGAAGAAAGAACAAAACTGGTATCCTACTCCCTGATTTCAAAAGATACTATAAAGCTATATTAACCAAAACAGCTTGGTACTGGCACAAAAACAGACACACAGATCAGTGAAACAGAATCGAGAGCCCAGAAATAAATCCACACATCTACGGACAGCTAATTTTCAACAAGGGAGCCAAGAACATACAGTGGAGAAAGGAAAGTCTCTTCAATAAATGGTGTTGGGAAAACTGGACAGCCACATGCAAAAGAAGGAAAGTAGACCACTATCTTATATCATACACAAAAATTAACTCAAAATGGATTAAAGACTTGAATGTAAGACCTGAAACCAGGAAACTTCTAGAAGAAAACACAGGTAGTACGCTCTTCAACATCAGTCTTAGCAGCATATTTTCAAGTCCCATGTCTGATCAGGCAAAGGAAACAACAGAAAAAAATAAACAAATGGGACTACATCAAACTAAAAACCTTCTGCATAGCAAAGATCAACAAGATGAAAAGACAATTGGGAGAAGACATTTGTAAACCATATAGCTGATAAGGGGTTAACAACCAAAATATGCAAAAAACTCATACATGTCAACCACAAAAAAGCTAACAATCCAATTAAAAAATGGGCAAAAGATCTGAACAGACCTTTCTCCAAAGATGATATACAGATGGCCAACAGGCACTGAAAAGACGTTCAAGATCATTAACTATCAGGGAAATGAAAATCAAAACTAAAATGAGATATCACCTCATGTCTGTCAGAATGGCTATAATTAACAAGACAGGAAATAAGTGTTGGAGAGGATGTGGAGAGAAGGGAACTCTCATACACTGCTGGTGGGAGTGCAAACTGGTGCAGCCACTATGGAAAACAGCATGGAGCTTCCTCAAAAAAATAAGACTAGAACTACCATACGATCCAGCTATTTCACTGCTGGGTATTTATCCAAAGAACATGAAAACACAAATGTGTAAAGATACACGCACCCCTCTGTTCATTGCAGCACTATTCACAACAGGCAAGACTTGGAAGCAAACTAGGTGCCCATCAAGGGACGAATGGATAAAGAAGATGTGGTATTTATACACGATGGAATGCTACTCAGCCATAAGAAATGACGAAATCCTGCCATTTGGGACAACATGGATGGACCTTGAGGGTATTATGCTGAGTGAAATAAGTCAGCTGGAGAAAGTCAAATACCATATGATCTCACTCATAAATAGAAGATAAAAACAATGACAAACAAACATATAGCATTGGAGATTGGATTGGCGGTTACCGGAGGGGGTGGGGTGACAGAGGGGAGGGAAAGGAGTGATCAGGCACATGTGTGTGGTGATGGATTGTAATTAATCTTCTGGTGATGAACACGATGCATTCCACACAGAAACTGAAATATAATGATGTACAGCTGAAGTTTATATAATGTTATAAACCAATGTTACCACAATAAAAAATAAATTAAAATAAATAAATGAAGTAATTAAATACATATAAATATACATGTAATATTAAAAAAAAGAAAAGAAAAATGATGCTGGAGAACCAGGAATAGAGATGCAGCCCATCCAAGGAGAGCAGCAGAGAGCAGCAGGGGTCCCCGAGCCTCCCGGGCCTCTCTGGGGGACTCCCTCAGTGCGTCAGGGCTCTGACTCAGCCTCGGGGACTCTCTGGGTGGCTCCAAGCATCCCACCAAGAGGAGACGCGCTTCTCAGAGGCCAGCGTGCGTCAGAATCACCTGCAGGTTTTTTTTTTTATTTTTTAAAGATTGGCATCTAAGCTAACAAAGGTTGCCAACCTTTTTTTTTTCTTCTGCTTTTTCTCCCCAAATCCCCCCAGTACATAGTTGTATATTTTAGTTGTGGGTCCTTCTAGTTGTGGCACGCAGGGCGCCACCTCAGCGCCGCCTGACCAGTGGTGCCACGTCCTGGCCCGGGATCCCAACCAGCGAAACCCTGAACCACGGAAGAGGAACGGTGAACTTCCCAATCGGCCACGGGGGCCCCTGCAGGGCTTTTCAAACACGCAGTGCTGAGCCGCTCCCAGGGTTTCTGATTCAGCAGGTCTGGGGTGGGGCCTGAGAACAGGCATTTCTAAGTTCCCAGGTGCTGCTGCTCTGGAAGTTTCTCTCCTTGGGCTGGCACACTGGAATCGCTTGGGCACTTTAAGTTATAGACGCTGACTTAGAACTAAAATTGAAAATGGGATGTGACATGATTCGTTTACACCAAGAGGGATCTTTACTGACCTTGAACTGGACTGCAGGACAAAAAAGAAAAGCTTATCCTGTGTTACTCATGATTGCTTATTGCACATCGAACACGGCAGAATCTTTACGGAAAGAAAGGGTGCAGGCAGGGGAGAAGGAGAGTGTGGTCCGGGGACAGAGTGAGCAGGGGAGTCTGGGCAGGTGGACGTCTCTGTGGCCGGAAGAGGAAGCTAAAGCTTCTGCACGCTCGCTGAGTGAGACGGATGCTTGGTTGATGTCCCCTGTCATCTGAGCACTACTTACAGCAGAACGAGCAGGGCCAGGACCGGGCAAGGCAAGCGAGGCACTTACAAAGGGCTCAAAACCGAACTGGGTGCCAAAAAATTCAGTAATTTATACAAATAGTTATTTTTTTAATTTTTAAATAAACTCACAAGAAGTTGCAACAACAGTATACCCAGCTTCCCCCAGTGTGGACATCTTATGTAGCTACAGTGCAATACCGCAACCAGGAAACTGACATCAGAACCTTCTTGCTAACTAATCTACAGGTGGCCATTTTTTTTTATTAAGATTATGATAGATTACAACCTTGTGAGATTTCAGTTGTACATTATTGTTGGTAATGTTGTGGGTACACCACTTCAGCCTTTGTGCCCTCCCCCCACGCCCCCTTTTCCCTGGTAACCACCGATCGGTTCTCCATGTCTATATGTTAACTTCCACCTATAAGTGGGGTCATATAGAGTTCGTCTTTCTCTGTCTGGCTTATTTCGCTTAACATAATACTACAGGTGGCCATTTTTAAAGGCTGTGTTCATGTGTAACATGTGTTCACATGCACTCAGCTATAATGCAATTTAAAATGAATAATATTTTAATGCAATAATTCTAAAGCTCAAAATTAATGACAAAAATCCATGATGAGCAAAATATCCAAATTTTAAAATAAAGATTAGTAAAAGCTCTGCTAACCACATTGGAGCCTGAGGCAAAAGGAAAAATTAGTGACGTCTTGTTCATGGTGGATTTTTTTCCGTTAATTTTGATTGTTTAAAATATTGCATTACAAGATTCGTTGTCTTGACTGCTGAGTTTTCTGGGCCCCTTGGGTCCTGCGCCTCCGGAGCGTGGGCGCCGCGGGCCTGCGGAAGGCTGGCCGGGAGCGGGGCGGGCTCTTCGCTGCCGGCTGCTCTGCCTTCGGGGCGGGGCAGGGTGGCACTGGCACTGGGACTCAGCTTAACTACATGCTGCAAGACGGAAGGCTTCCTTCTTGAGGCCAGAGACGCAGGGAGCCAGCGGCTCTGCCCCTCCCTCCGGCCTCTGCGCCCAGCTCAGCCGCCACCCTCGATCCAGACCCCTCCCCGACCCCTGCTTCTCCTCCCGGACGCTAACCGAAATCGCAGACGGCACCCCCCCCCCCGCCCCCCCCCCCCCTCTCGTCCTCCCCGGAGAGCAGCCTGCCACCTACTTTAGCGTGGGGCTGGGAGTGAAAGCGGGTCTTGACTCAGAGGGGAGGCTGAAGGGTTTGGTAGACGCGTTCGGCTGAGCGTGCTCCTTCCCGGGACCTTGCAGTGACACGGAGCTGTGCATCTAAGAGAGAGCAGAGGAGTCAGGGGTCTGCGACATTCCATCCATGGCCAGGGACAACTGCCTTCAGCGGACACGTTTAAAAGGACAATGGGAGAGAAAACCAAGTGTGTTTTGAGCACATCACGTGTCAGCAGTTAACAAAAGGTTTTAATGTAATGGTGTTAATAGCGAAAGACCAAAAAACAAGTACGACGGAAGTACCTTTTATCAACATAAGGCTTTTACTGAGTGCTTGCAAAGCACTGTCCTGGGACTACAAATATTTATACCTGTCGTCTTTGACCCCTGGGGCTGGCAACCTAAAGAAGGCAGACCAACACAAACTCGAGTAACTCTAACCCGGGTTGACCAGGCGGACAGCTGTCCGTCAAGGTACACACTTCCTGCGACGGAGAGCGACGACAGCAAGGCTGCACTCCGACAGGGGCGGGTCGCAGCCGGGGAACCAGGCGCTCACGCTTCTTTCAGCTATGTGTTTTCCATCCTGATATTCGCAAGTACCTATACTTGTGTTTATTTTATCGCTTGCTGTTGTTTCCCAAATAGAAAGCCAAGTTCCTATTCTTCTGAACAGGCCTTTTGCAAGCTCATCAAGAAGAAATTAAAATCTTCTGGAGGCTCAGAGTAATTCCGAGAAGATCATTGTTAGGTAGCCCCAACATTTTTGAGACACAATTTATTTTTAAATCCAAATGACACAAAACATGGGAAGAGGGATCAGAAGGGAAAGGATTGATACTTACAGAGTTACTGTCTTCCCACAAGAGTTTGGCTAAGTCTCTGGACCGACCTTCGCCTAGTAGAGGCAAGAAAGAGGGAGGCAACCTCCTTACTCTCTATTCACCCTGTCCTGACCACGCCCAGCCACGCTCTCTCCAGGACCCCAGCTCTTCTGAACAGCATCCATCGCATGCTTAGACCACATGAGACAAGTACAAGAGGGTATGGGCAGGACCCCCGAATTCTGAGCGAAATAAAGAACAATCTAAATGCAATGGGTGAGGTTCCATCTGAAAAACCCTGGAGACGGTGTGCTCTGGGCATGTGTGACTGTGGAGGGTTACTGAAAGCACATCAATTATTGAGGAAAGACAGAATGAGCAGGAGGGATGGGTCATCCTGAAGTCCCTGAAAAGGGGCTGAGGCCCCAGCCCTGTGCAGGGAGAAGGTGCCATAATCAGCCAACAGGAGCAGTATGTGGCTTTGGTGGGCAGAACCCCGTAATGAAGCCGCCTCGTTGCGCTTTCACAACAAGAACCACAAGCCAGTCACACTGAGCAGATTCGCCTTCCTCTGTGTGAGCTTCCTGCGGCTGCTCTAACAGATTAGCAGAAACTGGGGAGCTAAAATCAACAGAAATTTATTCTCTCACAGTTCCGGAGGCTAGAAGTCCAGACTCGAGGTGTCGGCAGGGCTGTGCTTCCTCTGGGGCCTCCAGGAGAGAGCCCTTCCCAGTCTCCTCCAGCATCTGTGGCTCCGGGCCTTCCTGGGCTTGCAGGGGCATCGCTCCAGTCTCTGCCTCCGTCTTCACATGGCCTTCTTCTCTGTGTCCGTGGCCTCTCCCCTTCACATAAAGACACAAATGTTGGATTTAGGGCCCATCCTAATCCAGTAGGACCTCATTTTAACCTAACCAATGACATCTGCAAAGACTCTTTCTAAATAAGGTCACATTCTGAGGTTCTGGCCAGACAGGAATTTTGGGGACACGGCTTACCCTGACTCTCCATTTACCGAGCAACATTCTGATCTTGTTTTGCAGAGCTGACCGCACTGATCTGTCACCTGGCAGTTATGATTCCCGACACAAACGTAAAGCATCATCCGGCTTCGTACTGCGGATGTGTCTTACTGAGCCTCATGGCCACTTTCCCAGGAGGGAAATCCTGGCGTTCCTCAGATGGGAATTTTGACCCATTGCACTTATCCTTCCCCTGGCAGCACTAACAAGAGCTTCATGAAGACAAGTGTCCCGTGTCAGTTTATCTGCAGATGTGTGTCCTCACACCAGCACAGTGCCTGCTACACAGCAGCTGTTCAATCATTCTGTTGAATAAATTAATTAAAACACTTAACATTTGATTGAGCGCTGTGCTTAATGTATTCACAAATGATCAGTTTGATTATGATAGCGGCCTTTTGAGATAAGTATTGCTTTCCAAATCATTTGAAAATAGGGAGGAGCCGCCCCGTGGCTGGGTGGTTAAGTTCACGCACTCCGCTGCGGCCACCTAGGGTTTCGCTGGTTCGGATCCTGGGCATGGATCCAGCACCGCTCATCAGGCCATGCTATGGCGGCGTCCCACATGCCACAACTAGAAGGACCCACAACTAAAATATATAACTATATACTGGGGGGATTCAGGGAGAAAAAGAAGGGGGGAACAAAAGGAAGATTGGCAACAGTTGTTAGCTCAGGTGCCAATCTTTTAAAAAAAAAAAGAAAAAGAAAGAAAATAGGGAAACTGAAGCTTGAGAAAGCTGAGTGGCTTCCGAAGCTCTGGAAACAGGACTCAGGCCCAGGGAGGGGCCACGCGGGTTAGCGTAAGACACGCGCTCTCAGCTGCGTCAGTTCTGGTCACTGACAAACCGACTTCTAAAACAGGGCTGAGTTCGGAGCCCTTCACCTCCAGGAGCCACAGGGAGATGCTGTCTGTGAGGCACCAGAGACCAGCCTGTTCAATCTCTCCACAGCTACAACACTACTTTCTGAGACTGAGTCGGCTAGGAAGATTCTTTGTATTTTCTTCCCCCGAACATTTCTCTGTATATTCTCTTCTCTTTGCCTTTTTTTACACAAAAAGAAATACTTCCCCGTCTCTGCAACTTTTGATCCCTTCTAACCCCTCACTGTGCTCCATCAATTATCTCCTCTTCCTCCCCCTTCAGTTTCTCCCTCCCTGCAGTCCGCAAACATGCTCACGTCTTCCCACCCTAAAAGGAATTCTTTCCTTGATCTTGCCACTCTCTCAAGATGTCATTCCTTCTTTCCTCTTCTTGACAAGAAGAGTGCTGTGCTGCTGTCAGCAGGAGGCAGCCCTGGTCTGTTGTGAGACATCATCTGTGGGGCAGGAGAAGGGATGGGGAAGACAGAGCCCGGAGAGGGAACGCCCAGAGGGCAAGAACACTCATTTAACTCCTACCTTCTGACTCCACCTGTATGTGGCTTTGACCCTTACCCCTTTTTCTCAGTGGGTGGGGGGGAGGTCTCCTAGAAGCTAACATTTACCACCCACTCATTCCTTTAGAGTCTGGCTTCTGCCCATGCCAGTCTTTCATTGGTGTCATTACTCTCATAAACATCAGCACAGGTCTGTTGGAACCATTATGCAATATTGCTTCTCCAAGTAATTCATGATTTGGTAGGGAGGAGACACTAGAACAGTTGGGAGTTCATCTCATTCCAAGTGATAGAGTACTTGACTTAACAATGTCTTCAATATAAGAACATATATTGTTACTTAACAAGTATAGAGGTAGGCTGTTTAGGACTTGTTGAGCAGTTCAGCAACATCATCAAGGATCCAGGCACTTTCAAACACTCTCAGTATGTTGACTTTCTGTTCTCATGCTTGTTGGATGCCAGTCACAAAATGGCTGCAGTTGCACCAGGTATCATAGCCTCACACTGCATTCAAAAGTAGGAAGCAGCAAGGCAGGAGGTGGGCAGAAAAGAACTTTCCTTTTAGTAGGCAGAAAAACATCTTCACAGAAGTCCCTCAGTAGTTTCATTAGACAGAACTGAGACATGGCTACTGGCCTTGGCTTCACCTTTTTCTTTGGCCTCCTAAACATGAACATTTCTTCAGGCAAACTTAAAAGGTCTTCTGTGTATCCATTGTACTTCTTGTGTATCTTGATTACAGAACTTAATGCTTTCATATCTTTCAGTGCCTTTCTTCCTTAATAAACCCCACCTTTCATCTTTTCATCCCCAGGTTCTGAGATCTTATGTTACTTACCTCATATATTTTTGAATGAGTGAGTAGATGAAGGAAGGAAGGAAGAGACTCTCTCTTAAGTCCTTGTCTTTTTCTTTTCTGCCTGTGCTTTTCCTGCTGGTCACGTCAGCTACTTCCACAGCTTCCACCCTGATATGTCTTCCACCCTGAAGCCTTGTCTTTTCAACTCCTGCTTGGAACTGGGAATCTCAAACTCAACACATGTAGGATGGGACTTATCATCTTCCATCAAAAAAAATCTTCTGAAATGGAGATAACATTTTTGGAAATATGTCAGTTGCTTTTCTCTATTACAATCCTTTCTGTGTGGTTTCTGACCGTTCATTTGCCTCCAGGAAAGTTAGGATGGTTGTAGAAGGAATGCAAAGAGGAGGACGGTAATATTCAGCTTTTGATGTCCAGCGTGGGCTTTCAAAAACAATAATTTATTCTGGAAAATTCCAAACATGTGCAAAGTAGACAGAAGAGCATAAGACTCCCTGTGTGCTCGCTGCCCGGCGCCAACAGTTCTCAATCCATCAACAGTCGTGTTTCGTCTATGCCCCACTTACTACCACCCCCCAAATCATTAAATAGCCAGTCGGTAGTCAAGTTCTCCTAATTGTCCTTGGTTGTTTTACGGTTTGAATCATGATCCAGTTAAGATCCATTCATTGCAACTGGTTGATAAGTCTCCTATTTTAAAAAATTTACTGATTCCCCTCAACACCTTTTTTCCCCTTGTGATGTATTTGTTGAAAAAATCTGAAGCTTCTGGTTTTGCTGATCACGCCTCTAAGGGGTGCTTTGACATGTTCTTCTGTCCTCCATATCTCCTGTAAGTTGGTGGTTAAATCTGGGGCTTGTTCGGGTTCGGGTTGGACTTCCTGGCGAGGACACACGCTCTTCTGGTGACATCAGCAGATGTCGATGACCATTGCCCAGAACCATTAATTAGGTGTTGCAAAATTATGACTTTCTATTATTCTTTCTTCATTTGTTAGCTAGACTACTTCAAAGAGAAACTTCCCCTCCTCAACTAGTAGCTTATGATGAGGTACAATTTGATTAGGAAAGGCTGGAGAAATGAATTCTGCCCCTGGTTCCTTTCAGTTGGAAATGGTATTTAAATACCACACCCTGGGCACTTGGAGTGCTCAATCTTAGTGGAACGATCGTTGTTTCTAGGTCTTTTCAATGGACAGAATAAATAAATATTTTTTGAAAAGACAAAATACATGATGAATTCATATTTATGTATCTAAATTAAATTCAGGACCACATTTTTTTTTTTACCAGTCTTATATCTATAACTCCTCTTCCCATGCCCAAATCCTGGTTCTCAGTGACACCACTATAATTACTGGTTTGCGTCATCTCATAATCCATATACAACAATCTCAAAATAATAATACCAACACTATCATCAACAATACAATTACTGAAAGCAGGGCTTTTTTCCTTTTGGTATTTCTTTGTCCTTAGGATCCATCTGACTATAGATATACGGTCAAATTACTATGAGTTAAAGTCTCATGAGGGGCTGGCCCAGTGGTGCAGCAGTTAAGTGCATACGTTACGCTTCGGTGGCCTAGGGTTCGCTGGTTCGGATCCCAGGTGCGGACATGGCACTGCTTGGCACGCCATGCTGCGGGTAGGTGTCCCACATATAAAGTAGAGGGAGATGGGCATGATGTTAGCTCAGGGCCAGTCTTCCTCAGCAAAAAGAAGAGGATTGGAAGCAGATGTTAGCTCAGGGCTAATCTTCCTCAAAATAAATAAATAAATAAATAATAAATAAAGTCCAGTGAAATATCTCACCTGTGTGCACTGTGTCACTGGCTCAATAGACAGATTCATTTGTTTCATTGCTTTCAATTTTTAGGAATTTCATCTTCACTTTTTAAATTTAATTTTTAAAAATAATTGTGCAAAATAGTCACCTGGTTTCAAAATCAAATCTACCAGACAAGGTACGGTCAGAGAAGACCAGCTTCTATACCTATTCCCTCAACCCTATTCCCTTTTTTCTCCCTATCAGTAAGCTTTTCCTCTCTTTATGGTTTATTTTTCCATTTAAAAAATACAAGTTTAGATATATTCATAGAAAAATATATATGTGTGTAGGTATATATATGTATATTCACATCCCTCCTCTTTATCACGTAAATGGTATATTAACATTTCTCCACTTGCATTTTCCACTTACCGATATAATCCAGACATAACTATGTAGTAGTAGTATATAGCAATATTTCCTTTTCCTTTTCTCTCAGTTGAATACCTCTCTGTTGTAAATGGAAGTAATTCAATGAGATCCCTACTAGTGGACGGTCGGCTTTTTGCCAATCTTTTGTTAAGTAGAGCTGCAAGGATAGCCTTGTGCATGTGTCTTTTCATATTTTTGCCACACTATCTTCGGGATAGATACCTAAAAGCAGGGAAGCCAGTTCAGTGAGTAAATGCACATGTAATTTGCTAGATATTGCCAAAGTCCCCTCCAAGGAATTATACCATTTTGCAGTCCCACCAGCACCATGTAAGAACGCCCACTTCCCCCAGGCTCAGCCAACAGAATAAACAGAATATGTCGTCAAACATCTTGGCTTTCGTCAGTCTGCTATGTGAGAAATAGCATCTTGCTGAGTTTTAACTTGCGTTTTTCTCATTATATGCAAGGTTGAGAATCTTTTTTAAATGGTTAGGGGCCATCTGGATTTATTTCATTTTCTGTGACTTTTCTGTTTCTATCTCTAGTCCATGTTTCTACAGATTTGTGGCCTTTTTCTTCTTTAATTTAGAAGCTATGTATATATTAGGGATAATAATACTTTATCTATAATATTTTTCCCCAGTTTGTTATATTGTGTTCATGGTATTTTTGGCTGTGCAAACTTTTTTCATGTAATTAGACTTATTAATCTTTTCTCTCATTGCTTCTGGATTTTAAACTTTAGGAAAGTTTTCTTATTACATAATTTACAGAGGCATTCACCCATGTTTTCTTCTCGCAGTTGTAGGGCTTAATTTTTCACATTTAAGTCCATTTGGAATTTATCTCAGTGCACCATATAAAGAATGGATCCAACTGTATCTTCTTCCGCACGGCTGCCCAGGTACCCTAAAACAACCTAAGACATCTGTCTTTCCCCTGCTCATCTGAGATGCCTCCTTTTCATAGACTAAGTTGCCATACGCAATTGGGTCTTTGTCTAGATTTTTGAGTCTGTTGCTTGGTCTGTGTATCTATTTATGTGCCAATACCACACTGATTTAGGCAGAGAGGTTTTATAATATTTTCCTCTTTCCCTTACCTCTGTTGGTTTTTTCCAGGGACTTCCTGGCTATTCTTGCTTTTATGTTCCATTAAATAAACAAGCAATTCATTTTTTTATAGTTTATACAATTACAAACTTTATAATCAACTTTACCTCCATGAGATCATCAAGACCCCAGGCATTCCAGCTGGTTCCAGTGGCCGACCCACATCAGACGCCTCTTGGAGAAAAGGCAGCTGGGGTGGGTGGTGGAAACTAAGCATTCACTCAAGAGATCAAATCATCCAAAAGAGACTGAGGTGCCACTCTTTGGCAAGCTTAAATTTCAAGTGTACTTTCCTGTTACCGAGAAGGTGAGGTCTCACGTGAAAATTCAGACTGGTTATGGAGAAATAAAGAGATGAATTTTCTTTACACGTTGCCACAGGAGCGCGAGTCAGTTGGTGATGCTGCTCCTCTTTCTCTTGATTGTCTTATTTCTCTTAATAGCATAAGCATTCTCCTTCTCATCCTCAGATGGAAAACCTCAGGGTCATCTTTGCACCTGCTCCTTCACGCTCCTCACGCAGTCAGCCATCAAGCCTGAGGTCCCACCTTCACCCCGTCTCCGTGTTCTCCAGGATAATAGATCAGCGGGCTCCCAAGGCTTTGACCATGTTGTCCCACAGGCACCCAGCTGTAATTTTCAAAAGAAACACAATCTTTCCAGAGCCAGCTCCATGTACACACACATGGATTCTCTTCTAACCAATTAAATTTAACCAATTAACTTTAGGGGGCAAAGTGCACCAACTCCCATCACGGTCTCCTCTGTTCGTGATGCAACATAATATGGATGTTGTTCATCATGTGATTTGAGAACAAAACAGCGTGTCTTCTCCAGACTGGGGCCAGTCACAGTGAAAAACACTCTGTGGGCTGCAGCTAGATCTCTCTTTAATAAATATCTGTATAAACACCGAGAGATAAAAACTAGTGTATTTTATCTACGAATATTTTTAGAATCTAAAGATACTATCAGATTCTACTCCTGGATGTACAGCAAGAGTAATAAGCACACATGTCCGCCAGAAAATACGTACAAGAATGTTCATAGCAGTCTTAGTCATCACAACTCCAAATTGTAAATAACCCAAATGTCCATCACTGAGAGAACGGATAAATAATTTGGAATGTGTTCTTTAGTGGAATGCTACGTGGCAATAAAGAGATCAGGCTGCTGCTGAGTGCGTCGATCTGGATGATGGGCAGACAGAAACATGAGACAAAGAAAGACGAAAAAGAGCACATACTAGATCGTTCCATTTTTATGAGGTTCAAGACAAGTAAAACCAACTTATGATAAAGTCAGAAGAATGACCATGGGAGGGGGTATGGTCTGGGAATTGCTCTAGGAAATGGAACTTTCTGGAGGGTTGGAGAGATTCTGTATATTCATCTAGGTGGTGATTACCTGAGTGTATAGCTATGCAAAAGTTCATTAAGTTGTATATTTAAGATTTGTGCACTTTCCTTGATGTATGTACTTTAATAAAAAAAAATCTCAAAGAATCTCGCCTCGTGAATCCCCAAAGACAGCAAACTTCTCTAAACTTCCCTGATCCCATGTATCTGACACAAGAAAAGCCGTGTTCTCACACGCCACCAGAGTCCCAGATCTAGGTGTATTCTATGTAATGGTGCCCCCTGGAGCACGAGACAGATCTGCATTTTACATTCCAGTTGAAATGGAATTTCTCACCCTTTGATTTCCCATCTACCCCAACCACTATGTGAATGAAGGAAATCTGGCTCAGTTTTTGGATCAGAAACATGACAGCGTGACACTGGAACTCCCACATGGGAAAGCAGAAGTTCTCAGGGCAAGCACATAGCTGGCTTCCCAGGCAGTCATAAATTCCTTGAGGGTGGGGAATCATCATCCTGGCCATTGTTTTATCCTCTGAGCCTTTAGCATTGTGCCTTTCCTGAACTGAGTAGAAAGTCAGAACAAATGAGTAAATGAATGGATGGATGGACAGATGGATGGATGAATGGACAGATGGCACCTATGTCCTCAGCAAAACAGTTTACTTATCATTCTTAAATGCATGTTTTCTCTGTGGTCAGTCCTCCTCAGGGCTCCATGATTAGAACAAGCCTCTCTCATCTCCTCCCCTCCAATTCTATTGTGTCTTTGATGAAATATAATTATATCTAAGTGGTATTTTTCTCAGTGTCGCTCCCTGTTGAAATATGTCCTGTTCTCATGATTTGTGTCCCATGGTGAAATTTTCCAGTGATAAGAGCTGGCTTACAATCTCACATTTTCTTCTCATGGGAATTGGCAACATTAATAATTAGAGTCAATTTGGTTTAAAACACACAAAATATATGGATATTGGGATTTCTCAGCAAAGGCTTAATGTAGAAATCAAATTGTCAAGCACTTCCGCCAGAGAAGAGTGAGTCTCTCTTCGAGGGCCAGCCTCGCCAGTCTGGGAGCAGGGCAAGTGAAGGCCCTGGGGCCAGGGCACGAGCCAGATAAAAGGTGCAGGTAGACTGGGATGGCGTTGCAGCCTGGTGGGGGCTTAGCCTGGGACTGCCGAAGGGAATTGTTTGGCCCAAGGCTGCTGCTGCGTTTCTGGAGTTTGTTAGATCAGGAGTGTTTTGAAGATGCCTTTTTCTATCCCCACTTAAATGTCACTGATGGCCTTGGGCCGCAGGCTGAGGGAGGAAGGTCCTTGGGTGCACTCTCTTTGCCCTCCTAGAACATCCACAGCAGTCTTTCCACTTTATCCCACACCTGTCCTTAACCCTCCAGAGAACTGGACTCCTACTCCATGCTGGATTAGAACCAAGACTTAACCTTAGCACACTGACATTTTGGGCAAGATAATGCTTTGTTGTGGGGTTCTCCTCTGCACTGTAGGGTGTTTAGCAGCATGCCTGGTGTCTACCCATCGAATGCCAGTAGCATCCCTCATGCCACTGTGACAACCAAAACGTCTCCAGACATTGTTAACTGTCCCCTGAGGGGCAAATGGCCCCCAGCTGAGAAGCACTGGATTAAACTGATTAGATATGAGGGCCAACATTCCAAACCCAGGAACCCAACTCCCAATTGTCTCTGCCCGCCACAACTTCCAACACTTCCCTAGTGATAAGGACTGGGAAGGGAGCAGTAAAACATTAACTCAAGGACTCCATAATAGCCATCCGGTGGGGTGGGAGTAGGGGCTATCCAATATAAGAAAAAGAAGTAACAAAATACAAATTTATGACAATATTTGGGGTATCCAGGACATCTTCTGCCAAGAGGCAGACCAGAGAGGACTCACATACGACTGCAGAGTTGGTGAGATCAAGGAGTATGTTTAATAAACCTTTTAAAATAAAATCTCTGAACTACAGTATCTCCTTTGTGGTCATTCTGATGCAGAAACAAGGAACCTGTGAGCTCCCTAATTAAATGTTTCCTGTGATTCCAAGACTCGCCAGTGTTTCTGCGATGCTTGAGTAGCCAAAGAGCCACAGTGGGGTGTGGTCACCACGAGCAGGCCACACAGGCTAGAAGATGACCCCAGCCCTGTATCAATTGCACACTTCCTTGGCCCATGATGGCATGTCCTTGCCACTGCTTCATGTCCATGAGTCTGATCTCGCCAGAATGACTATGTAGTGACTTGATTTTGTCTGACACCAAATCTTTTCTCCTTCTCATAAAGGACCCTACCTAGTACCCTTGCTATAGAGCTGGGCACAGGACCCAGGCTGGGTCCATCATAATACTTCATCCCTGGCCACAGTGACCAATGGCCAAATTTCTTTTGCGACATTTTCAAAGTTGGGAGAGAAACCTCCTTTCCTCTCTGGTCAGGGACCTGTCAGAAGGCACACGGGAGGCTGGATGTGCAGGAGCCACACTGCCTATCACGTGGAGAAACCCATCTTCAGCCGGAGAGGCTAAAGCGACACCTGGGAGGAAGTCCTGGAGGCTTGAGTCCCTGGTCCTGGTCTGCCTGGTGCCCAGAGGGTCCCAGTTCCCAGCTTCCTGAGCCTGCATATTAAGGTCCTCATTTGACTCCACAAGCCCCCCTAGAATGCCTCCAATAAGTCCCCCCTCCAACTTTTTATTCTAAGCAAATGTTAGTTGGAGTTTTGTCTGTTGTAACCAAGAAAGCGCTGGCAGTTACATACTGTAAATTCATCGTGGTCAAGATTCTGTCTCGCCATTTTTGTGCATCACTCACAGTTTTATCACAGATGACCTCAAAGCTGGCTTTCAAGAGATATTTGTTGATTAATTGTGAATATTGAAGGCTGAACAGCAGCAGTTCTTAAACAACAGCTTTCCCGTTGTTGAACAGGCCAGAAATGTACTTGCTTTATTCTCCCCAAACCTACATACCTTCATCTTGCCTGTGAGGGACTGTGCTGACATCAACAACTTTCACATTTAAGAATGACCTGTCTGTGTCATGTCACCCTGCTCATCTCCACGGTAGTTTGGCTCATTTCTCAGGGCCATGGTGTCATTCCTCCCTTCACCAGTGTCACTCCTGGGGCTGTTTAGTCAAAGAGGATAATCTGAGGCATAGAAGGAGTGTTCTATCTCGGGTACGTCTGTCTGGAGCAACTTGCCAGAGCCTATATTAGGTGGATAATATTACCTTCTTGATCCCTATATTGGTATTTAATTAACAGTTAATAAATGCATATGTATGCATATAATTATATCAGTAGATGCCACAGGGAAGTTGAGAACTCATTCCACAACTCTCAAATTCCAATTATTTGAATGTTCCTCATATTATTCATGGGGGCCAAAAAGCACGGGTGGGGGGGTGTCTCTGATCTGGCTTCCTCATCTGATGTGGCTCCTCTAGGCACGTCCTTTTGTCCACTGTTGTGATTTTTGCCTCGAGCCCTTAGGGATAGAAAATTCAACCTTCTCAGTCTCATTCTCAGTGGTCAGTTGGGTCCTCTGGATATCTCCAAAATCCATAACTCACAAAACCCTCTACTAACTGTGAGGACAAAGGACAACCTTTGTTTCCTTTTCTGTGGGCCACTATCTTTGTTTTTCTGATATTTACATCTTACCTTCTTCTTGCTTAATGCAAAGAAGCAGCAATTCTAATATCTGTGCCTCAGACCTGTCTCTTCAGCCCTTTTATCTGCAGGCCATACTAGATTTCCTGTGTGATCCCACCAATCTCTCCTCCTAGTGACACAGGCCAGGATCCAAAACTCTAAAGTTGTGTGCCGTTAATGCATCTGCCATACCTTGATCATTTAGCCTAATATCCCAATAAGAGGTGTGTTTAGTTAGTACTACTTGTGTTTAATGGATCTGTGCTGGATCTCAGCAATAACTGTTAACTATGTGTCTAGTAAGCCATTTTGTTAGGGATTGGTATCAAATTTATAGGTCTGAAGTTTCTAGAATACATTCTGTCCTTTCTTTTTGAAATATTTCAGCCTGGAATCATTTGTTAAAACCCCATAATCCCCCCAAATTGGAGTAAAGGTCACAAATTTGCTGAAGGGTTAATTGCTTGAATTTCAATACAATTTCTGTGGTTCCAGATGTCTTCACAGAGCCCTCGTCTCGGCCCACCCAGGCCTCCTTGTGCATGCAGGAGGGACTGTGACCCTGCACCGTCACTCAGAACTAGCGTTTGACACATTTATCCTTCTCAAGGAGGGGGACACTTGGAATTCTCAAAATTTGTAGAGGACCTTCCTGACGGACACACCCAAGCTCATTTCTGCATTGGCCCTGTGACACCTGCTCATGCAGGGAGCCACAGATGCTGCGGCTCTCTGAGTCATTCCCCTCTTGAGCGTCAGCCCCAAGTGACCATGGGGATGTGCTCACCCAGTCACTGTGATTACAGGGGAGTGCGGCTGGCCCAGCCCTGCTCTCTTTGTGCCCTGGAGCCTCAAGGAGGAATGTAGTGTCAAGTAATGTCTTAGTACAGGGGGAGAAAACAGACAGATGGAAGCACTAACAAACTCAGGAGAGAGAGCCAGCTGAGGGGGGAGGGAAAAGGGGAAGAAACAGAAAAAAAAAAAATTTCTGTGGTTCCAGCCATGGCCAACGAGAAGCAGCAAGTAGGACCATACTTGGTTATTCTGTGCCATCTTTCCTAAGAAGAGCCCTTTCCTCGGCCAACACACCTGAAGTTTTATGCTTGCCAGGTAGTATTGCTTCAGGTAAGAACTCAGTAAACGAGAACGAAACCAAAATAAAGCTTATCACAAGCTGGAAGGGTGATAACTTCAACAACGACGAGAGGAAGAGAATGACTTACTTTCCAACGTTGGAAAACTGCCCAGGGAACTGAAAATCATCTCTAATTGGTCTCTGATGAGCTGTTAAGAGGAACACACCTAACTTCAATTTATAAAACCTAAACGCTGCTTTCCTTAACACAGGGAGCTAACTGAGGGCCGGGGGAAAAAGCAAGAAAAAAAGGCCCTCTGAGAATTCAGGAATCCTCTCGGGATGTCTGTTTTCCTCCAGGATCAAGTCCCGCATCATGGTGACTACAACCCAGTTTCCCACAGCAAGGGTTCTACAGCAGAGTAGAAAGTTTGCCGATTGAGTCAAGAGACCTGAGGAACCAAAATTGAGGGGAGCTCAGGGGCAGCAAAGGCTGGCTCCCCAGGCCCCCCTTACTCCCAGGCCAGGCTCCCCCGAGGCAGGAGCAGTAAAACAACGTGAGGCTTGCTCAGTACTTTCCCAGCCATTAAAGAAACAGAGTGAAATGGAAAGTCCGTGATGAACAGAAGTGCCCTTCTGTCTCAACCTCTCTGACCGGGAATTTGGACAAAGGACACACTGGCCTCAGGATGGACTCAAGCAGGGCAGTTTTATAGTATCAGAACCACATCCTAATAGGAAATCATACAGGTTCAGTTCTTTTAGGCAACCCTTATCAATAAAAAGGCGTTCACATACCCAGGCACTCAAAAAGCTGAACTGAAAAGCAGGTATAAAGCAGGCTTAGGTTTGCGCCATCCTCATTCAACATTTTGAGAGTTTTCCATGAGCCAGACAAGCTTCTTCCAAGAGGAGTAAGATACAGCCTTCGAGGAACTCACGGTGCACCGGGAACTTAAAGCCCACTGGAAATCTGGGAGTCAAACCAAAACAGAGAGCCAGAGGATCGGCGTATCCACCCTCACGGCTCGGACGAGGGCAGGAGGAGCAGCTGGGGTGCACGAGGACCAGGTGTCGTGGACTTTGAGTGCGGAACTTGCAGCGGGGGACAGAGTTCCGTCACGTTACTTACAGGCCGTGTTAAGGGCCGGCTCAGGCCCTGGACTAACTGGAGGCTTAATTTTTGCTGCTCAGAGGTTCCTGCTAGTTCAGGGATAGAAGGACCAAAACAGGAGACTGAGGTTTATGCTAGCGGCAAGCACACAAACAAAAGCAAAGCACACACCTTTATGGAAAGGCCCTGGCAGATCTGCATTCAAACAACAGTCATTTGGATAAGAGAAAGTATTCAGATAGTTCTCAGCAGATGCAAAGAAAAAAAGTAACACCTTGGACTCCCATATATCATGCCTGCTGCGACTTTTATAAACCAAAGAACAATCACTTTGTCATTTTGGAAAAAGATGGGTGTATTTTAAGAAGCACCCAAGAACTCACCCAAACTTCCACTGCTTAAAATCTGATGGAGAATTTAGTTCATTCTGGCTCTTGGCTCAGAAAGATTCCAGTAGTTCTGAGACAGAAACAGCTTGTCACGTGGGCAAGATGATCATCTATATGATGGGGGGTTGGATAAGAGCTAACGAGGAATGCACAGAGATGGGAGCAAAATAAAAAAAAAAAGTAAGAACAGAGAGTAATGGTAAAGGGAACGGACAGCAGAAGTCTCACTGAAACACAGGTCAGAAGATTTCTGTTTCAAAGTACATTTATCTTCTCTCCCCCATTAAGTTCCCCCTAAGGATTTTTAAATACTACAATTTCACAATTTTCTTTAATTGTGTAGCTTAAAAGCCCACAGCCCAGCATGGCTGCTATCAAACAACCCAGAAAATAACAAGTGTTGGTGAGGAATTGGAGAAATGGGAGACCTTGTGCACTGCTGGTGGGGATGTGAGGTGGTGCAGACACTATGGAACACAGCACGGAGGTCCCTCAAAAACTGAAAACAGAACTACCATAGGATCCAGCAACGTCACTTCTAGGTATAAATCCCTAAAAATTGAAAACTGAGTCTCAAAGAGATATTTGTACACCTGTGTTCATAGCAGCATTATTCACAATAGCTAAAACGTGGAAGCAACCCAAGTGTCCACCAACAGAGCAATGGAGAAGCAAAATGTGGTATATCCATACAACGGAATATTATTCGGCTTTAAAAAGGAAGGAAATTCTGACACATGCTACAACATGGATGAACCTGGAGGACACTGTGTTCAGTGAAATGAGCCAGACACAAAAAGACAAATACAAGTATAACTGTATGATTCCACCTATAAGAGACACTCAGAGTGATCAGATTCAGAGACAAAGGTGAATAGTGGGTGCCAGGGGCTGGGAGGAGGAGGGGTGGCGAGTTATGTTTAATGGGGACAGAATTTTGGTTTTGCAAGCTGAAAAGAGTTCTGGAGATGGATGGTGCTGACAGTTGCATAACAATGTGAATGTACTTATCACTATTATTAAAAATGGTTAAGATGGTAAATTTTGCTATATGTATTTTACCACAATTCAAAAAAAATAAAGCTCATAGCCCAAGAGTCACATTCCTGTCCTGGAGCCCAATGTCCCACCCTGCCAGCTCTCCACGCATTGCTCTGGAATGCAATGCATGACACCTGGGACCTTGCTGGAAACGCCAATTATCAGTCCCACCCCAGACCTCCTGAATGAGAAATTCTGGGCCCTGGAATTAGAGTTTTAACAGGCCGGCCAGGAGATGCAGCTGCCCCTCCAGTCTGGGAGCCACCGCGCTCGGGTAGAAGTGGGGGCAGTTAGAGGAGCTATGTTTTCAAGATGGACAAAAAATGGCTTGGTGGGGGACTGGATGCAGGGTGGAGAATGAGAAGAATCAATACGCAGACGTTAGACAGATACCTGTTGAATGAATGAATGTCTTTTAAAACTGTTCTGCTCTTAATGTTTCTTTGTTTTACTAGAGTTAGAAAGGAAAGAAAAGGCATACTTCTGAATGCATCAGGTTGGAGAACGGGAAACAGGCTAGGATGGTTGATATATAATCTTTAGAAATCCATGCAAGGTAGGCGTTTCCCAAATGTGTACTTAACTAGGCACATGGCAACTATGTAGCAAGTGAATAGCAGAGTCATAAATTTGCTTCCCGACAGGCCTGGTGAAGTCACACACAGAAACACACACCTTGGGGAGTTCTGAGCATGCTCTCTTCTTTCTTTTTGTACTGATGTCGGAGAGGAATGATGTGGAATGTGACCCAAGACTGAAGGGGCTTCTGGGAGAAGGGACTTTCAGTTTTAAAACTGGCACAATCCTGGACAAACTGGGATGGTTGACCACCCTAGCTGTAACACAGACTCATCAAATTTTCAAACCCAAAGGAAGCATCGAGTTCATCTAGTCTGTGGTTCGACACTCTGGCTACAGATTAGAATTACCCAGAGCTTAAAAAACACATGATCCCGGGGCCCCACAGTGGACCAGTCACAGTTGGCATCTCGGGGTGCAAAACTCAGGCTTCAGTATTTTTTGAGAGCTCCCAAAGGGAGATTGGGAACAACTGATCTAATCCAGCTTCTTTACCCCATAGATGAGGAATCTGATGCCACAAAAGGTCACTTGTCCAAGGTCACAATTAGGGTCAAAACTTAGGTTTCCAGACTCTAGACCAGTGCTCTTCCTGCCCACCACAATCCTTTTATAGATAATTACTGATTAGTTACCTGCAATCAACCCTCTGCCCAGCGCTGTTAATTAGGGTAAAGCCCACACACCACCTGTCTGGCCCGCAACAAAACAAACCTTGGAGCTTCCCGCTGTGCATGCACGGTTGAAACCCAGGACTCACTTTCGCGCTCCCTTCCAACTTCCCCCTTCCACCTCCTCTGTTCCTAAGTGCCCGCAGCTCCCGTGGGACTCAGATTCAGCCTCTATTCCTGGCCCAGGGCTCCTCTCTGCTCCTGTTTGCGGATCTGGCCTCCACTGTTTTGACCCCAGGACGCTCTCCCCTCACCTGCTGGCAGTCCCTTAGCGCAGGTGCTGCGGGCACCTGGGGGCGCCCACCTGGGTCCAGGAGCCCGCCTCGGCAGCAGCACCCTCACCAGGCGGGGCTAAGACAAAGCTGCTTTAACTGCAGGTAAACTCCACAGCGGCCTGCGACGGCAGCGCCGCTCCCCGATGTCCTGCGGGGCGAGCCTGGCTGCAGATGTAGCGTCGCCAGGGAAAGAACTCGCCTCTGGAAGCTTGGGGCTGGAAACCCAACCCTCGGGCCTGGCAGGTCTGACCGGGACCCGCTCCACTGTTGCTCTGCAAAATGATGGTGGTGATGGTGACGATGGTGAAGGCAGGGTGCGTCATTCAAACGGATGAAGTAAAGCCTCAGAAAAGAAAGAGAAGAACGAGTGAAGAATGACACGAGGGGCGCCGCGAGAAACCCCTCCTCAGCCGGTCCGCGTGCTGGACTCCAGCCGCCCTCCCTCCCAGGATCACGACGTCTTCCTTGTGACACCGGGGTCTAGGGCCTTCTGCGGCTTTGGGCCCTCGTGGTGGTCATGGGCGCCCGCGGGCCCCCTCCTCCTTGTTGGCCATGGTTTAATGTGGTGTGCTCCCCTGTCATCCAGCGTTTTCTCTCCGCCCTTGTGGCGGCTTAACTTGGAACAGGATGAGAGGCAGGGACGTGTGGTCTGTAAACTTGGCTGCTCGACAGAACCACGAGGGCCCCGTTCCAGACCCACGGAA
This sequence comes from Equus quagga, assembly GCF_021613505.1. Classification (NCBI taxonomy): domain Eukaryota; kingdom Metazoa; phylum Chordata; class Mammalia; order Perissodactyla; family Equidae; genus Equus; species Equus quagga. Next base: position 1,731,151 of record NC_060288.1, on the reverse strand, counting down.
CCAGAATTCCTGGGGAAAGCATCTGGGAATCTGTTTCTCAAACGCTCCCCAGATGATCGGGAAGCACGGGGAGGTTCGGGAAAGCGCACGGTAAGCTTGGAGATGGCTTCCCTCGGCTCGGCCCTCCTTCCTGCAGCACGCGCCAGGCCCCGTGACCCGCCCGGTCCCGCCCAGTCGTGGGCACCCACTCACGCACCTGAGTAAGTTCCCCAGGCTGTGAGGCTGGGGCTCCTCTCCATCTGCAGCCCCGCCTGAGGGCTGTGCGTGGGCGGGCGGAGCAGTCACCCCAACAGCCCCCTGCCTTCTAGTACTACGTTTTGGATTTAGGCAAGCTGTTTATCTATCTATCGCGTATGTATCTATGTATCCATGTATGTATTTATCTATATCGTCATCACCACCACGATCTATCTAGTTTAGTTTAAACTTCAAGGAAGAAAATCTAAAGCGCACATCCTTTAAGGAGCCTGTCGGCACAAGTCTGCAGTACGACCTAGCGACCACCGGGGGGCGCCCAAGTCCCACGCGGCACCGTCCGCGTCGCGGGTCCCAGTCACCTGAGGCCAAACCCGGGGAAATCGCGAAGCATTCCCAGGAGCCCTTGGCTTCTATGGTTTGATCTCAGGAAAGAATTTGACACTTACTTAAAAGCCACGACTTCCAAATCTCTGGAGATCATGCGAAATGTTACTGTTGGGGGGATGGTACGCTTGTGAACAGCGCAGGGGAAGAGAAAGGGTTTGAGACATTTCAGATTAAAATGCTCTCCTTCCCAAGGTCTCTGGATTTAACAAGTTTTAAGCCAAAAGGTTATCTTGAGCGTGAAATGTAGCCATCAAAGGCTGCGCGATTATTTTGGAGGGCAGGGAGACTTTCAAATTCAGACCCTATGACGTTCCAGACCTTCTGACTCCCGGGAACATTAACGCTCACCCCGGAGCCCTCCCACAAACGTGCCCGTCGGCGGTCAGAAGACGACGTGAGTATCTGAAGGCCTAGTAACGCTGGCCGCCGCGGGGGCAGACGAGCTGCAGCAGGCATGCGTGGTGAGGCATCGGGGGGCCCGGAGGAGCGAGTGTGCACATCCTCGACGCGGCCTGAAGAGAGAGTTTCCGCCCTTCGGAAGGCGGTGCGAGTTCTCCCCACTGTGGTTCCCCTGTGCACCGAAGCGCTGCGGTGAAGGGGGTAACTCAGCCAGGGGCCTGCTGTGTGGTTCAGGCCCGGATTCTGCCGCCATCTAGCTGTGTGACGCCACTAGACGTTTCCACCTGGCACTGAGCCCACTTCCCTGGGCTCCAGTGTCCTCACCTGTAAGATGCGGTTGGCGTGGAGAGGTTAACTGTCTCGGGTAAACTTCTCATAGCAAAAGGACAGTTTCCTAAGACTTCTTGTTTTCTAATCTGAGCCCCTTGCTCTCTAATCATCTCTCATAAAGCCTCCTTTGTACACCCCTGGTCTCTTGACTCCCCCTGGATGAGCATCTTTAGCTTTCTTAAAACGTGGCCCTAGACGTCGACCCCGTGGCCGAGTGGTTAAGTTCGCGCGCTCTGCTTCGGTGGCCCAGGGTTTCGCAGGTTGGAATCCTGGGCGTGGACATGGCACCGCTCATCAGGCCATGCTGAGGTGGCGTCCCACATGCCACAGCTGGAAGGACCCACAGCTAAAAGTACACAACTACATACTGGGGGGCTTTGGGGAGAAAAAGAAAAAATAAAATCTTAAAAAAAAAGAACACACAAAAACATGCTGTACTAAACGAAGAGTGTTCCAGACAGCCCTGGCACAGGAGAGCCGCTGCTCTGGACGCCATCCTTACGGTGACCAAGATACTCTCAGTGTCACGTGATCGTATTATTTGCAATAGAGGCAATTAATTAGATGAAGACCTCAATATGATTTAGTTTTTCTAACTTTGTAAGATTTTTTTGTAGAAATAAAATCATAAATAAGAGGATGTATTTCATCCCAGTGCACACAGACAAGGTGGCTCTAAGCTCTTCTACCCTCTTGGGATGGGCCCCATGTCTCAGCCTTTTGGAGCTGTTCTGGACCTTGATTCTGTCGCACACAGTGGATGACAAGGTTGTGCAGTTCAGTATAGGAAGCGACCTCAGCAGTCAAGATGATCCCCTTATTTTGTGTGTTTGCAAATCTGATAAGCATATCTTCCATGACTTTAAGAAAGCACTCGAGAGAGAGAGAGAGAGAGAGAGAGAGAGAGCTATGTTAAATGAGTCACAGCCGCGCTGCCGTAGGGGAGAACGCCACTTAGAGACCTTATTCTGGTGGCTGCTCAACCAGCTCTGAGTCCACTCAGTTGTCCTATGGAACCATCACCAATTTTGCCTTTTGTCTCCCTAGAGATCATGAAATAACTTAAAGTTTCTTCTTTTCTCAAAATTGATGTCAAAACATTCTCCTTTTTGGTGGTGGTGTTTTATGTTATAAATAGTAACAGTTTAGTTGAAAGATAAACTTGTATGAACACTAGATAAAAGCTATACGATTTTGTGTGTGTGCATTTGTGCTTCTGAGTGTATGCACAGGAGCACAAGAAGGCATGTGTGTGTGGTAGGAAACAGACCAAGATTGTGATGGAGGGTAGACTAGGAAGATGGATTATGAGTGTTTTTAAATTTACTGTTAGGATTATACTCCTTTCACAATTTAAAAAGTGCTCAACATGATTTCTACGTCTTCACTTGGAAGTGCATCTATTTTCTCTCACCTCCGGTTTGTTTTTGTCGCTCTCAGGAGTTCATATGATGTCGTCTGGGCAGCATTCCGCAGCTGTGGGAACGAGAGCTCACTCTCCCTCCCACCAGCGCTAGGTCACTGATGACGAGCAGGGGTTTGCTCAGGGGTCCTTGCAGGCAAGCTTAGCCTCGGTTGATAAGGGAGCCCTTCTGATTATTTCTGCTTTGATGGATACAACCACACCCCAGGCAGCTGCCCAGCTGATGTTTATCACCTGGTTATGGAACAGGTGATGCATAAATGAAAAGCAGTACTATTTACTGGAGTACACGAGGGAGCCATTTAGTGTAAAACTAATTCAGCCTGGCCTTGTTTTTCCAAAAGGGACTGACGTGGCCTGTTGAGCATGCACTGTATCTCTGCTTTAAACATTCACAATGTCTCAGAGACAAGAATGATGCCCTTAAAGATAGGGATGTGGTTTCCCGCCACATGGACATTTCCTTAAGGATAAGCATCTCTTCCTAGAAACTAAGGATTAATTATTAACCTGCTGTGCTCACCTTATGACCACTGACCTGCTGACTACTGACCTGCTGTGCCAGCTCAGCACCTCGTGACAGTAGTAAAAGAGACATTCCTGTCACATGTGATCTAGGCTCTTTGTTCTAAGATGGTATGTAACCTCTCTGTCCACCCCACTTCTTGGGTGTGCTTCATTCCTTGGAGAAGAAAGGCCCCCAGGCCATAGGCCTCAGCTCTGGTTCATAATAAACTCACCCCAAATTTTGATTTATAGATTGATTACGAATTATTTGCATCCATACAGGGGAGGGTGAAAGCGCACACTGGCTCAGAGCAGGATGATTTTTTGGGATAAGAATTTGTATTTTCTTCTTTGTATGGTTTTTTCCCCTCCATTTTCCAAGAAAGGAGCTAGCCTCCTTAAGTTTATAGAGACCAAAAGCAGAAGCTGCTTAAAGACGTCTCTCCCTGCTTGTTCAACGTCTGCCTTCAGGGAAAGTCAAAACTCACTGACGAGATTATTTGAGGTCTGCAGAGTGGTGGAGACGAGGTGAGTGTCTTTTGGGGCAGAAAGGAGGCTGTAAAGAGAGATGGGGGGAAGCTCCCAGAGGCTGGCTGGTCCCTCTGGCAGCCAGGGCCGTGCTGCGGCGGCAGGACCGTGTGGAAGTGGCTGTGCTCGGAGGCAGCGGCTCTGTGGAAGCTCAGAGGGCGATCCTGCCGCCCAGACTTCCAGTCCTGGCCAAGGCCTGGGCGTTTGGCCAGGCAGTGGGTAGCAGAGCTGTCGCTTCCAAGGGGCCACGTGGCTGGCCACTGACCCCTCTGCTGTGGTCCAGATGGACTGGAGGCTACAGGGTCTGCCATGTGCTTGGGGGACCACCAAAGCCTTCCCGATTCTTTCCCCACTCTGGGGAAGGGGATGGAGCTCCTGAAATGACTGAGAGTGAATGTCCTGCCAGCTCAGTGGAATGGCAAGCTTCATTTTACTTGATTTATTGAAAATAATGAAAGGCGCTCCTTCCTGCCCCCCTGGGTTAGTGGCTGATTTATTCCTGGGACAGTTGTCAACTCGCTGTGGGCCTGGAACACAATTCACTGGGATAGGCAATCAGTGTCTCATTGTTTCCTTCCTCCTTTCATTCAAGCAATGTTCTTAAGCATTTGCAGTGATAGGCACTGATGAAACAGGGATGAGAGAACACAGTGTCCTCATCCTTCCTCGGGAGCCCTCGGTCTAGTATGGGAGACAGGCAGGCGGGTAAGCAGCCACATGGTGTGAGGGGGTCTCTGAGCAGCACAGAGAGGTGGGGCATGAGGAAGGGACAGTCCTGCCTCCTAGGCTGGGGCTCTTTTCATTATATGTTGGTACCTTACTTAGCACCACCTGGTGCTTGAAAGTTGGTACACAGTGGGGCCTTAATGAGATGTCACTGAGAAGTTTTAAAATTGGTTAAATCAGTGTTGCTCAAGTCAAGTTCAACAGTGCCCTTGTCCCTGTCCAGGTAACCCTGCTCCCACCTGGCCTCTCCTCAGCCCTAACTTATACTTGCCCGTTCATTTGATGTGCATTTATTAGGGGCCCTCTGGGTGTGGACAGCGCTGAGTGAGATGAGAATCTGATCCACTGTGAAGAAAGTGCATCAAAGAAAGAATGTCATTATCAGTCCCCAAGTCCCATAAGCGACACAAAACAAGACTAACCCCCCATCGTTTCTCATATAGGAAGGGTAAGGTGGACGCGGTGGGCTCAAGGGAACCACAGAGGATGCTCTGACATTAAAATATGGGAGAACCATTAGATGAGAGAGCTAAAGGACATGTTCATTATCCTCTTTTTTTTTAGTGAGATATGATTGATGTATAGCATTCTATTAGTTTTAGATGTACCACATGTAATTCGATATTTGAATATATTGTGAAATCCTCACCACAATAAGTCTAGCTAACATCCATCGCCATGCATCATTACAAAATTATTTTTTCCTGGGGCCAACCCTGTGGCTGAGTGGTTAAGTTCGTGTACTCTGCTTTGGCGGCCCAGGGTTTCACCAGTTCGGATCCTGGGTGCGGACATGGCACCACTCATCAGGCCATGCTGAGGCGGCGTCCCACATGCCACAACCAGAAGGACCTACAACTGGAGAATACAACTGTGCACTGGGAGACTTTTGGGGAGAAGAAGGGAAAAAAAAAAAAGATTGGCAACAGATGTTAGCTCAGGCGCCAATCTTTAAAAATAAATAAATAATTTTTTCTTGTGATGAGAACTTTTAAGATCTACTCTTTTAGCAACTTTCAAACATACAATACAGTATTATTAACTGTCGTCACCATGCTGTACATTACATCTCATGACTTATTTCTTTTATAGCTGGAAGTTTGTACCTTTTGACTACTTCATATTCATTATTCTTAAGCTCCAAGTCCAAAATGAAAAGATAATAGAGGAATAATGTGGATGAGAAACAAACTTCCATGATGCATGTCCTAAAATGCAGTTTTTCTTCTTTACGCAGATCTCCAACCGTAAGAAAAATACCACAGAACATTCGGAAGTTGTCTAGCTTCATCCTTTCTCTGTTGCTCTGCATCTCTTTGCAAGAGAGTAAATTAATAAGTCAGGAGTTAGGACCCAGAGATATTTCTTGGACTTACACGATCTGACAGCTGACTGGAAATCAATGAAGTGTACTTGAAGCAGCACCGCACTCGGGCGAGATGGTCTGAGACGGTTTTCTCCCACTTCAGGTGCCTACGTTCCCCTTGCCTTCTACTTCGGACTTTGAAACACTGCATATTCTTTTCAAAGCCCCCCTTTCCAATGGAAAGACTCCGTTGTTAGAAGAAGGAAGAAACCGTCTCTCTAAAACTGACATCATGACGCTGGCAGACTTCATCCTGGTGCTCATTGTCCTTGGTGCCACCCCCCCAGGTAAGCCCAGGTTAAATTAAATTAAAACTTTGTAATTGTAGAATTATTTAAGCAAGAGAGGTGAAACTCTGGTGTTGATAAAGTTAGAATTACAAAATGTAATATTTAGGTATCTTAAGTTAACCTTTGAAAGGTGGCTCCAATGAGTAATTCTCTGAAATCTATATATTGCTAAAGAAAGCATATCTATGAATTCCATAACGTTTATGCTTTTGTCATTGATTGTGTTATCCTTTTGAATCATATGAGCTTGGTAGGAAGATATAAAAGCAGGAAAAGTGTTACCAAATGCACTGAATCTTACTCAGAGAATTGTTAAATTATTTGACATAGAAATTTACTATATCAACATTTTTGTCATATCTGCTAATAATCATTAAATCTGTGTGTAGATATTTAATTTTGTCCAATGTATCCTGTAGATCTATATAAATACTTTCATAAATTTGTGTATGTAGGTAGATTTAGTATGTTTGTATATCACAATTAAACAAAAATATATATCAAATGTCTATGAACATGTGTGAGTTTTATGTGACTATTATCCAATGGAAAATAGAGGAATTCTTAATAAAGAAACAAGACAAATAACAGGAGAGAGATGGAGAGAGCGGGAGAGGGAACAAAGGGAAAGGGAAAAAGGAAGAAAAATCCAAAAAGTTTAGGAAAAAGTGGTCATTTACACCTGAAAGTTTTCTGGGTTTGGGAATCATTTCACTTTTTTTGTAACTTGAGAATAGAAAGCTCTTCTCTTTGCACCAGAAACCATCTAGAGCCAGGAGCCAGAGGGTGAGAAAGCAGTGTTGTTCCATTAGCAACTGCATTTGTTTCTCACTAGTGTTTTTGCCACATGCAATTGTTGGAACTTTCAGATGGAGAACCAGAGGCACTAAGATATTTGCCCAAGCCCTGAAATAAATCCTGGATCACAAGTCGCAGGGCCTAATGTTCCCCTCCTGAACATTATCATGCATTAAACACGTAGCCTTTGCTCGTTCCAAACACTCGAAAACAAACAGAAGTTTCTAAGTGCACAGAGCATCGAACCCACTTTCAAATACCACAAGACTGGATCTCTGCAAAGTCTTCGATGCAATTTGGCAATGATGAAAATAAAAATCAACTTCTGTGTTTTAGCATACGATTAATGTACATGTGTCTAATGTCTTTCTGCCTTAATTTGCTAGAATATTCTATTTACCATGAGAGAATTGATTCTTACTGTTCTTTCCCCAGAGAAATCATCTCCCTGGCTGGCAGGGGGAGTTAGCTTAAACCCTCTTGGTTCACCTTTCATCCTCCTCTGCGCACGGTAGCGGATATGTGAGAAAGTTGGAATTAGAGAGAGCCTGGTCCTTGTTATCCACTGTGTAGGCTGCAGGAGTTTGGGAATGTGTACTGAGCTGTACACATCTGCCACAGATCTGGAATAAATCTATGGGGTAACTCACATTTGTGAATATTTCTAGATCCATTGGAGTTTATTTCTGTTTTCAGATCTTACCACTTTTCCTTAAGTTCTTTAACTTTACTACTCATTGCAAAGAAAGTAGTTTCTTTTCGTTATACGAAACTATCTTTTTCAAACTGCTGGGGGCAACTGCTCATTTTTGTGTTTTTGCGTTGGTGAAAAGGATAATTGTGTATGGCCGTGCGACAGCTCTTATATTGCTAATTCATGCTCTCTGTGTTTGTGTCTGCTCCCAGAAATAGGGACTGTGTCTTATTCATCTTCCCATCACTCTTACCACATGATGACGCGTGTTTATTCATTCAGTAAATATTTATTGAGGACCTCCCGTATCCTAGGAATGGTTCCAGCATGTGGGAAACAAGAGGGAATTTAAAAAGTCGTCCTAATAAACTCTCTAGCAAGAATCCAGTAAATACTTATTATTTGATTTCACCCTGAGAGCTCACTCTATGTGTTGTCAGAAGAGGCTACCATATCTGTGGTATGATTTTTTTTGGACAGGTGGTGATAATGGAAGGCAAAACCAAAACATACCACAAGGTGTCAAAACAAAAAATACGCCTCTCCCAAACATACTTGCTGAGGTTTGAAATTCTTCAATTATTTCTTTCCTCTCCTGGCTGAGGATACCCAATGGTGCTGTCTTCAATAAAACCATAAATAATCATGGGAAATTTCATCTCGTAAGTCTTCTCAGTTATTTATACCTTGGTGTGAGTGAGTTTGTCAAAATTTTCCTGAAAGTGGGTGTTGCTATGGGGGTAGGAGAGAGTAGGGGTCTGAGAGCCTGAAGAAAGGAAAGGAAGCATGATCTAGAAGGTCAAGTCATAAGTGCCAAAGAAAAATTCCCTTGTCTCAAGCTCATGCTGGGCACCTCATCCGAGTCTCTCATGATCCCACTTCCTGGGGTTGAGTGAGCCCCACCCTCCTCACAGGGAGGGAGTCCCGTCCAGTCCCCGGATGGCTTTATTCCCCTTTACCTGGACGCTTTCTCTGTTGCAGTAAATGGCAGCCAGGAGAGAGGGCTGTTCTGCAATCAATGGCGCATCTTAAACTTGGGCTGTCTTTTGTATCTTTGAAACAGCGAATATCTGGCACAAGTAGTTCACATTTTGTGGCTGTTTCATGGACGTAAAGATCATGGACGCATGGGACGTATGAGTTGCTAGGAGCCTTAGCAATCATCCCCTCCCGATTTTTTGGGGAGAGGTTAAATGCCTTGCTTAAGATTACACAGCTTGGAATCAGGACCAGAACTCATGTCTCTAGACCTGACCCCACTGCCTCTCAATGTTAAATAAATATTTGTTGGGTTCTCGTTCTAACAAGTGACATGTTTGGCAAGAGACCCAGCACTCTGAGCCCAGAGCAGTGTGCCCTCTGGAGCACTTTCCCAGCCTGGGTCCCTCGTGGAGGAAATAACTAGAATCAGCAGAGTGCTCACCATCTCTGTGTATGTGTCTGTCTGTCGGAATCACTTGCGTGTGCTCTCCAGCTGGTTTTTCCTTTTCTTGCTCTCTGCCTGTGGAGTTGCTTGTCTAGTCCTAAGGGAAAGATTTTGACAAAGAAACCTGAGACGAAGATTAAGTAGAGAGAGGAGAACTGGGGTTTATGGAAGAAACAAAATTCCTTCTTTACTAAAAGAGATGGCGAAAAGCTTTGATAGGTAGCACACATCCTCTGAAGATAGGCACTAGACTGAGTGTGTTGCAAAGCAGGACCCAAAACAAGAGAACCTGGGAGTCCTTGGTCAGTTCTGAAGCAGGACCGCTCCCTCGGCAAAGCACTGGGTGTCCACCTCCAAGGAGAGTGACCCAGGGGGGCCCAGTCAAGGGGCCCCCGGGCAAAGCAGTCTGCTGGATGCCAGCTGCACACAGCGAGATTCGAGTAGGGTTACAGAGCACTGTCGCACTGTGGAGTGTCCCCCTACGACCAAACAAAGATGACCTGGTTTAGGATTCTTCCGGGTAGCAGATTGCTTTAAACAACAGTGAAGAATTTTGGAAAATGTAATGCTAACAACAACACAGCAACAAAAACAGCAATAACAACAGACATATGTTCAGAGAAGAGAGTTGCTGGAAGAGTTTTTATGAGGCAGGAAAGAGACCATAGTGGAGGCAACAGTCTTTTGCGTCTTCAATCCTCAAAGAACCTCATGGGCTGGTGGAAAGGTGGCTGACCGGAGGGTCAGAAGACCACACCTGCTGCTCATTCGCTGGGTGATCCTGGGCAAGCCACTTCCCCTCTGCGTACCCCAGGATCTTCCCTTGTAAAAGGAGGGGCTTAGATAATCTTGGAGGTCCTTTCCAGCTCTCTTGCCTTCACTTCTTTGTCATTTCACATTTCCTTTCTCTTTAATTAATGCTGAAATTATTTACGAATACAAATGATCTCCCATCCCTCCCTCGGGAAGCTGACTTTGAAAACTCCAAGCGCCCACAGCAGGGGGTCGCTCATCTTCCAAAAGCAGCTTCTTGACTTGGCAACGAGTCACTGAGACGTATCTTGATATGTTGGCCTTGCCTAATGAATTTTAAATATAAGTCCATTTGCAAAAACTTAGTTTACACACAATTTTTCGGGAATTTATTTATTCTTTAAAACACAGACCATGTGTCCTGGAAACCCTGAACATATCTGTGACTCTGTGTCCTCTAGAACAGTGGGCCCGGCCTCTGTCTCCTTCCCCTGTTCACAGAGGTGCCTTTTGTGGCCTTTTGAGCGTTTATTCCTTCATCTGTGCACTCAGCAAACATCGTCACATATTTAAGGAGCCCCTGGCCTCAACGAGCCGGTGCAAGCCCTTGCCTTTCCTCCTCATGCTCTATTTTACACGAAGGACGCCAGAAACATCTCCAGGCCTGTCGTCTGTGTCTGCTCCAATGGCTCAGAGACTTCAGCTTCTGCTTTGGGAAGATTCAGGAAGCTTGGAGATATTAGGCAGAAAGTGTTAAACCTTTGGCCTTTTTATTTATTCACTTTTGGTAAGGTCAGTTTAGGTCAATACAGATTTGTACTAGTCAGCTTGGGCTGTCATAGCAAAATGCCGCTGACTGATTGGCTTAACAGCAATTTATTTTCTCACAGTTTTGGGGGCTAGAAATCCGTGATAAAGATGCTGGTAAATTCAGTTTCTGGTGAGGACTCTCTTCCCGGCTTGTGAACAGCAGCTTTCTTGCTGTGCCCTCACGTGGCCTTCCTCAGTGTTTGCATGGAGACGGAGAGAGAAGTGTCTCTGGCCTCTTTTCCTCTTCTCATGAGTTCCATGGGATGACGGCCCCACCCTGATGACCTCAGTTAACCTTCGTTACCTCCCTACAGGCCCGTCTCCAAATACAGTCACCTTGGAGGTTAGGCTTCCACATGGGAATCTGAAGGGAAACAAACCTTCAGTTGGTAACAGAACGGATTTGTGCTTTTCCCCCTCGATTCAGGCAGCAGCTCACCCTCTGACACTGGCAACACAGGTCGAAAAATACACAGGTCCCTGCAAGAGCGGACCTGCTTGTTTCCTTTGGATCCTGGGAAAGGGCGTGGCTTTGTGGGTGACAGATCTGGGGAATGTCCGGGTTATCGTTTTAGAAGATCCCTGCCAACGTGCAACTCCACTTCCTTTCAGGAAAGTGACAGGAAAACTTCCAAGTTCGAGGGTGCAGTCTCCACCCTCGGTAGGCTCCCTCACATAGGTCCAAAATTATAAGGTCTCAGGGTTGTCTGAGCTCGGAAGCGTGTGTGTGCGTGTGTGTGGATTGGCTCAGACGTTATTCAGTTGGTCTCAGCCTTCCTGGGGTGTCTCCATCTGTTGTGAGATGGTGTCTTCAGTATTTGTACCTGCTGGGTTAACAGAGACACAAGGTCTCTTGGGGAAGGTCAGGACTCTGGCGCTCTCAGAAGCTGGGACTGGCCTCAGACACAGGTAACAGTGGCTACAGTGGCTTAGTCAAAAGAGGCGAGTGTTTTCTCACCCATCAAGAAATTTGGAAGCGGGCAGTCCAGGGCTGGCATGGCAGTCACCATGCTAACAGGGATGCAGTCTCCACCTGTCTATCTATTCGGCCACCTTATGTGTGTAGCCTTCACCAGGCGTGCAAAATGCTCAGGTGGCCAAATCTCTAGACAACATGTCCAAGTTCCGGGCAAGAGAAGTAGAAAGGAAAAGGGTAGAAGCGGAAGTACATGTTGGGTTGAGTCCATCCTATTCAACAATGTTTCCTGTGAACCTCACCCAGTGGCTTCTGTTAATACCCTCCTTGGCCACGCATGTGTCATACAGCCATCCCTAGCTGTGAGGGAGCCTGAGAGGGGAGCATTTTAAGCTGGCATCATGCACTCCTGAATAAATTTAGCCTCTGTTACCAGGAAGAAAGGGCAATGGCTGTTGGCCGGTAACTAGTGTGTCTGCCGCAGTGCCCCCAAACAGCATTCTTCTCTTTGGAGGAGGGGCTGCCTGGGTGGGGCAGGCTGGAGAAGGACAGCTGTGGCCTCCTCACTTCTCTTTTCTCCAGAGCAATTCATCTCTGGCCCAAACCCTCCAAACACCACTCAGCAAACAAAAGCCAGGCAGCTGACTGCACTGTTACCCAAGTCTCGTTCGCTCAGCAGCCATTGGCTCAGCAGCCACACATGCCAGGCACTGCCCCAGGAACTGGGGGACAGCAGTGAGGCGGACAAGGCCCCTGCTTCCTGGAGCTGCATTTTCTAGCAGGGCAGACAGACAATAAACGTATAATAAGATCAAGTGCTCTGATGGAAGATAAAGTATCATAAGGGGACAGAATATCATAAGCGGATTTTTAGATGGAGTAACCTGGAATGACCTCTTCAAGGAGATGACATTGGAGCAAAGATGGGACAAAGGAAAGGAGCAGGGATCTTTAGGGCAAGAGCCTCCCCAGAACAGAAGCTTACTGGAATGTTCTGGAAAGAGCAGATAGGCCTGCAGCACTGGGAGATGGGTTGAGGGCAGAGTGGGAGAGGGTAGGAGCCACGTAGGGCCCGGGAGACCATGGTAAGAACTGGGGGTGTTTTTTCTAAGTTTGGTGGGAAGCATTTGGTGGATTTGAGCAGAGAACTGACATAATTGTCCTCTGCTTTAAGAGATGGCTCTAGCTGCTGGGCAGAAAATGGACTGTCAAAGGGTGGGAGTGGAAGCAATTAGAAAGCAGCACTCGAATCCAAGAGAGAGATGATGGAGTTTGTGGTTAGGGCATCACCAGTGGAGATGGTGGAAAGCAGCTGAAGTCGTGATGTATTTGAAGGAAGTTAAGACTGGATGTGGGGCAGGGAAATTCTTCGAGCACAGCCTGAGCAGGTGAACACCTCTTCCTCAGAAGCCTTCAGGGGAATTTCAATTCCCCCCTCCTCCTCCATTTCCAGGAAGGTTTTAGGGCCCCTTACAGAGTGCCACCCAGCTGACCTGCTCTCTAGTGCAGCTCCGCTCGCTAAGAATAGTGGAAGTATCAAAGTCTGAGAACAGTTAGCTTTTTAAATAAGCGCAAATGTAAGGTTGCACCTCTCTCTGTCACTCATTTGCATTTTAATATGCTTTCTAGAGCAGAAGAGAAAGATGTGAGGGCAGAGAGAGCTCCGCAGCCTTCCAGTCCACACCTTGGAATGCTGCTCCCTTAGTGAAGTGCAGACCTCAGGCACCCCAGGGGCGGTGTGCTATTTTGCTTTTCTTCCTGCTAAGAGTCTTTAGGTTTTGATTGGGTAAATCTGGGGGTGTATCTTGTATGTGATCACTGCCCATCGTGTCTCTCAGTGGGAAAAAACGATTTTCTATGGTAAAGCAGAGAGTGGAGTGAGTTGTTATAGGATATTAGTAGGGTCGTAAGTATGTGAAAAGAGGAGCTTTATTTAAAGCAACAACAAAGGGCTTCCTTGTTTTAAATTTGATAGCATGGCACTGAAAAGAAACAAAACTTATCTCTAGACTCATTTCTAAACCATTTCTTCAAGTTGAGGGTTAAAGCTTGAAATTAGTGTGTTTCTTAGGCTCTCGCAGAGAGGCTGTGAACTATCCCCTTGGGGTCAAGCTATTGACCTCACGATGGGAGAATCCCATGAGAAGAGAGTAAAACTCTGGGTAACTGACAGAGCCTACTTTTAGCTGTGGGCATAGAGAATGGCTAAAGAGAAGCCCGTACCCCCAAAACTGCCTGTGCTGAATTAGGCTGTTTAGAAATACATACAGGTTCAGGCCATAGGATGCTAAACCAGCCAATATGCCTCTTCCGTTAATTCAGGTTCCTCCATGATGGTTAAAGCCACTGCGGGATTCAGTTCAATAGCTGAAAATGAAGATGCCCTCCTCAGAGATTTATTCCAAGGTTATCAGAAATGGGTTCGCCCTGTATTAAATGCTAATGACACCATAAAAGTATACTTTGGATTGAAAATATCTCAGCTCGTAGATGTGGTGAGTAATCCTTGGCACAAAGCTAAAAGGAACGCACATTCCTTAACCTCTTTGTGAGTCTAAGATTTTGTTCTGTTTTCTTTCCCCATGTCTGCCATTTCAATTTTAAAAATAACTTACTGTGGGAGAAAATCTGCCCCAAGGAGCCAGTGAAATGACCCAAGGAAAGAATGAGAATTGTCGCGGAATAAATCTTCATCGCAGCGCTCTTAGTAGGGGACCTTGTTGCTGGGGGTGGATGTGGTTGCCAGGACGGGCCCTGCCCTGGTGGGTTTGCTGGAGCACCCAGGGTGAGGAGTGGGGGCTGGAGGGAAGGGACAACTGAGCCCAGGGCTGATTCAGTGCCATCCAGGCTGCGCTCGAGGGCTGGCATGGGCATCTGCCATGAGAGAGGGCAGATGATGACAGCACCGGAGTGGGTGCCTGGGTGACCCCATCACCCTTCTGGATCCCCCAAGGACCCCATGCTTTTCCCTGACCTCACTCAGACTTTAACATTCTCTGCTAATTTCCTATTGGGCTCGCACGTCTGCCATGATTGCATTCCTGGGAAATCAGTAAACTTTAACAACCCACATTCTGCAGAATCATCCTGCTGTGGTCCCCAAAGTCCCAGAAGAATCCTCCCATGTTGCCCCAATCCCCTGCCCCGCCAAGCACGCACCCCCACCCACCCCTGCTGACTCAATGCCCCAGGATGCCTTCTAGAAAAGCATGCAAAGCTCATGTTTCGTTCTATTTTGCACCCTTAACACGCGTTCTCAGTTATGCAATTTTATATAAATATGGCCGTGATGAACTCCTACTTGCTTTAATTATTATTTTTCATTTAAGTGAAACATGCCTAAAATTTTAGGATCCTGTACCATTTAACTGTTCTTAAGTTGAGAATCATTTACACTTTGAATACCTCAAAAGTAAGACTCAGGTCTTTCCGACAGAAAGAATCCAAAGCACGACTTCACTTAATTTGAATTTACATCTTCTTGTCATTTTCTTAGGATGAAAAGAATCAGCTGATGACAACAAATGTGTGGCTCAAGCAGGTAAATGTCGATCCAAGCATTGTATCTGTCAATCTCATTGTGTCAATTCTTTTCTATTTAGAAAGGCTCCCATCTGGAAAACAATTATTTTGAAGAGCACATTGGGTTCCTCAGGGAGATATTTGGGAACGGTCGGGAAGATCTCTCATTTTTTATTTTCTTTTGTGGGATATAGTCTTTTTCAGGACCTTTGGAGAGCAGGTCCTGAAGCTTGCAGGCGTGCCTGGTTCTGTTTTGTTGCTCCTGGAGTGGAACTGTCCCCAGGCAGGGGAAGGCGTATTCTCTGACACTGAGGCCTGGGTCCCTGGGCTCCTTGGAGAAAGGGGGAAGGGCCCCAGGGTGCCTTCAGGGTATAGCTCCCAGATAAGGGACGAGTGATGTTAACTTCTCCCTCACCCCTACCGGCCCTCCGGGGGAATAAGCCACCCTGTGACATTGCTCCCCAGAAAGAGAAGAGAGGGAACGAAGGAAGGCCACCGCCTGCAATTTCAGAACAAAGTAATAAATGCGTGTTTTCCCGATCTGACTCAAATGCGTTTGCATGGTTTCCGGCTCCCTGCTCAGATGACTGCTTTGAACTGGCTACCGCCTGTTTCCCAAAGCAGCGTCTGTGCACAGGAGCTCTGGCTAGAGTGTCAGGAAAGAATTACCTTTCGAAACCCAGTTTTGCATATGTTATATAAAGGAGAGAATACTGACACTTTGGTGATAAGAGATGAGAAGTTTGGTTTAATTGCTTATTTTTTGTTTTTGTTAGCAATTTCACGTTTTTTAATGCCTGTCCAGATATTTTCTAGTCTCTCATAGATTTAAAATCTTCCTGGTGTGGGTTATGTTAAACATCTCACTTAGCTTTAACATACGTACATAATGCTTTTTTTTGCGTATATTGAAATGTGTTAGTCGTCTACTCAGGTTTAGCAGGCATTTTTCAGCTCTTTCTGCTAGCGGTTTGTGGGGAGCAGTGACGAAGCAGTGGGTGAAAGAGGTCACAAGGAGATCCCCCAGGCCTCACTCAGTGTCATCTGATTGCTCCCACCAAAACCTTTGATCAGAGTTTGAGAATTATTCTAGCTTTTGCTACCGTCTATTCCTCTGATTCTTTAATTGGGAGGGATGTCAGCAAGTTATGAAATGGATCTGCGTATTGTTTTACCTGCAAATGAAAAGTCCAGGAGAAAATGATAAGCTGAGCGTGTGTGTGTGAAACTGCCGTTTAAGTTGGCGTCTTTTACGGACACCTGTCCCGTCCCTCAGTGGCGCATCCCGCTCCTGCACTCCAGAGGCTGTGCGATTGGAAGGTATTTTGAGTTAATAAAAATCAACAAGAAGTCTGTATTTAAGCATGCTGGGAAGAGAAACAAAACTTTTCTCTTAAAGTATAAACAGTCTTTGGAAGTCAAGAAAAATATAAAACAGCAAACAAACAAAACCCCACTGCTTCCCACACACCTCCTCCTCCAGCTGCTCCTTGGGATTAATCTCTCACAGGGAGCCTTTGTCCAGGGATCCTGGCCTTTCATGTTGAGAGAGTAGAGGCCAAAGTTAGGCCTGGTGAACGCCTCCAGATCAAGAGGGAGTCAAATCCTAAAAATTTCCAACACGCAAAACAGAGCAAGTAAAATCTGTAGGAGGAGGGCGAGCTGACAGTGGGACAGCCAGCCCGCTCACGTGGGTTCCCGTTTCCTAGAAGGGATGAGAGTAACAAACTTTGATTGCATTTAATTTGCAAAGAGTTATCATATCTCTTCTCTCATTTGCATCTCTCAACCACCCTGAATTACCAAAGTGGGTATCACCACCCCCGCTTACAGAGATAGAAGAATCTAGTAACTCATCTGGTTTAGTCTGAGTTTCCTGCCTCGTGATTAGGGTCTTCTCTGTCTAGCCAGCCTTTGCACTAAACATCAAGACCTGTTTCTAAGTCCTAGGAGGAGCCAAGGCAGGAGCAACAGCTGCACTTTCATAGAGGCACAGAGAACACCATCAAAGCTCTTCCACTCACACAGACTGGAGCTGGAGTGGGAATGTCACAGTGGACGATAGTCAGTAAGTGCTATGTAATTGGCACAACATGGGAGCAAAAAGGAAAGAGGGTGGCAGGCAGGGAAGGCTGCATGGAAGAGGGTGTGTTTGAGCTCTGCCATGATGTTACTTTTATGCTTTTTGTTTTTTAGCTTTCTAAAACTAAAAGGATAAAAGAAAGATGAAGAATAAAAGAAAAAATATGATAAAATCTAATGTTAAAAAACAGGTATCATTGGTGTTTTACACAGATCTCAGTTTTATAGCAGCTAATAAAATACCCAAGATTTACTGAGTGCCTACGAGGTGTTTGGGCACCATGCTGAGTGTGTCGGGGAATGATCTCACTTAATTCTCACGGCCATCTTATAAGGTGACGTCTATTATTATTCCCACTTTGCAGATGAGAAAACTGAGAACTGGAGCATTGAAGTGACTCACACTGTTCAGTGGAGTCTGGCTTCTATAAAGCAATCATTCCATTCCCTCCCTGAGACTGAGGGAGCTGATGGAAGATGTCCAGTTCTCCTCTCAGTGCTGTCCCCGTCTAGTCTATTTCCTAACCTTGGTCTTCTAAGGTTGTAATTAGTTGGTTGATTAGTCCCTCAACCCCTGGGGCTTCTCATGGAATTGGTGTAGAAAGATATATGGAAGAGACTAAAGTTAGGATTCACTCCATCTTCTGTTCAATCCACAGGATTGATTGAGCACCTGCTAATTGCCGGGTACTCTGCTAGATCCTGGATGTACGAAGAGGAAAACACAGGTCTTCTTTCAGGAGAGGACATAGTCTTAGTTGTGTAAAAAATAACCACTGTAGGGACCAAGCTGGTGGCATAGTGGTTAAGTTCATGTGCTCCACTTTGGCAGCCTGGGGTTCATGGGTTCAGATGCCAGGCGTGGACCTACACACTGCTTGTCAAGTCATGCTGTGGCAGCATCCCATGTACAAAATAGAGGAAAATTGGCACAGATGTTAGCTCAGGGTGAATCTTCCTCACCAAAAAATTAAAAAAAAAAAAACCTACTATAATATGGTAAACACCATAAGGAAAGTTCACATAAGTACTGTGTTGGTACAAAAATGACAATGAGATAGGGAGAAAATCAGAGAAAGCTTCCAAGGGGAGGAGATATTTAAGTTGGGTCTTACAGGATCAATAGAAGTTCTGTAAGCCACAGAGGTGGAGAAGTTGTGAACCACGTGTCTAGTAGTCCCAATAACGTGACTTCCCAAAGCTCTCACACCAGGGCAAACCTACTGGAAACTCTTTCCAGTCACCCTGTATACATCAGTCAAAATAAAGACGAAAATGGTCAAACCCTCCTCTTTTCTCATTTCCCTGTCAGACACTCCCTAATTCATATCCACAGGGAGAATGAAATTCTGCCCACTTGGAACAAAAGCATGTTCCATGGCAGCATACACAACGGATGCTTGCTTTTTTGCCCAATTCTCTGTCTTACCCTCTGTTTCCGTAGTTCCTCTCTGGTACTTTTAGACATTCCTCTCCTATCCTCTCAAAGACCTTTATCAAGGACAAATTTAGTGACATCCTGAGAAAGTCCTCTATGTGGGGCTATTTTTATTTCATTGATTTTATTCTGCAAACTCATTTGTCTTCCTCCTTCATACTTCCAGAGAGCAATCAAAACTCTATAAATCATAAGTAGGTTATTAACATCTACTCAGTAGAATTACATGAGAAAATACTCAATGCCCTGGCCGCCCGGAGTCTGCTTTGTCGCACTCAAGGTCAGGAAACCACATTGCCAGCACCTTGAAGGTGACGGAAAATGAAACCCCGCTTTCCTTAATGACTCCAGGCTTGGACCTTTTGCCTGATGTCATCATGTGAATAACCACTGTGATGACAGATGTCAGATTTACTCATCCAACAAGCGCCTACTGTGCGCCGAGCACCATGTGAGGCACTGGGCTCGGCCCTGTCCAGTGTAAACACCAGTGAGACAATGAGATTCTGAGTGTTGGCCTCCCTGTAGCTGACTGCTTGTCTGCCAAGGCCAACGTCTGAAACTAGTGCTGTTTCTCCCACAGCTGAGTCCTGTTTTTGATAAGAAGAAGTTTAGCAAACATATGAAGGCCTCATTGGGTAGATCCCTGGAGCTGGTCTTTGAGGAGAAATAGAAACCAAGCTCCCGTGGAAGGGGCAGCCTTGCCTGCAGGTCTGGGCGATCTCCCCAACTCTAATTATCTTCCACAGCCTCCAGGGGCACCTTCAGGTCCATGAGTTTGTCTCAGACTTTTACTCCCCATCTCATTTTCCCTCCTTTTCCGCAGCCTCACCCTGATGTTAGCAAAGGAGGCCAGTTTGGTCTTCTTACTCCAGTGGACCCTGACTGAGCATCCGGCAGAGTGAGTTAGGAGCCAAAGGCCTGCTCTATAGGCTTGGGCAAGTCCTTTCACCTCTCTGACCCTCAGTCTCTTCATCTGTAAAATAGAGGCAATGCCTAGCTCACAGTGTCGCTGGGAGGTTAAATGAGATCACATGTGTGAATGTGACTCGTACATTATCTGGCATGTAGTAGGGAATCAATAAATGTCCTTTCCTGGTGCCACCTTTGTAGGCTTTCTCATCCTTAATGACAAATCCCATTTCTTGGCCTTGTCAACTCATGGATATAATGAGAATATGAGACATATCATACATCATGTTGCTGTCTTTAAGATTAGAATAAATCAACACTAATTTGGTTTTAAGAATTTCTCATCTGACCTTAAGGTGACTGAAATTCCCAGGGATGTCCCAGGGGCTGCCAATCAAGGCAATAGCAAGGAATGTTTGTTCTTTACTATCTTTTGGTCTTAGTATTAAACTACGAATAATCTGAAGAATTTATAGTAAAAAAGTGTTATGATTTAGGTTTAAATGAAATTTGGTTCTGGATTGTGGTAATAGCTAGACATTTATGACTGCTACTTCAGGTAATATTTGTAAGAACAGACAATTTCAAGGGAATATATATGATATGGATTTGAAAATGCACTTTTCAGAATTACGAACCAGACTTGCAGTG
The DNA here is from genome assembly GCF_021613505.1 of Equus quagga. NCBI lineage: Eukaryota > Metazoa > Chordata > Mammalia > Perissodactyla > Equidae > Equus > Equus quagga. The sequence goes on along the minus strand of NC_060288.1, from coordinate 1,710,995 downwards.
CTTTTCCATTTTCCTTAGTGAGAGATTAGCTTTGACATTTGGCCCTGACCTGTCCTGTGCTCTCCTGTTTCCTGCAATGACACAGCTCGCCCCGGGAGCAGCTGCAAACCAGAGCTGATGTTTGCAAACGGCTTTGCGAGTCTTGGCTAGAACATGCCATGCGGACACAGGATATTATTTCTAATCTCTTCCTTTAAGAAGGGAGAGGCAGGGGCTCAACTCCAGGCGGCCCCAGGGTTTCAGAGAGAACAGGGAAGTGACTAGAAATCTCACAGCTCCTTAGAGAACAGGATGGAGGGTTTGGGCTCGGAATCCTCATCCCGCCCCTGCTGACTCGAACACGGCAGTCATCCTGGGCTAGGGAGCACACCCGCACGGTGAGGGACAGACAGCTTCATGGAAATCCAATGAGCCCCTGTGGGTGGGCATGCCAAGAAGAGCACCCTGCCTCCCAGGTCGCCTACAGAAGGACACAGGGTTACAAGGAATGTCTCTAACCCTGCAAAGGAGTGCAGCTGGTGAAGGACCAGCCCGCTGTGCAACTCAGGGCTTCTGGCTCAAACCCAGGCCTCTTTCTCTTCTGGGTGCACCAAAGTAAGCAGTGCTGACCGAAAGTCCTGCCTAGCCCCTTTTCCTTCTCTGGTCAGTGTCGGGGAGGGAGAAGCCCCCTTCTGCCCTTCTTGTGTTCTTATGGTTAGACTAATAATAAAACTGACGCAAGACCAGATTAACAGGGGAAGACCCAATTTCATTACTTGTGCATGGGAGAAGCATGAACATGATGCTCGGAGAGTGAGGGAAGCAGGAAGGATATCTGTCTTTTATACCAAGAAACAGTAAACTTGTGAGGAATTGACAGGACACAGAAACTTAGGCTTGGGGCGTAAGTGAAGTTTGCTTACACTGCTTCTCGGCCCTGAATGCCCGGCTCTGGGGACAAGGATGCAGGGGGGGCACCTTCCACAGGGGAGATTCGTCTCCCCTTTCAGGGGAGCAGCGACAGGAGGCTCGGAAAGCCCTTTTTGCTTCTCAAGTAGCTTTAATTCAAAATAATCAATATGCCACTGTGGGATATTTTGAGGTGACCGTCCTGGGCCCCGACATCAGGAATGAGACCGGCATCCACTGTAGCTCTCTTTCTACCCTCCTCGAGGAGTCGAATGTGTCCCTCATTCACCCATGCACTCACTTGTCTACCGCACTGCCTTCCTGCGTGCTGTCTTATCTACCGGCAACCTTCCGCTGGCCGCACCACCGCCCGCTGCTCCTTCCTCCCCTTCACGTCTCAGCTGAGACATCCTCCCCTCAGAACTACCTTCCCTGTGCACTCAGCTGTTCCGTATCATTGTACCCAAACCCCTCCCCCTTCACAGCAACGACCACCAGGCTTGCGGATCATCTGTCTGGTAGTCTGCTTGTTCATTGTCTGAGTCAGCCCAGGCGAGGCGGGCAAGGCGGCACTGCTGGGTGTGAGTACAAGCCTTGCGTGTTTGTGGAATGAATTAATTCTCCAAAAATGTGAGCCTCATAAACCACTACCTCGGTGTTAGCTCTGACCACAGCTGCTGCTCCTGCTGTTGGAGGTCGGGTCGGAGAGCAAGACAAATCTTTCTGACTGAAACGTCCCTCGTCCTGGGGCTCGGCTCGCTTCCCTCGGGAGAATTTGTAAAGCGGGCATGGTTTGCTGGGCTCTGCGCAGAGGCAGGGGCCCCAGAATTTTAGCTTTCGCCCTTCCTCCTTTGCGTGTAGAACTGGGCACAGGTAAAGGCCAGCTGCGCCTGCAGAAGGAAGCTGGGTCCGGGAAGCAGGTGATTTTGTTTCCAGCAATCTTTGTTGGACACTGTGCTCATTAACCCTGTCTTTAGAAGACAGAACTGCGGTGTGACAGCGCGGCTGCAGCCGATCTGCCCGGGTTGCGTCTGTTCCTGGGGCTCACGCCTGCGGTCTCGGTCTGCAGCACTGCCTGCTGGAGACCTACTCGGACTCTTCCCAGGATCAGCTGAGAACGTCTTAGTGGCAAGCGACAGAAAACCCAACCCAAACGGGCAAAAGCAAAAGTAGAATTTATTGGCTCTCCCAATCTGAAAAGCCCCGGGACAAGGCTGGCTTTACCTGCAGCGTGGTCCAGGGGCTCCAGCAGTACGCCCAGGGCCTGGGGTTCCCTCCAGGGGTGCTGGCTCCACGCCCTCTGGGTGACTCCCTTCCCATGCGGGCCCTCCTCTCGTGGCAGCAGCGCGGCTAGTTCAGCTCCAGCCTCAGAATGCTCCCCATGCTCAGGTTCAGCAGAAAGAACAGCTGGCCTCTTCCCGGTGGTCCCAGAAGTCCCATGGCGTCTCATCGATGCCCATCTGGTCACCCCCCACCCCTGAAGATCACAGTGGCTAGGTCTGAGGGCAGGCCCCCTCCTGGAGCGGAAGGAAGAGTCAGCTCCGCCACAGCTGGAGGGGGACAGTGGAGTGAGGTGGTCCCCAAGAGGAGCCTGGGTGCCTGGCCAGGAGAAGGGCAGGTGAATTGGAGGCAGCAGATGGCATGTGTCCACTTTATTTCCTAATCCAGTTTTCTCCTCTTTCTATAAAGATCTCCTGGCATACCACTTCCTTCGCAAAGCCTTCCTTAAGTGGAGGCAACTAAGGCTCTTGTTATTAGGGTTCATCTTCGTTGCACAATTTTTCTCCTATTTGTCACTGAACTTGAACTCAGGGTAACATGCTTATTTGTATACTATCCCCACCTTTCAACAGATATTTTACTATTAAGGCCAAACAGATTTTCTGTTTTTATGTTGTTTTGTTTTTTCTTTTTTTAACAGGGAAGATAGAATAAGCTAGTGTTTTAGCCTGAGTACACTGCCAATATGCGTTATAGCTGTCAGCACCGGAAATATCCATGAGAACAGTGCCACAGAAAGCTTGACAGAAACGACTGAAGTTGTGAGGAATTTTAGGCAACAAATTTTCCACTGTAATGTATCATGGGGAGGGGGTAAGGCGGTGGGGCCTGGCCTTAGATAGACCTTGGCTGGAACACCATTGCCGCCAGTAGGCTGCACAACTCCCGGGGGGCGCCCTTCACATCAGAGTCAATGTGAAGGGCGCCTCCCGGAGTTACGACTGCACGGCCTACTGAGTCCTACTGATGCAGCAGGCTTGAATCCTCTTTACTGATTAGCTGTGTGGTTTTGGACAAGGTACTTGAACTCTCTGAGACAGTTGCCTCATCTAATATAACCCTAATAATAGGTAACTTGTAGGTTTCTGAAAAATTAGCCTTGATAAATATAAAGCACTTTGGCCAGTGCCTGGCACACCATCAGCGCTCAAGAAAGGGAACTTTTATTGTTTTATTACCAGCATGAACATTATTAGTAAAAAAAACCAGTAAGTTTGTAAAATACGCCCCAGTTTTATTTAAATAATCATACAAAGATACCCAAAAGCTGAGGTAAAAAGCATTTCACATTGCTAAGAGGGAAATATATGGGTTGTTTTCCTCTCTTCTGATTAGTCCCGACTTGTATTAGATATTTGGTAAATTGTTACAGTGTATTTTTCACTCCTACAAACAAGATTAAAAAAAAAAATGCTTCAATAGCAAAAGCATAAAAGTACATGCCACCTATTTCGTTGCCTTCATCTTTTCTCAAGGAAACCTCAACTGTGTTTTGATTTGAATTCAGACGACGTCAGGAAAACCATTAGAGCAATACTCTCTTTGCCAATGCATCTTCATACCCTGTAAGGCAGAAGTCTGCCTATTTTTTCTTATACAAGAAGAGAAAGGGGGCTGGCCCAGTGGTGCAGTGGCTAAGTGCACACGTTCTGCTTTGGTGGCCCAGGGTTTGCTGGTTCGGATCCCGGGTGCGGACATGGCACTGTTCATCAAGCCATGCTGTGGCAGGCGTCCCACATATAAAGTAGAGGAAGATGGGCATGGATGTTAGCTCAGGGCCAGTCTTCTTCAGCAAAAGAGAGGAGGATTGGCAGACGTTAGCTCAGGGCTAATATTCCACAAAAAAAAAAAAAAAAAAGAGAAAGTATCTAAAACTGTGATACATCATGACCATGTGGGATGGGTCCCAAGAATGCAAGGCTGGTTCAACACTTGAAAATCAATCAATATAATTCATCATGTTAAAAACTAAAGAAGAATAACCATATGATCATCTCAATAGATGCTGAAAAGCCTTTTACACAATTCAGCATCCATTCATGATTAAAACAAAAAAGCAGCAAACTGGAACCAGAAAGAATCTTCTTTAATCTAATAAAGGACATTTACAAAAAACCAACAGTTGACATAATACCTAATGGTGAATAACTAAATGTTTTCCACCCCAAATCCGGAACAAGGCAAGGATATCTACTCTCCTACTCCTATTTAGCATCAGACTGGAGGTCCTAGCCAGTGAATTAAGGCCAGGAAAAACAATAAAAGGCATTCAGATTGGAAAGAAAGAAATAAAACTTTCTATTTGCAAATAGCATAATTGTCTGTGTAGAAAATCTACCAAAAAAACTCCTTACACTAAGGAGCTAAGCAAGATCACAGATACAAGGTCAATAAACAAAAGTCAGTTGTATATTTACATGCTAGCAATGAACAATTGGATTTTTTAAATTTCAAAGTACCATCTATAATAGCATCAAAAAAATGAAATACTTAGGTATAAATCTAACTACGTATGTACAAGGTCTGTAAGCTGAAAACTATAAAACATTGATTAAAAAACATCAAAGAGGACATAAATAAATGGAGAGAGAAATGATATTCCTGGGTCAGAAAACTCAGTATTATGGTGTCAGTTCTTCCCAAACCAATCTATAGATTCAAATCAATTACACTCAAAATTTCAGCAGGATTTTTTGTAGACAGCAACAAACTGATTCAAAAATTTATATGGAAAAGGAAAGGAACTAGAATGTCCAAAATGATTTTGAAAAAGGAGAATACAGTTGGAGAACTCACGTTATGTGATTTTAAAACTTGCTGGAGGGGCCGGCCCGGTGGCGCAGCAGTCAAGTGCGCATGTTCCGCTTCGGCGGCCCCGGGTTTGCCGGTTTGGATCCTGGGTGCCGACATGGCAGCACTCGGCAAGCCATGCTGTGATAGGCGTCCCACATAGAAAGTGAAGGAAGATGGGCACGGATGTTAGCTCAAGGCTGGTCTTCCTCAGCAAAAAAAAAAGAGGAGGGGGGGCCGGCCCCGTGGCCGAGTGGTTGGGTTCGCGCGCTCCGCTGCAGGCGGCCCAGTGTTTCGTTGGTTCGAATCCTGGGCACGGACATGGCACTGCTCATCAGACCACGCTGAGGCAGTGTCCCACATGCCACAACTAGAAGAACCCACAACGAAGAATACACAACTATGTACCGGGGGGCTTTAGGGAGAAAAAGGAAAAAATAAAATCTTTAAAAAAAAAAAAAAAAAAGAGGAGGATTGGCAGCAGATGTTAACTCAGGGCTAATTTTCCTAAAAAAAAAAAAAAAAGTACTAGACAGCAATGGTGATCAAGACAGTGTGGTATTAAGGAAAGGAGAGACACATAGATGAACCAAACAGAACAAAGAGCCCCACATATATGGTTAATTGATTTTTGACAAATGTGCAAAGGTAATTCAATGGAGAATGCTTAGTCTTTTCAACAAATGGTACTGGAACAATTGGATATCTATATGCAAAAAAAAAAAAAAGAACCTCAAGCCATATTCACATGGTAATAAAAAGTCAACTCAAAATGGATCTTAGATCTAAATGTAAAACCTAAAACTATAAACTTGTAGAAGAAAATATAATAAATCTTTGTGACCTTGGATTAGGCAAAAATTCCTTAGGTGTGACACAATCCATAAAAGATAAAATTGGTGAAATGAACTTCATCAAAATTTAGAACTTGTGTCTTATGAAAGACAGAAGTAAATACTTTGTTAGTTTGGGCTCTTAAACTGTCAGGCTTCATATGCATGGTTTTCTGTAAATAGTCATGCAATTCTTGTGTCCTTTAGATTGTAGCTTTTTAAAGACCCATATCTTTTTAAATTTATTTTCCAAGGGTTGAGGCTCACAAATATTGTCTACAATAGGCAGTGTCTCATCTGGAGTGTATAGTTCCCTCATTTCTCAGGCATCATGCATCTTCAGTATTTTACCATGTAGTGAAGTCGCCCATCTGCTGTCTCCTAAGTTCCTAATGACAAAGTTGGCATCACTGGGCTCCAGGAAGCCTCACACTGGGCACATCCTTCTAACTTTCTGAAATGTCATTTAATATTATCCTACATCATTACTCAACTGTCCATATGAGGGACAGTGGAAGAGAAGAATTTAATTTTCAGGTCAGATTTCATAAGATTCTGGATCCAAAATCTTTTTAAGAACGTCCACTTCTGCTGTAATTGGGTCATCTGTACATCATTCTCTTTGACCTTCATAATCCAATCAATTAATGGTCAGCTTTGTTAATCTGGATCCATCAGCCCTTGTAAAGCATGCTAAATGATTTCATTCTATTATGAGGAAAAATAAGTAAGCATCTGGAGGCTAACAATATTAGAAATATAATTTAAAACTATAATTGGGCACTCACAAAATAAATTCAGTTTAGAACTTAAAAGGAAATTCTTGGAAAATAGTTTTTTCATTGGATAAAAGTTATAATGTCATCAAGAGTAGTCATCAGATACTGATGTTTCGTATTAACATACTGGGTGGATGTTTGTGCAAGCCTCTTGAGCAATATTCAAAATCATTTGTACCCTTTATTGTGAGATTAAAATATCACTGGGCCAACTCTCCTAGAATAAACTGAGATCTAGCATTGTTTTTCTTTTGTTTCTTAAGACAAAATAGGCTGAAAAAATAGATCTTGAATCAGTGGCGTTTGTTGCTGAGCCTCCTCGTTGGGAGGTGGATATAGCGATTTTGGACATCCCACGTGGGACAGGTGCGCGGGGCTGGGCAAGATCGGAGGCCAGGCTGGCTCTCACTGTATCCTGCAAACTGCGCTGAGTCCAAGATATGGTCATAAGACCCAAAGTGGACGAATTTCCCTTTTTAAATAAAACACTGTAAATTAATATAAACTTGAAGATTCCAAAGTCTAATACGTTGAATTTTCGGAATAAAATTACGGTATACTGATTTCATGCAGGAATGGACAGACTACAAATTACGCTGGAATCCTGATGAATATGGGGGAATTCATTCAATTAAAGTCCCATCAGAATCTCTCTGGCTTCCTGACATAGTTCTCTTTGAAAAGTAAGTATCCCAAAAGAAAAGCAAGCGCACTGGGCAGATTAGGACTAGAAATAGAAAAGCCTGCTTTGGGCAAAAAAATTAAGAGAAATGTACAACTTTAAGTAACAAGAGAATTGTTTCTTTTTAAAAAATTGTTTGACACTCTAGTAGGAAAGTAACAAAATATAGATAGTAACGTAGTGGGCGAAAAAAGCTCAATTAACAAGTGTTCAAGTAACCCTTGAGATGAAACTTACTTTTCCTACAGTGCTGACGGCCGTTTCGAAGGCTCCCTCATGACCAAAGTCATAGTAAAATCTAACGGAACCGTCATTTGGACCCCTCCCGCCAGCTATAAAAGTTCCTGCACCATGGACGTCACGTTTTTCCCGTTTGACCGGCAGAACTGCTCCATGAAGTTTGGATCCTGGACTTACGATGGTACCATGGTTGACCTCATTTTGATGGATGGGAATGTTGACAGAGAAGACTTCTTTGATAATGGAGAGTGGGAAATCCTAAGTGCAAAGGGGGTGAAGGGCAGCAGAAGAGACGGTGTGTATTCGTACCCATTTGTCACGTGCTCCTTCGTCCTGCGGCGCCTGCCTCTGTTTTACACACTCTTCCTTATCATCCCCTGCCTGGGGCTGTCTTTTCTGACAGTTCTCGTGTTCTACTTACCTTCCGATGAAGGAGAAAAACTTTCCTTGTCAACGTCCGTTTTGGTTTCCCTGACAGTTTTCCTCCTGGTCATTGAGGAAATAATTCCCTCCTCCTCCAAGATCATTCCTCTCATTGGCGAGTACCTGCTGTTCATCATGATTTTCGTCACTCTGTCAATCATTGTTACCGTGTTTGTCATTAACGTTCACCACAGATCTTCCTCAACCTACCATCCCATGGCCCCCTGGGTTAAGAGGCTGTTTCTGCAAAAACTTCCTAAATTACTTTGCATGAAGGACCACGTGGATCGCTACTCTTTTCCAGATAAAGATGAGAGTAAACCAGCAGGGAAAGGTAAAGTCTTCGAAAAAAAGAAACAAAAACACATGAGTGATGAAGAAAAAGTCCTGGTTGCTTTCCTGGAAAAGGCTGCTGATTCCATTAGATACATTTCAAGGCATGTAAAGAAAGAGCATTTTATCAGCCAGGTGAGTAAACGGGTATTCTTATAATAATGCTGCCATTGAGGTGTGCAAGAACTAATATTTTGACATCTATTTATAACAAAATGCTGTTGTTGTTTAAAATGTGACATTATCCGCCATCTGCTTTACACATGTAAAATTTCAAACAAGCCCTGACATAAAATAGGAATTTTAGTATGGGTTTTTTGGAAGAAGTTCACGAAAAACAGAATGAGCAAAAGAGAAGCAACTATAGATTAAGCACTATTCCTTTTAACCAGACTTAATACTATTCACAATAATTCCGTTCTACACTTTAAGTTGGTTGTCCTGGTCTCTGGTAACTTAGCTTTCATTTTTCGTGGGATGATGGATATTTCTATCCACAGTGTTTAGAAATAAAAGGTCAGAAAGAATCATATTTTTAAATTAATACAAAAATGTAGTGTTACAAGAGATATTTTGGTGAGGGAAGAGGGGGTAGTGATTCAGCCTACAGATTTTTTTTTAAATGTGGCAAGAGTATGGATTTCAGACTCAAAGCAGTCCTGGCCTCCGACCCTGCGTTCTGATTCCGGTATTCCATGTAACGTGAGACGAGCTGCTCAGCCTGAGCTTCAGCTTTCTGAAACCTGCCTTGATGGGTTAATGTGAGGCCTGAACCACAGAAAGTCTAAGACGCGCACTGCGCGCCCAGCGTGTGTGTTCTCAGCCTCGCGATGACGTGAGCAGTCCGGACGTGATGATCCTCCTCTGTCTTCTCCTCATCTTCTGTCCTTCCTGTAAATGATCCTTCTCCAAGGGGATGAGAATACTATTTGACACAAACATCCACTATTAAAACTGGCCTGTTGCTTAAAACAAGTTATACATTCAGGCCAATTTATAGGATTCAATTATTTCTTCTAAAATCGGTGAAAATTAGTGCCAAGAGCCTGAGCCCACAAATAGACTTACGAAAGAATGCTTTTTTAAGAGATATACTTCTACATTTTATCCAGACACTGCCTAGTATATCCTCTCTCTTACAATTTGTCATGTTTTCACCTACTGAAAATAATTTTTAAAGCACCAGAAAAACTAGGTGCTGCTGCAGGACAAACCTTTCAGCTGTTCTGAAGGGGTTTTTTTTGTTTGTTTCTTTACATCTTTTAAAAATTTGAATAATGATTTGAATAGCTTTTTAAAAAATTATAAAAGTAACACATTATTAATATAAGGGATTTGAAAAATACAAAAAGTGCAAACAAGACAATTAAAATCATTAATAATCCTACCACTTAAAGGTGACACTTTTAATCTGTCTTCTTTGTGCTTTTTCCCCAAAGCTTTATTTCTAAACTTCTGTGTGCGCAGAAAACATTCAGGTTCTACGTCAGCTCCTGTGTCCCCTCTGGAACGGCGGGCTTCCTGTCCTGTTCCATCTTTACAAAATCCCCCTATAGGAGAAACGGGACAATTATTTTCCCTTGAGAGATGAGAAGTGGCCCCTGTCCTTCAGACTTCCCCAGCCTGGTCGCTGTTCCTGCTCTGACCGTGCTCTGATGGGCTGCTGCCCTTCTCCCCCCACCTCCCTCCCTCCAAGGGGAATTGGCCCCTCTCTGCCTTAGGAATTCCTGCGTCTCCTGGTCAGCTCTCCTCTTCGCAGTGTCCATCGCTCCGGGGCTGTGGCAGCCAGACCCACGTGTGGAGTGGAAGGAAAGAAGGCCTGTGACGTTTGGCTTTTATAAATCTGTGATTCATTCATAAGATCAGGAAGCATGACAGTCAGAGATACGGCTTTTTACTTGTGTGAAAATCAGGCTTTTTCCATTTTGGTCAGCAATGTTTACAAATGCATAAATGATTGTTATTTCTATTTGACATCTTCAGGGTTGAGGAAAGTGTCCCCATAAACTACTTACGGTCTGGGTTTGGGGCCCTGTCAGTGAGTCACGAGAGAGAATCTGAGCCTGGATTATGGGGGATATGTTAGGAGTGTTTTGAAAAGTAAGTTCTGTAAATCCGAATATTATTCTTTTTAAATGCTTTGAAATGAATTCAGAACAGTTGTGCGGCATCTTGAACGGAAGGCATCTTTTTCTCTTTTGCAGGTGGTACAAGACTGGAAATTCGTAGCTCAAGTTCTCGACCGAATCTTCCTGTGGCTCTTTCTGATTGTGTCCGTTACAGGCTCGGTTCTGATTTTCACCCCTGCGTTGAAGATGTGGCTGCACAGTTACCACTAGGAACCAGTCTCCAGACCAATCTAAAGTATTACCATAAACATGAAAGTGCACCTTACAACTGGCATCCAGCTGGCATGTATGCACAGCATCCACACGCACGCGCTCCTTCACAGCGTCCTGATGGTGTTGTCCTTAGAGAGACAGCTTCGTGACGTTCATTTGCCGCAGCCGATTCCTGGTCGCCATCACAGTGGCACGCAAGCAGGACCTGCTCAGGCCTCTGCCGTGGCTCCCCACACGTGCAGGGAGGAGTCAGCCGAGGTCCAGGCCCGAGGCTACCGGCCAGGACACACTAGAAATTGTTGCTGGTTGGTGAACCAATGCCCTCAGAATCTGGAAAGAGGCCTCACTAAGGAGGCCCACCAAATTTCCAGGTGGTCCCCGGGTCAAGCTGTTTGTGTGAGCAGGACCTGGATTTCTTGCATTTACTGTGTCATTGCTGGTTTCGCCTGAGTTGCAAACTGGGCTTGTATGTAGCGCTTCTGTAGCAGGGTGGGCGAACACATCTCAGCAACCATCTGGGGAATCCCACTGGCACAGCAGCACCTAGCACGGCACCCTTGTTATGACGAAGGTTCCAAGATGCCTGGTCACTGAAGTCCCCAAATAGGGCCTTTGTTAAAATGATGTGGCTTGAATGTGGTAGGCCTGTCAGGCGGGCGTTCTTCATGGCTTATTCAGAGCCTTATAAAGGATTTCAGATGGTGAAACCAGATCCTGCGGGGAGTTGTGACTTGCTGTAAGGTCACTCGAAAGAACTTGCAATAGAAACAAAGTCATCTGCTACCAGAAGTGCGGTCGGTAAATTCCATTGTCTTCTCTGAGAAAGTTGAAACACTGAACATTCTCTGATAATGGTTTTTTTATGTTCCTGCGCCTAATCTAATCAATTTCAACAGTACCCTCTAGGCTTTCCATTCTGTTTCTTTTTCTTTTTTGGGAGAGGGAGGGTGGCAGTGAGAACATTGAAGTTCTGCTCTCCTAGGAAATTTCAGTTGTACAATACAGTGTCATCTGCTGTACTCACCAAGTTATACGTTACAGCCTCAGACCTTGTGCATCTTACAGCTGAAAGGTGATACCCTTTCACCAACCCCTCCTGCTTCCGCACTGCGGCCCTGGCAACCACCTTTCTACTGTTTCTATGAGTTTAACTTTCTTTTTTTTAGATTTCGATTATAAGTGATAACGTGAGGTGTCTGTCTTTCTTGTCTGGCTTATTTCACTTAGCATAATGTCCTTCAGGTGCATCCATGTTGTCACAAATGGCAGGATTTCCTTCTTTCTCGTGGCTGAATAATATTCCGTTGTGTATATACACTACATTTTCATCTATTTATCTGTTGACGGACACCTAGGTTCTTTCCATACGTTGGCTGTTGGGAGTAACGCTGCGAGGAACATGGAGTGCAGATGCCTCTTCAAGAGAATGACTTCGTTTCCTTTGGAGAAACTCCCAGAAGCAGGATTGCCGGATCATATGATAGTTCTATTTTTAATTTCTTGAGTAACCTTCATACTGCTTTCCATAGTGGCTGCAACAGCTTACATCCCCATCAGCAGTGCACGAGGGCTCTCTTTCTCCACGGCCCGGCCACCATTTGCTCTGTCTTGTCTTCTTGCTGATGGCCACCCTAACAGGTGTGATGTGATAGCTCCCTGTGATTTTGATTTGCATTTCCCTGATGTTGAGCACTATTCATGTATCTGTTGGTCATTCGCATGTCTTATTTGGAAACATGTCTTTCCAAGTCCATTTATATTGGGGCTGGCCCGGTGGCGCAGGGGTTAAGTTCGCATGTTCTGCTTCAGCGCCCGGGGTTCACTGGTTCGGATTCCTGGTTCGGGCATGACGCTGCTTGGCACGCCATGCTGTGGCAGGCGTCCCACATATAAAGTAGAGGAAGATGGGCACAGATGTTAGCTCAGGGCCAGTGTTCCTCAGCAAAAAAGAGGAGGATTGGCAGCAGATTTTAGCTCAGGGCTAATCTTCCTCAAAAAAAACAAAGAGAAAGAAAAAATAGTTCATGTATAATTGGGTTATTTGCTTTTTTGCATTTCCGTTGTATGTGTTCCTTATATATTTTGGATATTAACCTCTTATTGGATATGTGGTTTGCAAATATTTTCTCCTAGTCCATAGGTTGCCTTTTCATTGTCCCGGTGGCTTCCTTTGCTTGCAGAAGCTTTTTTGCTTGATGTATCATGCTTATTTATTTTTGCTCGTTGCCTTTGCTTTTGATGTCAAATCCAAAACTTATTGCCAGACACTTTCCATTCTGTTTCCATGTGTCTCCCTGCCCCTCTGGGTGAACTTCAGCCCCACCCCATCTCCACTCTCTCTTCAGAGAGTCTGTTCGGATGCTCTTGGCTCTCCAAAATTGCTGCTACCAAATCCTTCCTTGCTGTTAGCTTGAAGCAGTGGTTCTCTTTTCCCAGTTATAATTCCAAATCCCTTTCTGCATTGTTTTGTTTTCAGTATTTCTTATAAATGGTTTGCGGTTGGAGCTTTTTTAGAACCCAATTTAAGGGTTTAACCCACTCATGTATATTGTTACCACCAATATGTGCAGTCTTATTCATGCTGTTTTGTTTAGTGTTTTCTGCAGAATGTTTTCTTCTTCTTCTTTTTCTCCTTTTCAGCTTTGACTGAGTTTTTCGGTTCCTTGTTTTCCTCTAATGGTTTGAAAGTTATGCATCCATTTCTATCATTTATTAATAAAAAATTAATTAATGCCTACAGCTGCCACCCCCTAAACAATTCCTTTAGTACCTTCACTTGCCCTCTTTCTTTATTACCTTTTATATTTTGTCTAAATCATCCAGAATTTTAGTCCCAGATTATTAATTTTTAATATTACGTCTCTTTCTTCAGAATAATTTATTGACAACATGGCCACAACCACATTATGAATAATTGATTGTTTTACTCACATCTTGGCTCCCCACTGTTCTTATCCTGAGTTTTCCTCCTTCTCTGACGTGTTTTGTTATTTCAGAGGAGTACATCTCTAAAGAATTCTTTTAGAAAGGGTTAAGTGTGGTAACCTTTCTGAATCCTTGCATTTCTGAAACTGAAATTTATTCTGCTTTCACAGAATAGATGAGCTGCTCACACTCCCTGAGCGCAGATTCATTTTCCCTCAGAGCTCTGAGGACGTTAGTCTGCAACGTCCCGTGTGAGAGACGAGGATGGTGAGGCCATCCTTACTCCTTACTTCTGGAGATTCCTGTGTTTTCCTTCCTGGAACTCTTAGGCTTTTCTTTTTCTCTTTGGACTTTAGAAACGTCCCCTGTATCCTGCATGTGTCTATGTATAGGACTTTCTCTCTCCTTCTCTCTCTGTTTTGGCACTTGATGACTGATGTCTTTCTCCAACTCATGCAAATTTTCTTCTTATTTCTTTTGTTGTTTCCTGTCCTCCATTCTGTCTCTTCTTTCCTTTTGAAATTTCTGATAGAAGGATCTTGATATTTCTGGATCTGTCTTCTATGTTTATTAGCTTATTAACTTTTCTCTCATTTTTTTTATGCTTTTTTTTTTTTTGGTGAGGAAGATTGGCCCTGAGCTAACATCTGTTGCTGATCTTGCTTCTTTTTTTCCCCCCCCATAGCCCTGGACATAGTTGTGTATCCTGGTTCTAGGTCATTCTAGTTCTCCTATGTGCGATGATGCCACAGCATGGCTTGATGAGCGCTGTGTAGGTCTGGGCCTAGGATACAAACCAATGAACCCCGGGCTGCCATAACAGAGCGGGTGAACTCAACTGCTCAGCCACGGGGCCAGCCCCCTTTCTCGTACTTTTTATTTCGTCAGTTTTTCATATGGTTGACTTGATGTCACAGCCAACTAATCTAATCTCCAGTCATTGTCTTTTCTGCTGTTCAGCCCACCTGCTAAGGTGGGGATTTTGTTTGTTTGTGGATGAATCATGTATTTGACTTCCAAGAACTCTAATTCTTCTTTTTGGGTGTCATACCTTCTGGAATATTTTGGGAAATACTAATTATAGTTGCTTTGACGTCTTCTGCTATTGTTTGCATTCACAATTTTTCTTCAGTGGTTAATTCTTCTGCTGACTTTTGAGACTTTTTGTGGTGGTTTTACTCAAACTTTGGATGATTTTTGATCTGTTTAGTCACCCAACGGTGAAAACTGTTTCTCATTGCAGGAAACCTGGCCCCAGTCTCTTCCCTTTACTGTCTGTGTCCAGGCAAGCATTTCTCCAGGGTGTGTGAGTAGCTCATCTTCTGCATTTGGGGTCACTCGTTCCTCCGTAGCCAGAAGTAACCTTTGGCACTGCCCTGATTCTCTGACTCCAGTGCCCAGTCTGGATTCTCATGTGTCACAATGCCCACCTTCTCGGGGACGGACAGCAGAAGCCACCGTGAGAGCAGGGAGCTGCCGCAGCTGCTCTGGGACCTCCACCTCATTAGTCAGTAATTGCACTTCCTCTTTAAGACCCCCCCATGTATAATCTTAGGATTTTTGTAGGGTTTTTCTAGAACGAATTATTTCTTTGATGATCCCATCTTTTCTGCATGGGACCACATTCCACTGCTCTACTAAATTTTACCATAAATTTGATCTCATCCGTGCTACATATTCCAGCCGCTCCCAACCAATCTGGTCTATGAAAGTACGTCAGCCAGCTTTCCAGTGTTGTCATGGATTTGTTTGCATTTAACGTTTCTTCTGAAATATCAATATGATTTGGAGGAAAAAAAAGAATAAGAAGGAAACACATCAGCCAGCCATTTGATACTAGAAATCTTTTCTAAATCCCGATTCCTATAGACACATCTAATTGTCCATGGCAGCTGGAACACTGAAAAATCGCCAAAGGTGACATTCTACCATGAGAAAAGGGTGGATCTATTTTAAGGACTCTGAATAATCTTGACTTTGCAGACTGCTGAATGCTGGACGTAGATGGGGACTGGAAAGATGTTTCTGTTGAGAATAGAATTGCTAATTTATTGGCAAAAAAAAAAAGTGAAGCATGTCTTGAAGTTAATGACCCACGTGTGTTAGACTTGGGAGGAGGGTCAGGCTGCTGGATGTGGTCCTCCCACCTGGCTGTCTGCAGTCTCCTGGACATTTCCAGTAGTCGCCAAGCTGCTTTTCCTGCTTCCAGTCAGATCTCCATTCTGTTCGTACCAACTGGCCCTTCTCCTTTTCATACCTAATCTCTCCTTCTCTTGTGCCCTGGATCCCTCCACTTGGAAACGCTCCTTTAATTACCCTCCCTGTCTTGTGTCCAGGCCTACAAAGTGTCCAGATCAGCTCTATTCTTAGAACAAACACAGAACCCAAGTGAACAGAAAAAAATAGAATTTTTCCAAAATAGCCTGGACTGCTTTTTTAGAGAGATTCATTCCATTCAAATAACCCTCAAAAGCAATTCTAAATTCCAAGAGAGAAATCACGTTTATATTTTTTGTGTTTAAGTAATATTTAATGTGGTCAATGTATTTGTTTTCAGTGGATACCAAATTTTGTACTATAAAGCTGTATTTTTATGTACTATCACATTATGGAACATTGGGGCTCCTTGTATGATCCACATATTCATTACTTTTCTGCACATTTTATTGAATTTTTATAAAGGAGGCAACATAGTGAAGCGGAAACCAGGACATTAGAACTCTCAGGTTCTAGACCAGCCATTACCTAGCCATGTGAGCTGTGGGGCCTTAGGAGAGTCACCTGCCCTCTCTGGGTTTTAGTTTCCTAGTCAATAACAAGAGGTTATGACTCATGACTTTTGAAGCTCTCTCCTGCTCTAAAATTCTGTACTTCAGAGATTTATGCTAGAGCTTTCACAGTTTTTAAATGACACAACCGCTAATTATAACTTTGTTTCGTAGGGAAAATGTAAGCTACTCCATCACTGCTTTAGGATAACATTTGCAGGGAAAAATTGTGATAAAAAACAAAAGATTGGGGGCCGGCCCTGTGGCTGAGTGCCTAAGTTCTCCCGCTCCGCGTCGGCAGCCTGGAGGTCACCAGATGGGATCCTGGGCGCAGACCTCCGCACGGCTCATCAGGCCATGCTGTGGTGGCGTGCCACACAGAAGAACTAGAGGGACTTACAACTAGAATATACAACTATGTACTGGGACTTTGGGGAGGAAAACCATTCAAAGATTCCCTGCCTCAAATCCCTGATGGGAATGTGGATTCAAAGGGCAAGTCACGGTTTTCTTCCCTTTATTGAGAACACTGTTGACTTTAATTCATTACTTAACTATGTTAAACTCATTCATTTGCTAAGTAAATGACATCACTAATCTTAGAAAAATGCGTTTAGATTTGAATTCGGCTTTGACTTTTAAAAATGCCGCATGAGACACTTTCCACAGAAAGCCTCTTTCTGACTAGGCAGAAATACAGCAAAGGTCAAACATTTATTCGTGTGCAGGCAGCCTAAGCCTCATTGCGGCTAAGGTGGGAGATGATAAGAGTTCAAATAAAGAAAAGGGTAAATACTTATATATCACAATAACCCCAAGGAAGTAACCGTAAAAGAGGACTTTAAACCAGAGCAATTTTAATTTCAAATGTGTAGCAAGAAAAATCTTCTGTGGGCAAAACCTGCCGGCTAATTCCAACAAGTGGATGTTGCAAGACCCATACAAGTCTCACTACACGTGTCAGCACGGGGGACACACACATGCACAGACACACACACATGTGTGGACACACACATGCGCAGACACACGCAGGCATGGACACACATGCACAGACACACGCATGTATGGACACACAGCTGTCCTAACTTGCTCTCCTGCCTTAGGGTCTCTGCTCACACCTCACCTCCTCATGAAGCCTTCCCAGAACCCGCGGCCCCCACTGAGCTCCCTGCCTCTGAAAGCCTGTGACGTCTTCAGCCTCCGCTCCATAGTTTAGAATGTAATTGTCCTCTATTATTTCACTGAGTGAATTTTATTTCCTTAGCTATATCATAGCATATCCTCCGTTATATCCCCAACAGCATCTAATAGAGCGGAATACATGGTCAAAGTTTAATTAATAGTTGTTGATTAATTAAACTAGTACCAGAAAGTTTGGGTTGGGTTATTTGTCTAAAATGAGGACAAATTTACACTCTTGCTCAGTCCCTCCCAATATTTTCAGCTGTGTGTGTATGTATGTGATTTTCTGTATGCACTTTTAAAAAACATTTTCTTACATTAAAACATTTCTAACATTTAACGTATTATCATACATTAAAAAATTAATAATTCCATATTCAAGTTTCCCTAACTATCTCAAGAATAGCCTAAATTCATAGCTAGCTCATCTAAAGTAGGATTCAACTCATGGTTTTATGCCTCTTAAATCTATTTTAATTTCTTTCTTGTCACTGACTTGTTGAAAGAACTAGATCGGTTTTCCTCAAGAATGTCTCAGTTTTTGGATTTGTCTGGTTGCTTGCTTCTGGGGTCATTTAGTTTGTTCCCCCGTCTCCTGTATTTCCTGTAAATTGGAAGTTACGACTGTAATTCCAGGTCAATATTTTTGGCAGAATACATCATAGGTATGATATCGTATTGTCGGGGTAGACATGCTCTCTGGCCATCTCATCACTGCTTTGAAGATGAATCCCTGGATGGAGATGATGCTGGCCTGCTCGCTCTGTCTGTCCAGAGGTAAATTTAGTGGCATAGCCTGTGGCCATACACAGAGCAAAGCTATAAAGACTCTTACCTATGACCTTGGTCTCTTTAAAGATGTTCTCTAACCAGCTACGTTAGAACACTGTCACTTCCAAACAGTAATATTTTTATGCTTGGATGGACCCTTTGGTTGTGTCACAATTCCTTCTTGGAATCACCTACTATTCTCTGTTAAAGTAAATTCATTTAATTAACAGACATGGCAACTACCATTTATAGTTGATCTCACATATACTCCTTCTTTGTATTAAGACTTTCTGTTCAGTATGTCAATAAAATAATAGTGAAAAAAAAGTAACATTATTTCTTTGGTTCATGGACAGTCTCAGGTTCGGAAGCACCAGCCGAGAGCAGCAATATACCCACTGGTATACATTGTCACGCCTCCGGGCAAAGCCACCGCTGTTGAGGCAGGGCAGTCCGGCCTGTTGTAGAATTAGGCAAGCCTCTGAACGCTCTGGGATGGGCACAGCTTTGGGCAACAAGAGGAGATCCAGCCAGGCCAGAAGAATGCAGCAGCCAAAGGGAAATCATAGGAAAAAATATACAAATTATGAAGATTAACTCAGGCAACCTTCTAAACAGCACTTGAAGGAAGCACTAACATCATCCCGTTTACAGGTGAAGGTCCTGGATCATCACCCAGTGAGGGCATGGTGGGCGTGGTGTGGTGTGGTGTGTGTCTGCCCCTCGATAAGCCTGCTTAGCATGTGCCTTCTTGGGCCTGTGCACCAAACCTACACCCTCCAGAGGGTTCCAATTTTTCATAGGGGTTATGGGCATTTTGATAGGGAGAAGTCTACATTGGCCTGTCCCTCACATTGCAGGATGCTTAGCACCCTTAGCCTCCAGGCCCTGAGTGACAATAGCCTCCCCAGTCACTGTGACAACCACAAAGCCCCTTTCAGACATTTCCAACACCACCTGGAAATTGTGTGTGTGTGAGAGAGAGAGAGAAAGGGATGCAGTAGCACTACGTCTGGTTGAGACTTCCTGGATGCTGCTGAAGGGTTCCAAAGCTGAAGGGCGGATGGGCAAGGGGAGATGCTCCCATGTTGTGCCCCTGTTCTCATCTCCCTGTTCCTTCCCTGCACACAAGAGGCACACCCTAGGCCCTGGGGGAGGTTGGGGCTGGGTGGAGACAGCCTGCCTCTAGTGATGGTGCCTCCATGGTTCCCGGCACCTACCTCTTCCTGCTCCCACGTCTTGTCCTTTGTTCCACCCTGACTTTGCCCCCCTTGTTCGACCTTGCCCAACAGAAGGTATCAAAGCCCAGGTTGTTTAGTCAAAGGCTGCAAACTCGTGGCCTTGCACGCAGCTTTTTTTTTGGCTAATGCAGAGACTATTTTTGTTTCTTAGTTGCCACATTTTAAAACTAGGAGATTTTATATAAAAAGGTGGATTTTCAGTTTCTCTTGAAAAATGAGACGATCAAGCACCCAAGCCCACGTTCCAGCATGATGACAACAGACTGGAGCTCAGTGGGGAGCAAATCAGCCTTTCCTTGAAGGTACCACCCCACATGGCTCCTGTAAACCCTGCGTGAGGACCCGCGCCCCGTGGGGTAGTCTCTTTGCACTTCAGCATCTGCTAATGTCAAAGGTTTTTATTCTCTGCCCGCTTCCTGCTGCCTCAGCCAAGAGAAGGATGAACTGGTGGAGGAGTTAAGGAGAAGAAATCTTGGGATGCTTCCACTCGATCCATGATTTATATTCCCAAAAATGTCTGCCATTCAACTCAGCAATGATGGATATTCTGAAGACTCGTATTTTTCCACATGAGCCATCTGTATCCCTTGCCCGCGTTAAAATAAACTTGGACCCTGCAGATAGTCCTGACTTTCCTAAAATAAGACACCATTAGCTGCTTCATCCGTCTAACCTGCTTGATAGTTCAAAGCTTTCTTCCTCCTTCTATTTACTGACAGTGAAAGATGCTTTCCCCTTACAAGGAAGCCATGCATTATGAGGTGGGCATGAGAGTGGGGAGGGGGCAAGATGGGCCATCTCAGTTGTCTTTTTCTATTTTCATCTCACAAGAGAGACTGAATTGTATGGGGTCTAGGTGTTACCGAACCAGGTTCATTTTTGCCCATCACTCAGAAAGCCAGTCACTGAGATGACAAGATTGCAGCAGAGAGAAAGTTTAAGCACAAAGTAGCCAAGCAAGGAAGCGGCAGGACGAGTCTCAAATCAGCCTCCTGGAAAACGGGGACCCAGGGATGTTTATGGGGGAGGGCGCAAGGTGGTCTGACATGTGGAGATAGGTGATTGGAGATGAGGAGAGGGGAGATAACTGATGATCTGCAAGGCGTAGTCAGACTTCATGCCTCTTCACAGGACGCATGTTCACAAAATGGGGGCATTAGTATGATCTGGGGGTGGAGTTTTTAGCCTCTTGATGTCAAAAGATCACTTAACGGACATCTGCACAGGTCCAGTTGATAGATTGTTGGTCTCAACTGGCCTGAACTGGACAAGGGGTCCTAATTCCTGATAAATAGCTCAAACACCCATTACCATGGGGACCCAGGCTCCAGGGAGATGTTACCTATAGGAGCCTAGTGGGAGTCGGGTAGCATATTTCCTAAGCAGCACAGTTACAATGAGTGGGTGAACACCTAAAAGCTATAATCAGAAATTACAAAAAAAAGAAAAACACTTTAGTTACTAGCTATCTAAGCATCAATGGCTAACTGTTTACAGGTTTCAAAGCAAATGGCTTAGCACTCAGGCGATGTGGGTTCTAGAGTTGAGTTTTTTAGCGATGTGATCACGGGCAAGGAAGCCACTCTACCTCTTGAGAGAAAAAAAACGGTTGGGCTACGTAATCTGTGAGTTCCATTCCATCCCAAAATGCTGTTGATTCTGTGGTTCAGACACACAAAGTCACCTCCATGAGTGTGCACGTGTGTGCACACACGCAGATATTGATAATGAAATTATAAAAGAATTTCAAGTCAATTCTAAAGTTAAAAATCTCAAGTAACAAAGAGGTCTTTAATGTTTTAATGTTGTCTTCATAACCCTTTATAAATTTGCAATTCTTGCTTCCTTTTGTTCTTCTGAACAGACGCTGTGACTCTCCTCTTTTCAAATGCTTATTTCTTTTTAAATGTGACAAGAGATTTTCACATATTGAGGTATATGGGGTAACTATTCGGGTTCAAAACTGAAGGCTTAAACTAAATAAAGCTGACTTATGGCCTATCCAACATACATTATGTGTCTGCTCTAACCATTAAAGAACACACCCTCTTAACATAAGAATGCATACTCCCCCTCCTACGCCCTATTGCTAACACCTAATCTCTTTCCTGTCTAGGCTCTTTCTCCACGTGGTCCTGCTAACTGGCAACTGAATACCTCTTTGAAGCTTTGATGAATATGTACCATGAGTGTGTTTAATGTGTGCACTTTGTTCTAAAAAGGTATACAACAGTGAAAACCATGCTTCTCCAGAACGCTTTCTTCTTTTCTGGAAAAGGCTTTCCCAGGTTATAATCCTCACTCTGGCTCTAGTAAAACTCACCTATCTCTCTTATTGGTTATTTTGCGTCAACAAATGTAGGTTTGTTTACTTGTGAGTACGAGATCCTCTCTTCTCTGAAGATCATTGAGCAACTTCTGGAAAGCTGGGCTGGGAAGTCCGAGGTATGTTGGAGTAGAAAAGAAAGTGTTAAGAAGTCAGGATTGGGGTTTTCTTGCCCCAGGCTGGAAGCACTTTCCTCCCATCTTCCTGCTTTGCAGTTCTTAAAAGTCTTGTTTTTATATCCAATGAGGTTAATATCCAGAGTATATAAAGAATGCCTACAACTCAACAACAGAAAAACAAAATAACTTGACTTTAAAAAGGGCAAAGGATTTGAAAATAGATTTCTCTAAAGAAGATATACAAATGGCCAATAAGCACAGGAAAAGGTGCTCAATATCGCTAATCATCAGGGAAATGCAAATCAAAACCATAAGAGGTATTACCTTACATCCATTAAGATGGCTACTATCAAAAAAACAGAAAATAACAAGTGTTGGCAAGGATGTGAAACTCTTCTGCACTGTTGGTATAGAATGTAAAATGTTGCAGCCACTGTGGAAAAGAGATAGCAGTTCCTCAAAAAATTAAAAATAGAATTACCACATAATCCAGCAATTCTCCCTCTCAGTATATACCCAAAAGAATTGAAGGCAGGGACTCAAAGAGATATTTGTACCCTCATATTCATGGCAACATTTTTCACAATAGCCAAAAGGTGGAAGCAACCCAACCCAAGTGTCCATTGATGAATGAATGGATAAATAAAATATAGTGTATCTGTATACAACGGAATATTTTTCAGCATTAAAAAGCAAAGAAATTTTAACATGCTACAACATGGATGAACCTTGAAGATATTATGCTTAGTGAAATAAGCCAATTACAAAAACACAGATATGGTATGATTCCACTTATATGAGGTACCTAGCGTAGTTAAATTCATAGAGCCAAAGTAGAGTGGTGGTTGCCAGGGGCTGGGGACAGGGGGAAAGGGGGGGTTGTTGTTTAATGGGTACAGAGTTTCAGTTTTGCAAGATGAAAAGAGTTCTGGGGGTAGATGGTGGTGATGGTTGTGTCACTGACTAACTGCCCTCAAAGGAAGAACTCAAAGGAAGTTTCAAAAGCACTTAACTATTTCTCAAAGTTGTTTTTCAGTTGTTAAGAGATGCAATTACCAACCACTCTGAACTGGTGATCCAAACCCCACCACAAAAGTGATGCTGCTCAGAGGGGCTGAGAAGTATCCAAGAGTTACCTGTGCTTCATTTTAACGTTAAGATCTCCACCCCAGGAGGAGCGTAACCTTAGTAACACAACATGCAATGTATGTGGAGGCACGTTTTCAAACTGCACCCATGAGAGAGTTTATGCCCACCTCTACACGTAATGATGAAACTTACCTTCTGAATATTTATTCCCCATCTGAAATAAAAGGCACATGTTTCCTCCCCCTTGCTCAGGGGCCACAGCTTTGGAAATGTTCCCTGTGGTCTCTTTATCCACTGCAAATAAATTTTACTTTGTGTGACAACTCCTTCTGGTAAAGGCTTTGATGTCAACTCACCCAGAAGCAAACCTGCTTTGGTTCAGTAACAGTTGCACAACAATGTGAATGTATTTAATACCACTGCATTGTACACTTAAAAATGGTTAAGATGATACATTTTATGTTATGTATATTTTACCACAGTTAAACTTTTTTAAAAATGAAATTAAATATTGATTATCTTAATAGTAAAAAAAAAGTATCAAGTACCAACCAAACTTCTGTAAACATAGATAAAATATAGGTACTACAATCACAAATATGAGAAGGATTAAAAATACTTTAAAACAGAGTAATTCAAATTTAAGACCTCCACCTGGTGTACCACAGACTGCCTTATGCTCCAGGATAGACAGACGGGGAAGAACTGACACGTGGTGATAGAAGTCACGGTGTATCAACATGATGGAGATTATGCAGTCACAAAAATTATACTTCAAGACTATGTAACATCACGCAGAAATGTTGCTGACATAATGTTTTGAGAAAACAGCAAAATGCAAAATTGAAAGGTAAAACGGAAGTGTAAAATTATGTATGCACATAGACGAGAACTAGAAAGCAAAAGGCGAAGAGGAAATCAGTTCCTTTGTTAGGCTAGATTTATTTTTTCTGCTTTAAAATACATCTTTAAAATTATGGTAATATTTACACAACAAATAAGAGGATAATAAATTAGAGTGGAATAAAATAGATTCCCAAGGTTCTCTCTCTCAGAAAAGGAATTGCTCCAAAAGGTGCAAGATCACGATGTCTTAGAGAAGAAATAATTTTTTTTTTTTTAAGATTTTATTTTTCCTTTTTCTCTCCAAAGGTCCCCAGTACATAGCTGTGTATTTTTAGATGTGGGTCCTTCTAGTTGTGGCATGTGGGACGCTGCCTCAGCATGGCCTGATGAGCGGTGCCATGTCCGTACCCAGGATTCGAACCAGCGAACCCCTGGGCCGCTGAAACGGAGAGCGCAGACTTAACCACTCAGCCACGGGGCCGGCCCCAAGAAATAATTTTATTTTCAGTCTCAGCTACAATGAACAAATAGAAAGTGTTATAGAAAAGATACCTTTTTGACCCATAACAAAGGTTCTTCCGGTTGCCCGGCCCTACCACGTCATTCCACTATTTTGATTGCTCTAATTATGTTCCCCACATGACACCTAATCTTGGAGATCTTTGTGTTTATGACATTTCCTAAAAAGCCGCAAGTGCTTGGGGACAAGAACCTATTTCTGTTACACTTGCGATGCCTAGCATCGTGCTGGGTTCCCACTCAAGTTTCATGCGATATGAATGCTAATTAAACACAGCCCGCTGAGATAGACTCAGACCACCCGCTTTTTGCCTATTAACGTATCAAATAATGCAGAAGTGTGTGAGCTACATCACAGAGACATGCACGAGAAAGCAAGCACGTAATACTAGTTCACAAGTGTCGCAAATGTCAGCGAGGTCCAGGCTCCAGAGTTTCACGTCTGGCGTGTGTCATTGTGCTGACAAGCAGCATGAACTGGAGGTACGACAGAACGTCCTTCTAGCATGGGTTGATGCCGTACAGGATTTGCTCTATGGTGGGTCTTTCCCATCATGTACAGACAAGAGAAGCCTGTGAGTGCTGCCAGCTCTGGGCGCCAGTGTTAACGCGTCTTCAAGTGCCCCTCTCTGCTACATAAGAGGGCATTTGGACTCCTAATTTGCAATAATGTCCTCTTTTTTCATCTAGTCATCTACGGGAAAGCTTTATGCCCCTTCCCTTGTGGTAGGAACAGAGAACAAATAAAGCATCTCTACTTTCTGAAGATAAGAGGAAAATACAGTCTTAAGATTTTCCTGTGCTCCCCAGTAGTGGCTGTAGAAACAGCCCTGCAGTTCCAAACACACAGACAATGATAAATAGCCAAAGAAATACTCTGTCCACCACCATGGCCACGTATTTCCAGTCGTCTTCCACCTGAAAGGAAAATAAAAAGTTAAAGCAACTTTTAAAAGCCAAAAGCATAGGAAATATGCTGTTTCATAAATAAGCTGCTTCCTTTTCAAAGAAGATCTCCCTGGCAATTTTCAAAGCAAACATTGGTAGCATTCGGGTTAACCTGTGTCTCCTATACAGAACACGGAAGAAGTCCTGTTTTGTCTGAGGAGGGGGGATGCACGCGCCCCTTAGGGCCTCGGGCAGCTGCCGACAGAGCAAGCGGGATTCCTTGGGTCACAAAGGACTTCCCCGACTCCCAAGGAATAGGTGCTCAGAGAGCTCCACTCTTGTCATTGTCATTGTGTTCTGACCTCTCGGCAAGCCTGGGAAATGGGTTTGAGGCGGGGGCGTGGGGTGAGGTATGATGAAGGAATGCCTCATCAGGAGTAGGCAGTCCTCGAGACCCCAAGTCACGCTGGCCGTGGAGAGGTCACTGCGTGTCTCACCTCCTTCTAGTTCCTGACCTCCAACCTTCTGCTGAAGTCTCAAGCTGCGTCTTGAGACCCCTATCTGGCAGTGATGGAGTCAACAGCAACTCTGCCCTGGATTTTATGAGGGTGTCGCCATGAAGGTGAATTCTGGGCTCACTCATCCTGTGACACAGCTCCCAGCCCCTGCCTGTGTGACATGCAATCACAGTATCTTCCCCTGCACCAACAGGGCGGACTTCAGGTCTTGCAACATCCTTCACTAGGAGATCTGAACGCTGGCAGCTGCAGTATGAGGTCAAACTAGGACACCTGGCATGGGTTTTCAGATGCCTTCAGCTGGTCATCCTTATGGTATGGAAAATTGACATGATTTTTTTTAATCTTTTTTTTTTTTTTTTTGGTGAGGAAGAGTGGCCCTGAGCTAACATCTGTTGCCAACCTTCCTCTTTTTTATTTCCTCCCAAAGTCCCAGTACCTAGTTGTACATGCTAGTTCTAGGTCTTCTATGTGGGATGCCGCCACAGCAAGTTCTGACGAGCAGTGCTAGGTCCACGCCCAGGATCTGAACCTGGGCCGCTGAAGCAGAATGCTTGAACTTAACCGCTCAGCCACAGGCGGGCCCCGAAACGATTTTCCTGAACTCTCCTAGAGGACAGGGGAGGCCCATGTGCTATAGTTAAACTCTGGGCAGCAGGAGCGGAACATGTTGATGCTAAAAATACCCCTAAGGCTCCTTCAGTCAGCACCTAATCCCTGTCAAGCAGAACAAGTGGGACAGGAGCCGGGCAGGCTCACCCGCGCCTCCCTCCACCACTCTCAGATAGCAGGCTGCTCTGCAGCCGTTGCTCCAGCCCCTCTGGGGCAGCTTTCCCCTTTCCACCTTTCTGCCCACGGCTGTTTCTTGTTCAGGGCCTTCAGGTTTCACTCACCAAGGTTGCCCTGAGTGATGATCTTAAGCAATTTCCACATGAGTTAACATTTCTGGAGGTGGAGATTTGCTCTGGGGCCACACCTTACCACCCCCACCCTAGTCAGTCCGCTCATAACTGCGCAACAACAGAGCTGGACCTTAGAGCAACGCCCCTGAGCTCCTGTGAAGAGAACCCACCCTAGGACCCGCC
This sequence comes from Equus quagga, assembly GCF_021613505.1. Lineage (NCBI taxonomy): Eukaryota > Metazoa > Chordata > Mammalia > Perissodactyla > Equidae > Equus > Equus quagga. The sequence continues at coordinate 1,684,127 of NC_060288.1, read as the reverse complement.
ACGCCCGGAAGGGGCCTGGAGGCCTGCAGCTGGGGGCGGCTGGAGGGGGGCAGTTACCTCCTTCGCTTCATTTTGGTTCTTCATGTTTTCTGCTATGAATCGAACACTGTCAATCACGTCTTCGACCTCAGGCGAGTGCTCTGAACTTCCGGTCGTCCACTGTAAAGGCTGATGACTTAACCTTCTCCTGGTGGCAAGCTCACCTGATCTATGGCAGTGGCAGGATTCTTTCAGACGTTTGGGCTGTCTGCAATGATCCAACTTGACTTTGGCAGGCCTACTGGGAAGGCCTTTGCGCTTTTTCTCAGAACTTGCCTCCCTCGTCTTGTCCAGAGGCCTCCCCATCATCAGGATCTGGGGTAAGAGCCGGAGGAAAACCGTCTTCACCCATTTGGGCATGGTGTGTGTTGTCGGGGTGCGATAGTGTATGTTCAACACAAATACAGTCACCACGATGGACAGGGTGACAAAGATCATGGTGAACAGTAGGTACTCGCCCACCAGTGGGATCACGAGAGACGTGGACGGGATGGTTTCTGTGATTACGAGCAAAAACACAGTCAGAGAAAGCAGAACTGAAATGCAAAGTGTCACTTTTTCACCACAGTCAGAAGGCAGGTAAAAGACCAACACAGTTAGAAAGGAAATAAAGAGACAAGGGATGATCAGATTAGTGGTGTAAAACATTGGCAATCGTCGAATATAGAAAGAATAGGTTATATCTGTGTATATTTCTTCACAACAGTTGTACTTTATGTCATGCTTGTAGCCAGAAGCATCAACAATTTCCCATTCACTGTTTTCCCAAAAATCATTCATATCCACTTTAGATCCAATGATTAGAAGATCAATTTCAGCTTTGTCATATGTCCAGGAACCAAATTTCAGGGAACAATTTTGATGATCAAAAGGGAAAAAAGTGATATCCATAGGACAGGAACTCTTAAAAATGGCTGGCGGAGTCCAGGTTATCATGCCATCATACGTGAGAAGAGCTTTTGTCTTGCCTTCAACTTGGAAGTCACCAACAGCACTGCAAAGAAAATCAGACAGCATTAGCAACCTGCCTTTGCTATGGGTCAGCAGGTACCACAGGCAACTTTGGAAAGACACTACTGCTGTCAGACGCCCATACTTGTTATAGAGAACAATGTCAGGCTTCCAGATCTTATCTGCAGGGACGCGAAGAGTCTCGATACCATCATATTCCATTGGATCCCAGCGCAATTTATAATCATTCCAGATCTAAAGAAAATAGAAGTCAGTTTAAAAAAAATTTCTTAATAACTTTCTTCTAACGCTAATTCTATGTTGGTTCAGTAGTTTTTTTTTTTAAAAAAAGGCTCTAATTTGAAGAGTACATTGATTTCTATCAAAAGTTGCGAGATTAAATCCATGGGGAATAGGGGGCTAGGTAGCCGAACTGATTTTGGCAAATATAAATTATCCAATAGATATTAGATAATTATCTATTGATCATTAATTAGCTGACCAGGTTATAGGCTCCATTTCCATGTTCCATGGACTATATTCTGGAGTAGCAACCCATTTCTAATATTAAAAAGATAATTCAAGTGTACCATGATGAGTTCATTACAAAATCTGTGTAAATGATTCAGACAGTAAGAACGAGATGGTATAACTGATAAAACCAGCTGGTGGGAACCTAACCCACACGCTCTCGTGCTCAGCTACTGACGTCCCTAGGCCTGGTGCAGCAGGATCAAAGAGTGGGCGTCTGACTCTGGAGCTCAAGGTATAGACAAAAATAGGAGACTTGAGAAGAGAAATCAGAAAGGACAGAGTCTCTGTGTCCCAGAGAACTTGCCACTAGGTTTCTGCACTGGTGAAACTTGCATCAAGCCAGCTGTTACAGACTGAACTTTAGGCTTTGGAGATACAGCATCTTTTGTGCTCTACCATAAGCTGGAGATGAAAGAGGGAACGCTAGACTTTAGACATTGTTGGAGCTGACACACAGGTAATGCAGGTCCAAGAGCAGGACACATGGGGTAGACACATACGTGACGTAGCCACAGATTGGTTTCCATGATCTGGTTTACTTCATCCTGGGAAGAAGAAATAATATTTTTAGCCTCAAATATACTTGCCAATAAGATGGATCTTAGAGCAAGAATTACAATTAAAAAGAGCCACATCTGAGTTATTCATGATAATGGAGGAAAACAAAGAAGACTGCAAATGTAACTTATAAAAAGCAACCAGAAATACGATATTTCCAGATCTGGTCCCAACTCTGTTGACTTTGAAAGGAAATATGCCTTTAAGACTGTTTTTCAAATTTGATTTAACCCTCAGCTCTTCTGTGAAGGCTTTCCGATCACCACAGCCCATAAAGATTTCTGATTCCATGAAAGGAAAGAAGAGAGAGAAGAGAAAGCGGGAAGGAGGGAGAGGAAATCTTCCAGATGGTGATAAGTCCGACCCTGGTTCACTGCTTTTGCATCTCCTTCCCCACTCCGTGAACACCTTCTTCCTCGACTAAACCTCGGTACTCTCTAGGATCTGGATCCTGAGTCCAGCTGCCCCTGGAGATGTCAGCCTCAGCTCACCGTGGAGTCTTCCAGCTGGAACTCACCACTCCCTACAACACACCCCCCAACCCCTCAAGCCATTGTTGATGCTTCAATCATTCATTACATTGAGTACCTACTATGTGCTCTGTAAACGCTGGGACTACAGTAATAAACAGGATGGAAACATCCCTGCCTTCATGTGTCTTAGTTGTTAGTTGGAGAGACAGAAAATCAATAATAGATACATAATATAATGTAAGATAAGATAGTGATAAGTCCTACGAAGAAAAATAAAGAGGGATGGGGTGGTCTGTGTATGTGCAGAAACACATACACACACATGCACATATCCATGCTCACAGGCACACACACACACACACATCTATTTGACAGGAAGAGCAAAAAAGGCTTCTCTGAGGAGGCAGTTTCAGCAGGTATGACGAGAGTCACAGGGCTATCTGGCAGAAAAGCATTCCAGGCTGACATTCCAGATACAGTGTGTTGCTAAGCAGCTGCCAGCTCTCAGTGGGAAAGCTACTAAAGACACATCCAGAGACTTCAGCAGCCCTACAGCACAACAGGGGGCTCTTGATGGCTACCCAGTGGCCAGCAGTGGGTTCCCAGAACTTGCCGACCTTGCTTCCCAAGATTCGAGCCCCCTCCAGAGTAAATGGGCTCAAGTGGAGCTGTGGCCAGGGCTCGGACCCCAGCCGGCTCTGGTTCACTGAGGCGCGCTGCAGGTCTCCACTCCCCCCGGAGAGCTCTAACTGGAGACCTTACCAAGCTTCCTCCTTCAGATGAGTTTGTGTCGAGTCATGGTAAGCCCCAGGGTTTTAAAACGTCCACAAAAGGAGTTATATTCATAGTTTCCTATTGGTCAAGGAAAGCAAAGAAATGGACTATACTTGTCCATTGGCCAAGCAGTCCTTGGCTTTACAAATACCCAAACGTAAAGTCAGTGCCTTCTGCTCATGAGAGGGTCACCTTGTGACCTGCAGATTCCAGCAGAGGTCATGTCAGTAAATCCATTGGCTGTCAGTCAGAAATGGACTAGCTCCGTGGTCCAGAAAGGTCTTGGAGGCAATTGTAGTAAGCATCTTCCAAAGATCACTTCCTCTCTGTACACCAGCATACTGTGTTCAGAGGGCCAATGTACACTGTGAATTACCACATTCTGTTCAGAGATTTAAAATCAGTTGCAATATTGTCCTGACGACATCCCTGTCTCCCTGCTCACACTTCCACAGGCTGGTGAGGCTCCACGTGGTGTATACACCCTCAGAGGTGTCAGCCACATTTATGGATCAGGACCTGGTCTGGCAAGTCCTGTTCTCCATCCAATTGCAGACCACACCAATGGCTATGGGCACTGCCATCAGACAGCCCAGCTGGAGGAAGCCAGAGAACCACAATACCACTCCACGTTCCTGGGACCATTATCCTATAGTACTATGAACAACTTTAACTTTATCATACATTTGATAACTTAAAAGAAATGAACGAATTCCTCAATAAACACCAACTAGCCAAATTCAAAGAAGATGAAATAAACAATCTGAATAGCCTATAGCTGTCAAAAAAAATTGAATTTATAATTAAAAATCTCCTGGAAATCTCCAGGCCCAGTAAGTTTCCCTAGAGAATTCTACCAAATTAATTCTAATTAATTCATTCTAATTAATTAATTCTTCTAATTAATTCTAAAGAAGAATTAATATCAATTTTACACAATCTACTCCAAAAAATAGAAGAAGAATGAACAACTCCCAATGCTTTTTATGAAGCTAGTATTATTCTGACACAAAATTCAGAAAAAGACAGCAAAAAAAAGGGAGAAAATTACAAATCAATATTTCTCATGAACTTAGATGCAAAAATCATCAACAAAATATTAGCCAACTGAATCTAACAACACATAAAAAGTTATACACCATGACCAAGTGAGATGCAAGGCTGGTTCAACATTCAAAACCAATCAATGTAATTTACCCCATCAACAAGCCGAAAAGAAAAATCATGTGATTGTATCAATTGATGCAGAAAAAGCATTTGACAAAATTCAACATCAATTCATGATTAAAAGCCCTCTGAAAACTAAGAACAAAGGCGAACTTTCTCAACTTGATAAGAGTATTTACAAAACACCTACAGCTAACATTATATGAATTGGTGAAAGACTGAAGATCTTTCCTTAAGATGGGGAACAAGGCAAGGATGTCCTCTCTCACCGCTCTCACTCAACACAGTGCTGGAAGTTCTAGCTGCTGCAATGAGACAAGAAAAGTGAAAAAAGGCACAGACTGGAAAGAAAGAAATAAAACTACCTCTATTTGCATATGACATGGTTGCCTACATAGAAAATTCATGGAATCTATAAAAATACTGAAACTGATAAGTGAGTTCAGCCAGATCTCAGGATACAAGATCAACATACAAAAATTAATTATATTTCTGTAGACTAACAATGAGCATGGAGGAACCAAAATGAAAAACATAATACCATTTTCAACTGCCCCAAATAAAACAAAATACTTATGTATACACACAACAACACATGTACAGGATCTATACTCCAAAAACTACAAAATGCTGAAGAAAGAAGAGCTAAATAAATAAGAAATATTCCACATTCATGGATTAAAAGACCCAACATAGTAAAGATGAGCATGAAGACTCATTGTTGTAAAATCTATAGATTTATGCAATTCTTATCAAAATCCTAGCAAAGTCTTTTGTGGACATATGCAGCTATTCTAAGGCATGGGCCCCAGAATAGCTAAGAGAATCTTAACAAAGAAGAGTAAAGTGGTAGGAATCCCTCTAGCCAACATTAAGACTTACTCTCCAGCTACAACGATCAAGTGTGTGTGGTATGGGTGGAGGGGCAGTCACCTAGATCAATGAAACAGAATAGAAGACCCAGAAACAGAGCCACACAAATGTTCGCAACTGATTTTTCATAAAAGTGCAAAACTAATTCAATGGAAAAAGGATGGCCTTTTCACTAAATGGTACTGGAACAACTGGACACCCATAGACCAAAAAAAGAGAAAAAAAGGACCCATGTCACATCTTAGACAAAAATTAACTCAAAATGGATCACAGGCTTAAATGTAAAACATAGTAAAACTTTTAGAAAAGAATAGAAAATCTCCAGGATCTGGGATAAAGCAAAGAATTCTTCGACTTGACACCAAGAGCAAAACATACAAAAGAAAAATGGATAAATTGGACTTCATCAAAATTAAAAGCTTCATGTGAAAGCCCATGTGAAAGGGATGAAAAGATAAGCTACAAACTGGGATAAAATATTTGCCAATCATATATCTGGCAAAGCACTAGTATCTAGAATATAGAAAGAATTCTCAACACTCAACAGTAAAAAAAAGAAATCAAACAATCCAATTCAAAAATGGGCAAAAGGACACGAACATGTCACTGAAGAGAATATGCAGATGGCAGATGAGCTCATGAAAAGATGCTCTATATCATTGGTCACGAGGGCAATGCAAATTAAAACCACAATGGGATATCATTACATACTTCTTAGAATGGTAAAGAAAAAATAGTGACAACCCAAATACTGGCAAAGACGTGGATAAACTGGATCACTTGTACATTGGGATTGGGCATGAACAAGGGTACAGACACTCCGGAAAGCGTTTTGGCAGTTTCTTAACTAAATGTGCAACTACTATATGACCCAGCAATTGCATCCCTCAGTTTTTACGGAGAGAAACAGACGCATGTTCACACAAACACCTGTTCAGAAACGTTCACAGCAGCTTTACTTGTAACGGACCCAAACTGGAATCAGCCCAAATGTTTTTGAGACAATGAATGGTTAAACAAACCCTGGTATAAACGCTGTGAAATACTACTCACCAAAAGAAGAAATCAACTACTGATACAACCCACTTTGATGAATCTCTAGGGAATTATGCTGAGTGAAAAAGCCAATCCCACAAGGTTACACACGGTATGATTCCATTATATATAACTTTTTTAAAATGACAAAATTTTAGAAATGGAAGGCGGGTTCGTGGCTGTGATTGGGGAAACTGGGCGGAGTGTCCAAATCTCTCTATTATTTCTTACAACTGCATGTGAATCTACAATTATTTCAATAAATAAAATTTTGATTTAAAAAACTGCATTTCCCAAGTCTCCCTTGCAGCTAGAGGTCATCAGTGAGAGGGGAAGCAGAAGCTCTCAGTGGGAGTTCTGAGAATATCCTTAAGGAAGTCACAGGTGTCTGCTATGTGCCCCTTTCTCCCTTCCTCGTACATCTTGCCAAGAATGTGCATATGGTGAGTGAAAATCAGCAGTTATCTTGGACCTTGAGGCAACACCAAGAGAAGAAACCACATGCTAAAGATGGTGAAATAGAAAGATAGAAGGAACCTTGGTCACTGTCACCACGTATGCCTTATGCTTTCAGCATCACAAACCATGTGATTGACATCTCCTGGAGTGATGCAGTGCATAACCTGGGCTACTGAACACGGTGGTGCAACTGCTAATATCATGAAGCCACCTGGTGTTAACCTCCTAGACTGTTAACCTTTAGATTTCTGTTACATAAGAAAGAAACTCGTCTTATTTAAGCTGTGCTATTTTTTTTATTGCTTGATAACAGCCAAATGCGATGTCAAAATCTGTATTCAGCAGTCCCCCACACACCAGCTCCAGAACAACGTCTGAAAGGGAAAATCAACCAGGGACTTGAAGTGACATTGTACAGTGACATGACCTTCATGTACTTTAGAGGAAACAGCTCAGTCTTCCGTTCATAACAACCCAATCCATAGCAAGTACGGCTTCCAGCCCAGTAGGAAACCAGTAACCAGTACTAAGCTATTTAGGGGGTGAGGGAGAGGTGGTCAGAATAGACACAAAAGAAATATTTATTAAAGGAATGAGTGGGCCTATCTAGGTGAGAGAAAACATCTGGCTTTTTTTATTTGAACCAATCTGTATCAGTGTCTACACACTTCCAGCCTGGGCCAGAAGCTAGAGGACCAGGCCAGGGTCAGCCTAGTCCACCGGGAAGCATGGGCTGGAGAAAGGTGGGCCCTGACTTCACATCTGCGGTTAAGGTCTTTCCCCGAGTACACCTAGAGAGCCCCACTGTTTTCCGGCAAAGTCTAGGAGAAGGGAGGGCTCGCTCCCCGTCCACGGGCCGGGACTGACCTGGTAAGGGCTCCCTCCGTCTGTGCACTGCTGTCTCAGGAACGCTCTCTCACCCCGGCCTCTGGAGATGCTTCAGACTTCCCTTTCCTCCTGAGCCTGCCTGTTGCTGGAATTTGGTCCCAGTCCTGTGGCTCAGGCCAGCCCTGCCCTCTCCTAGGCCTTGGAGCTCAGAACCCTGCTCGAAGTTAGTGTACCAGGTCCCACTACCTTCTCCCCTAGCAACCCAGGGTGTGAAGGTTATTCAAAAGAAAGCACTCTAGTCCTGCTTGCCCTTGAACACCATAGCAATTAATTAAAATAAGAGCTCTGAATTCTCATGTTTTTTCAGGCCTGGATGGAACCCTATATGATAGAAAGTGAATTTTTCTTTCTGACAGAATGTGCAAGACTTAGAGCAACTCTTTCTCCATGGAGTGAAAAGAGCATGAGCTCTGGGACAGAGCAGGCCTGCTCTAAGCCTTGGGTCCACCATCTGGTAGTTGTATGACCTCGGGAACGTTGCTGTACTAAGCTTTCGTCTCCTCAGCTGCAAAAGGCAGGTGACGGCCAGTGAGTGTAGGCAGTGTCTGGTGCATAATAGGTGCACACGGAAGTCACCTTCTTTTGTATTCTCCCTACAACTTCCCCGTCACCTCTCTGTTTCATAAACTGGTTCTGCAAGCACTTCCAGAAAAACTCTGCCTTAATGTGAACAATTACAGCATCGGTGGGGAGAATAGCTCCCTCCCAATGGATGGCTCTGAAGGGCCAGCACTCATGTAGATTTTTGTTTGTGCGTACTTTTTACGTGTACTTATATACCGTGTGCACCAGCGGGGACAATGTTCGGGAATGGCTCTGACCCTCAGAGTTGGGGCTCCTTGAGGAGCAGCGGGGAGCTCGCGGCACTTACCACGTCAGCTAGCTGTGTGATGGCCACTTCAAAATACACCGTGACAGGGTCAGAAACATTTTCCACAGGCCTGATGAACTGGTTATAATGAGCAAACAGTTTGTGAAAGAGCCTCTCCTCAGATGCACAGCCTGCGCAGCCTGCGTGGGCAAACAGAGGGAAGAGTTAGAGAGGCAGAGAGGGCACTGGCAGGTGGGGAGGTTCTGGTGGCTTCCACCACCGGGCAATGCGGGCAGTGGGGCATCCAAACCCCTTGGGTGCCCTGGCTCCTGCACAGGGCCTTCCCACGCACGTCCCCTGGTGCCTGTTTCAGCTCCTTTCTAGTCTTGCTTGCTAGGCTTGCTAGTCATCTTTGCAACACAGACAGAAGAGTAACGCCTACATCTCAGGCCTGGCGAGATAACTAATAAAATACTGTTCATAAGAGCACTCTTAAAAGTCTGAGGCCCCGCAAACACCCGGGAGACCCGAGGCTCGGCCGTCTGCTTAGGTCGCTGAACAGCACTCACAGTCTTACTGATCCCGTAACCCCAGCAAAGGCTGCCCCTCAAACGCTGCGCCAGCTGACTCTGTCTCCGCCACCAGCAGGCGTTTAGCTGGGAAACCTTCACCACGAAACTGGAATTACTAGGAATTCCACTAAGGTCTTAATTAACAAGGCGTACTCCTTTCAAAATCAACTTTGAAATTCAATTATTTTGGAGATTAGTGAGAGTGCAAGGTTTTTAAGGCAAATTTACTTAGAATGCTTTTTAAAGAATTCAAAATTGGTTCTTATACAATAGCATTTTCTGTTATTAAAGTTTAGACAATAGTTTAATGCATATCTTTGTATTTTGTAAGAATGCATTGAAAGCAGGTTACTCGCCCTCATTCGGCATAATTCATTTCCTTCACGCCCTCCATATTTTCCCTTATAGCATTCAAATTTGACACCTGAAATATTATTCTACAAATTTCCTAAAGAGATTTATATCCTGAAAGAAAAAATTTAAAGGGATTGAAAAGCTTGTTAGGCAAAATTAATGAAAGGATGGCTCTTATATTACTAAATAAAAAGAGTTGTTTGATGAATGCAGTTGGAAACACTGAAATACAGATTTTACCAGGAAAGAACAATTTTAAATGTAAAACACCATTCTTAATATCAGAATTAAGACTGATAGAAATATTTCTACATAGAAGAGACAATAAAAAACAATCCTCCCCATTACCCATTTTCTCTCTTTGAGACACTTTTTCCCTTGGAGACGTTTTAGCCGAACCGCCGCTGGGTCCCCCGCAGCCAGCGCCCAGGGACGCGGTGTGGCTCAGCAGAGCCGCAGCTGTCCGTGGCTAAGTCTCTTAACTTTTACAATGAACGATCTGAGTCTTAGGACACACTTCAGCACAGTAACATGGCACATTTCCCAGGACAAAGGTGAGTACAAAACGAAGGGGTCATAGACGGAGTAATAGTTTCAGCTCACAAATAAAACACAGTTTAGAGAAAATATTAAATACAAATAAATATATTGAATACATCCTTAGCAGAGATGGATAGAAAACTGCATCATTATTATTACTGCCGTATTTTGATTGGAAAAATAAAATATCATTTGCAACATTTCACTGTCCTCCCCATTACACCCCCAAAAATCTCATCTTACGTGTGAAGCCTAATCAATCAATAAATAGCTTAATTAGCAATTCTAACAGCAGTAATTCCTGTGCAGACACTCTACGTGTTCAGCCACAGAATATTGCATCTCTGTGCAGCAAGACCAACCAGAAAAGGAGAGTAAATACATGTAGCTCAAGAATATGAGATCAAGCAGACATAAAACCTACCTTTAAAGAAAGGTATCAGTATACACAACCAGAGACACAAACCGAAGCGAAGGGACCCCTGGCCCCTGCTGGTCAGCATGATGGAAACACACCTCGATTTCCTTTTCTAGTCGAAAGATTGTGGAAAACAAAGAGCTATCAGACAGCCACACGCATCCGACCTTTCAGTCATCAGAGGCCCAGGGTAATCCGCGCGTGTCTTCCGTGATAAAAACATTCACGACCGTAACCCGGTGTCCCCGTATCAGAGCCTGAGGCCAACAGAAAAAGGCAAATAAAAAGGGCACAATCTCCTGTCGGCTGAGTCATCACATTTCCTGTCACCCTAGATGTCTTTTCGTGCAAGAGCCGTGAAGAAAAGCAGGGAGGCAGTGCTCAGCAGACAGGACCGAGGGGACGGAGAACACCACCGTGACTCGGTGGGCCTTTCTACGGCGCGGGCGCAAGCACAGTCCTGCGGGGAACAAGCACACATTTACTGAGCTCCAACGGCAGGGAAAGTGTGCACCGGGTCCCAAACAGTGTATTCTGATTCAGTGAATTCTCTGCTTAAGCAAGGCTTGTTATTGGAAAACTTTCCAAACTATGAGCCCCTGTTCCTGTCCTAGTATGTGGCTTACAGAGAACAGAACTCACCTGGTTTTCTCTGACTCCAGGGCTGCTGGTGCCTCATCTTTCTGAGTTCAGTGACCACCACCCAGGACTAGAGACTCGAGGTCTGAGATGAGAGGAGTAAGCGCTGAACACAGGCTGCCACCTGGACAGTTCCATGTTTATTTAAACATCCTTGTCACCAACTGGTTTTCTCACAATTTTCTTCTTTCCTCTACAAATTTAGTATCAATAGGATTCTGATGAATTAGGCCTTCTGGTCAGATTTTGGTGTGGGTTAAAGAGGAGTTAGACCCACAACAAAATGAAAAGGCAACCCACAGAATGGGAGAAAATATTTGCAAACCACGTATCTGACAAAAGGCTGATATCCAAACTACATAAGGAACTCATAAAACGCAACAGCAAAAAACTAATGAGTCCAATTTAAAAATGGACAAAGAACCTGAATAGACCTTTTTCTAAAGAAGACATACAAATGACCAGGAGGTATATGAAAAGGGGTTCAACGCCACAAATCATCAGGGAAATGCAAATCAAACAACAATGAGATATCACCTCACATCTATTAAGATGTCCATTATCAAAAAGACGAGGGGCCGGCTTCGTGGCCGAGCGGTTAAGTTTGCTTGCTCCGCTGCGGCGGCCCAGGGTTGGGATCCTGGGTGCGGACATGGCACCGCTTGTCAGGCCACGTTGAGGCAGCGTCCCACATCCCACAACTGGAAGGACCTGCAACTAAGATATACAACTATG